>NC_068920.1:1218090-1583196 GCF_023091745.1 Budorcas taxicolor
TCGAGTGGAAACGGGTATGTCGGGAACTTCTTGATTTGCACCAAGGGTGTGAAGGACCCTTTCGAATTTACAGAGGTGAGGTGTGATCAGCCTCGAGACGCCTCAGCGGAAATGGGCCTCATCTCTCCTGGAGGGGAGAACCTCCTGGATTTTCTCGAGTTGCGGCAGGTCTCCTCGAGTTACGACGGGGACCTCAGGGACCCGCTCTAATGGCCTCAGGAAAGGCCTGTCCCCATGCGAGTTGCTAGGGGCCATCTCGGGATTCCTCTACCGTCCATGCCGGAGCCTAAGACCTTGTGTGGAGTCGAGGCCGGAACCTGAAGATTCCTCTCCAGTGTTGCAATGGATCTTGGGGTGCTCCTGAGTCTCCCCACGGGAGTAAGGCCTCGTCTCGAGTGGGGGCATGCACGTGTGCTGTCCTCGCTAGCTGCAGCAGCAGGTTCACGCTTCCTGTCACGTGGATCAAGGGATCTGTGGCTTTCAATCGAAGCTTTCCCTCGAAGATTTTCCACAGGGCTGTGCCACCTGCCACCTTGGTGTGAGTCGATCCTCGGCGTGAAAGACGAGCCGGTAAAGGGAAAAGAGGTTCCTCTGGAATGGACTGAGACATCTGGGGGACTCTTGGAATGGTGGCACAACCCTGGAGTTCCTCTCGCCGTTCCTGTTGAGAGGGCCTCCTCTTGAGATGCGACGGGAAGGCCAGGAATTCTTTCCCGAAGAAGCAGGGAAAGGATCCCTCACCTCGAGCTACTAGGCGGAAACGGGGCTCCTCTGGATGAGGGCGGGACCCTCGTGTTTCCTCTCCAGTGGAGACGGGTATGTCGGGGAACTTCTTAAGTTGCAACCAAGTGTGTGAAGGACCCTTTCGACGTTCCAGAGGTAAGGTGTGATTAGCCCCCGAGAAGCCTCTGCGGAAATGGGCCTCATCTCGCCTGAAGGGGAGAACCTCCTGGATTTTCTCGAGTTGCGGCAGGTCTTCTCGAGTTACGACGGGGACCTCAGGGACCCGCTCTGGTGGCCTCAGGAAGGGCCAGTCCCCATGCGAGTTGCTAGGGCCCATCTCCGGATTCCTCTCCCGTCGATGACGGGGACTAAGACCTTGTGTGGAGTCGGGGCCGGAACCTGAGCATTCCTCTCCGGTGTTGACATGGATCTTGGGGTGCCTCTGAGTCTCCCCAGGGGAGTCAGGCCTCGTCTCGAGTGGGGGCATGCACGTGTGCTTTCCTCCCGAGCTGCAGCAGTAGGGTCACGCTTCCTGTCACGTGGATCAAGGGATCTGTGGCTTTGCTTCGAATCTTTCCCACAGGGCTGTGCCAAGTGCCACCTTGTTGTGAGTCGATCCTCGGCGTGAAAGACGAGCCGGTGAAGGGAAAAGAGGTTCCTCTGGAATGGACTGAGACATCTGGGGGACTTTTGGAATGGTGGCACGACCCTGGAGTTCCTCTCGCCGTTCCTGTTGAGAGGGCCTCCTCTTGAGATGCGATGGGAACGCCGGGAATTCTTTCCTGACGAAGCAGGGAAAGGATCCCTCACCTCGAGCAACGAGGCGGAAACGGGGCTCCTCTGGATGTGGGCGGGACCCTCGTGTTTCCTCTCAAGTGGAGACGGGTATGTCGGGGAACTTCTTGAGTTGCACCAAGGGTGTGAAGGACCCTTTCGACGTTCCAGAGGTGAGGTGTGATTAGCCCCGAGAAGCCTCTGCGGAAATGGGCCTCATCTTGCCTGCAGGGGAGAACCTCCTGGATATTCTCTAGTTGCTGCAGGTCTTCTCGAGTTATGACGGGGACCTCAGGGACCCGCTCTGGTGGCCTCAGGAAGGGCATGTCCCCATGGGAGTTGCTAGGGGCCATCTCGGGATTCCTCTCCCGTCGATGCCGGGGCCTAAGACCTTGTGTGGAGTCGGGGCCGGAACCTGAGGATTCCTCTCCAGTGTTGACATGGATTTTGGGGTGCCTCTGAGTCTCTCCAGGGGAGTCAGGCCTCGTCTCGAGTGGGGGCATGCACGTGCGCTTCCCCTCCCGAGCTGCAGCAGTAGGGTCACGCTTCCTGTCACGTGGATCGAGGGATCTGTGGCTTTCCCTCGAGGTTTTCCCTCGAGGCTTTCCCACGAGGCTTTCCCACAGGGCTGTGCCAAGTGCCACCTTGGTGTGAGTCGATCCTCCGCGTGAAAGACGAGCCGGTGAAGGGAAAAGATGTTCCTCTGGAATGGACTGAGACATCTGGGGGACTCTTTCAATGGTGGCACGACCCTGGAGTTCCTCTCGCCGTTCCTGTTGAGACGGCCTCCTCTTGAGATGCGACGGGAACGCCGGGAATTCTTTCCCGACGAAACAGGGAAAGGATCCCTCACCTTGAGCTACGAGGCGGAAATGGGGCTCCTCTGGATGTGGGCGGGACCCTCGTGTTTCCTCTCGAGTGGAAAAGGGTATGTCGGGGAACTTCTTGAGTTGCACCAAGGGTGTGAAAGACCCTTTCGACGTTCCAGAGGTGAGGTGTGATTAGCCCCGAGAAGCCTCTGAGGAAATGGGCCTCATCTCGCCTGTAGGGGAGAACCTCCTGGATATTCTCGACATGCCGCAGGTCTTCTCGTGTTACGACGGGGACCTCAGGGACCCGCTCTCGTGGCCTCAGCAAGGGCCAGTCCCCATGCGAGTTGCTAGGGGCCATCTCGGGATTCCTCTCCCGTCGATGCCGGGGCCTAAGACCTTGTGTGGAGTCGGGGCCGGAACCTGAGGAGTCCTCTCCAGTGTTGACATGGATTTTGGGGTGCCTCTGAGTCTCCCCAGGGGAGCCAGGCCTCGTCTCGAGTGGGGGCATGCACGTGCGCTTCCCTCCCGAGCTGCAGCTGTAGGGTCACGCTTCCTGTCACGTGGATCAAGGGATCTGTGGCTTTCCCTCGAGGCTTTCCCACGAGGCTTTCCCACAGGGCTGTGCCAACTGCCACCTTGGTGTCAGTCGATCCTCGGCGTGAAAGACGAGCCGGTGAAGGGAAAAGAGGTTCCTCTGGAATGGACTGAGACATCTGGGGGACTCTTGGAATGGTGGAACGACCCTGGAGTTCCTCTCGTCTTTCCTGTTGAGAGGACCTCCTCTTGAGATGCGACGGGAACGCAGGGAACTCTTTCCCGACGAAGCAGGGAAAGGATCCCTCACCTCGAGCTACGAGGTGGAAACGGGGCGCCTCTGGATATGGGCGGGACCCTCGTGTTTCTTCTCGAGTGGAGACGGGTATGTTGGGGAACTTCTTGATTTGAACCAAGGGTGTGAAGAACCCTTTCGAAGTTCCAGAGGTGAGATGTGATCAGCCTCGAAGCGCCTCAGCGGAAATGGGCCTCATCTCGCCTGGAGGGGAGAACCTCCTGGATTTTCTCGAGTTGCGGCAGGTTTTCTCGAGTTACGACGGGGACCTCAGGGACCCGCTCTGGGGGCCTCAGGAAAGGCCAGGCCCCATGCGTGTTGCTAGGTCCATCTCGGGATTCCTCTGCCGTCCATGCCGGGGCCTAAGACCCTGTGTGGAGTTTGGGCCGGAACCTGAGGATTCCTCTCCAGTGTTGGCATGGATCTTGGGGTGCTTCTGAGTCTCCCCAGGGGACTCAGGATTCGTCTCGTGTGGGGGCATGCACGTGCGCTTTCCTCCCGAGCTGCAGCAGTAGTGTCACGCTTCCTGTCACGTGGATCAAGGGATCTGTGGCTTTCCCTCGAGGCTTTCCCTCGATGCTTTCCCACGGGGCTTTCCCTCAGGGCTGTGCCACGTGCCACCTTGGTGTGAGTCGATTCTCGGCATGAAAGACGAGCCGGTGAAGGGAAAAGAGGTTCCTCTGGAATGGACTGAGACATCTGGGGGACTCTTGGAATGGTGGCACGACCCTGGAGTTCCTCTCGCCGTTCCTGTTGAGAGGGCCTCATTCTGAGATGCGACGGGAAGGCCGGGAACTCTTTCCCGACGATGCAGGTAAAGGATCCCTTATCTCGAGCTACGAGGCGGAAACGGGGCTCCTCTGGATGTGGGCGGGACCCTCGTGTTTCCTCTCGAGTGGAAACGGGTATGTCGGGAACTTCTTGATTTGCACCAAGGGTGTGAAGGACCCTTTCGAATTTACAGAGGTGAGGTGTGATCAGCCTCGAGACGCCTCAGCGGAAATGGGCCTCATCTCTCCTGGAGGGGAGAACCTCCTGGATTTTCTCGAGTTGCGGCAGGTCTCCTCGGGTTACGACGGGGACCTCAGGGACCCGCTCTAATGGCCTCAGGAAAGGCCTGTCCCCATGCGAGTTGCTAGGGGCCATCTCGGGATTCCTCTACCGTCCATGCCGGAGCCTAAGACCTTGTGTGGAGTCGAGGCCGGAACCTGAAGATTCCTCTCCAGTGTTGCAATGGATCTTGGGGTGCTCCTGAGTCTCCCCACGGGAGTAAGGCCTCGTCTCGAGTGGGGGCATGCACGTGTGCTGTCCTCGCTAGCTGCAGCAGCAGGTTCACGCTTCCTGTCACGTGGATCAAGGGATCTGTGGCTTTCAATCGAAGCTTTCCCTCGAAGATTTTCCACAGGGCTGTGCCACCTGCCACCTTGGTGTGAGTCGATCCTCGGCGTGAAAGACGAGCCGGTAAAGGGAAAAGAGGTTCCTCTGGAATGGACTGAGACATCTGGGGGACTCTTGGAATGGTGGCACAACCCTGGAGTTCCTCTCGCCGTTCCTGTTGAGAGGGCCTCCTCTTGAGATGCGACGGGAAGGCCAGGAATTCTTTCCCGAAGAAGCAGGGAAAGGATCCCTCACCTCGAGCTACTAGGCGGAAACGGGGCTCCTCTGGATGAGGGCGGGACCCTCGTGTTTCCTCTCCAGTGGAGACGGGTATGTCGGGGAACTTCTTAAGTTGCACCAAGTGTGTGAAGGACCCTTTCGACGTTCCAGAGGTAAGGTGTGATTAGCCCCGAGAAGCCTCTGCGGAAATGGGCCTCATCTCGCCTGAAGGGGAGAACCTCCTGGATTTTCTCGAGTTGCGGCAGGTCTTCTCGAGTTACGACGGGGACCTCAGGGACCCGCTCTGGTGGCCTCAGGAAGGGCCAGTCCCCATGCGAGTTGCTAGGGCCCATCTCCGGATTCCTCTCCCGTCGATGACGGGGACTAAGACCTTGTGTGGAGTCGGGGCCGGAACCTGAGCATTTCTCTCCGGTGTTGACATGGATCTTGGGGTGCCTCTGAGTCTCCCCAGGGGAGTCAGGCCTCGTCTCGAGTGGGGGCATGCACGTGTGCTTTCCTCCCGAGCTGCAGCAGTAGGGTCACGCTTCCTGTCACGTGGATCAAGGGATCTGTGGCTTTGCTTCGAATCTTTCCCACAGGGCTGTGCCAAGTGCCACCTTGTTGTGAGTCGATCCTCGGCGTGAAAGACGAGCCGGTGAAGGGAAAAGAGGTTCCTCTGGAATGGACTGAGACATCTGGGGGACTTTTGGAATGGTGGCACGACCCTGGAGTTCCTCTCGCCGTTCCTGTTGAGAGGGCCTCCTCTTGAGATGCGACGGGAACGCCGGGAATTCTTTCCTGACGAAGCAGGGAAAGGATCCCTCACCTCGAGCAACGAGGCGGAAACGGGGCTCCTCTGGATGTGGGCGGGACCCTCGTGTTTCCTCTCAAGTGGAGACGGGTATGTCGGGGAACTTCTTGAGTTGCACCAAGGGTGTGAAGGACCCTTTCGACGTTCCAGAGGTGAGGTGTGATTAGCCCCGAGAAGCCTCTGCGGAAATGGGCCTCATCTTGCCTGCAGGGGAGAACCTCCTGGATATTCTCTAGTTGCTCCAGGTCTTCTCGAGTTATGACGGGGACCTCAGGGACCCGCTCTGGTGGCCTCAGGAAGGGCCAGTCCCCATGGGAGTTGCTAGGGGCCATCTCGGGATTCCTCTCCCGTCGATGCCGGGGCCTAAGACCTTGTGTGGAGTCGGGGCCGGAACCTGAGGATTCCTCTCCAGTGTTGACATGGATTTTGGGGTGCCTCTGAGTCTCTCCAGGGGAGTCAGGCCTCGTCTCGAGTGGGGGCATGCACGTGCGCTTCCCTCCCGAGCTGCAGCAGTAGGGTCACGCTTCCTGTCACGTGGATCGAGGGATCTGTGGCTTTCCCTCGAGGTTTTCCCTCGAGGCTTTCCCACGAGGCTTTCCCACAGGGCTGTGCCAAGTGCCACCTTGGTGTGAGTCGATCCTCCGCGTGAAAGACGAGCCGGTGAAGGGAAAAGATGTTCCTCTGGAATGGACTGAGACATCTGGGGGACTCTTTCAATGGTGGCACGACCCTGGAGTTCCTCTCGCCGTTCCTGTTGAGACGGCCTCCTCTTGAGATGCGACGGGAACGCCGGGAATTCTTTCCCGACGAAACAGGGAAAGGATCCCTCACCTTGAGCTACGAGGCGGAAATGGGGCTCCTCTGGATGTGGGCGGGACCCTCGTGTTTCCTCTCGAGTGGAGACGGGTATGTCGGGGAACTTCTTGAGTTGCACCAAGGGTGTGAAAGACCCTTTCGACGTTCCAGAGGTGAGGTGTGATTAGCCCCGAGAAGCCTCTGAGGAAATGGGCCTCATCTCGCCTGTAGGGGAGAACCTCCTGGATATTCTCGAGATGCCGCAGGTCTTCTCGTGTTACGACGGGGACCTCAGGGACCCGCTCTCGTGGCCTCAGCAAGGGCCAGTCCCCATGCGAGTTGCTAGGGGCCATCTCGGGATTCCTCTCCCGTCGATGCCGGGGCCTAAGACCTTGTGTGGAGTCGGGGCCGGAACCTGAGGATTCCTCTCCAGTGTTGACATGGATTTTGGGGTGCCTCTGAGTCTCCCCAGGGGAGCCAGGCCTCGTCTCGAGTGGGGGCATGCACGTGCGCTTCCCTCCGAGCTGCAGCTGTAGGGTCACGCTTCCTGTCACGTGGATCAAGGGATCTGTGGCTTTCCCTCGAGGCTTTCCCACGAGGCTTTCCCACAGGGCTGTGCCAACTGCCACCTTGGTGTCAGTCGATCCTCGGCGTGAAAGACGAGCCGGTGAAGGGAAAAGAGGTTCCTCTGGAATGGACTGAGACATCTGGGGGACTCTTGGAATGGTGGAACGACCCTGGAGTTCCTCTCGTCTTTCCTGTTGAGAGGACCTCCTCTTGAGATGCGACGGGAACGCAGGGAACTCTTTCCCGACGAAGCAGGGAAAGGATCCCTCACCTCGAGCTACGAGGTGGAAACGGGGCACCTCTGGATATGGGCGGGACCCTCGTGTTTCTTCTCGAGTGGAGACGGGTATGTTGGGGAACTTCTTGATTTGAACCAAGGGTGTGAAGAACCCTTTCGAAGTTCCAGAGGTGAGATGTGATCAGCCTCGAAGCGCCTCAGCGGAAATGGGCCTCATCTCGCCTGGAGGGGAGAACCTCCTGGATTTTCTCGAGTTGCGGCAGGTTTTCTCGAGTTACGACGGGGACCTCAGGGACCCGCTCTGGTGGCCTCAGGAAAGGCCAGGCCCCATGCGTGTTGCTAGGTCCATCTCGGGATTCCTCTGCCGTCCATGCCGGGGCCTAAGACCCTGTGTGGAGTTTGGGCCGGAACCTGAGGATTCCTCTCCAGTGTTGCCATGGATCTTGGGGTGCTTCTGAGTCTCCCCAGGGGACTCAGGATTCGTCTCGTGTGGGGGCATGCACGTGCGCTTTCCTCCCGAGCTGCAGCAGTAGTGTCACGCTTCCTGTCACGTGGATCAAGGGATCTGTGGCTTTCCCTCGAGGCTTTCCCTCGATGCTTTCCCACGGGGCTTTCCCTCAGGGCTGTGCCACGTGCCACCTTGGTGTGAGTCGATTCTCGGCATGAAAGACGAGCCGGTGAAGGGAAAAGAGGTTCCTCTGGAATGGACTGAGACATCTGGGGGACTCTTGGAATGGTGGCACGACCCTGGAGTTCCTCTCGCCGTTCCTGTTGAGAGGGCCTCATTCTGAGATGCGACGGGAAGGCCGGGAACTCTTTCCCGACGATGCAGGGAAAGAATCCCTTATCTCGAGCTACGAGGCGGAAACGGGGCTCCTCTGGATGTGGGCGGGACCCTCGTGTTTCCTCTCGAGTGGAAACGGGTATGTCGGGAACTTCTTGATTTGCACCAAGGGTGTGAAGGACCCTTTCGAATTTACAGAGGTGAGGTGTGATCAGCCTCGAGACGCCTCAGCGGAAATGGGCCTCATCTCGCCTGGAGGGGAGAACCTCCTGGATTTTCTCGAGTTGCGTCAGGTCTCCTCGAGTTACGACGGGGACCTCAGGGACCCGCTCTAATGGCCTCAGGAAAGGCCTGTCCCCATGCGAGTTGCTAGGGGCCATCTCGGGATTCCTCTACCGTCCATGCCGGAGCCTAAGACCTTGTGTGGAGTCGAGGCCGGAACCTGAAGATTCCTCTCCAGTGTTGCAATGGATCTTGGGGTGCTCCTGAGTCTCCCCACGGGAGTAAGGCCTTGTCTCGAGTGGGGGCATGCACGTGTGCTGTCCTCGCTAGCTGCAGCAGCAGGTTCACGCTTCCTGTCACGTGGATCAAGGGATCTGTGGCTTTCAATCGAAGCTTTCCCTCGAAGATTTTCCACAGGGCTGTGCCACCTGCCACCTTGGTGTGAGTCGATCCTCGGCGTGAAAGACGAGCCGGTAAAGGGAAAAGAGGTTCCTCTGGAATGGACTGAGACATCTGGGGGACTCTTGGAATGGTGGCACAACCCTGGAGTTCCTCTCGCCGTTCCTGTTGAGAGGGCCTCCTCTTGAGATGCGACGGGAAGGCCAGGAATTCTTTCCCGAAGAAGCAGGGAAAGGATCCCTCACCTCGAGCTACTAGGCGGAAACGGGGCTCCTCTGGATGAGGGCGGGACCCTCGTGTTTCCTCTCCAGTGGAGACGGGTATGTCGGGGAACTTCTTAAGTTGCACCAAGTGTGTGAAGGACCCTTTCAACGTTCCAGAGGTAAGGTGTGATTAGCCCCCAGAAGCCTCTGCGGAAATGGGCCTCATCTCGCCTGGAGGGGAGAACCTCCTGGATTTTCTCGAGTTGCGGCAGGTCTTCTCGAGTTACGACGGGGACCTCAGGGACCCGCTCTGGTGGCCTCAGGAAGGGCCAGTCCCCATGCGAGTTGTTAGGGCCCATCTCTGGATTCCTCTCCCGTCGATGACGGGGACTAAGACCTTGTGTGGAGTCGGGGCCGGAACCTGAGCATTCCTCTCCGGTGTTGACATGGATCTTGGGGTGCCTCTGAGTCTCCCCAGGGGAGTCAGGCCTCGTCTCGAGTGGGGGCATGCACGTGTGCTTTCCTCCCGAGCTGCAGCAGTAGGGTCACGCTTCCTGTCACGTGGATCAAGGGATCTGTGGCTTTGCTTCGAATCTTTCCCACAGGGCTGTGCCAAGTGCCACCTTGTTGTGAGTCGATCCTCGGCGTGAAAGACGAGCCGGTTAAGGGAAAAGAGGTTCCTCTGGAATGGACTGAGACATCTGGGGGACTTTTGGAATGGTGGCACGACCCTGGAGTTCCTCTCGCCGTTCCTGTTGAGAGGGCCTCCTCTTGAGATGCGACGGGAACGCCGGGAATTCTTTCCTGACGAAGCAGGGAAAGGATCCCTCACCTCGAGCAACGAGGCGGAAACGGGGCTCCTCTGGATGTGGGCGGGACCCTAGTGTTTCCTCTCAAGTGGAGACGGGTATGTCGGGGAACTTCTTGAGTTGCACCAAGGGTGTGAAGGACCCTTTCGACGTTCCAGAGGTGAGGTGTGATTAGCCCCGAGAAGCCTCTGCTGAAATGGGCCTCATCTTGCCTGCAGGGGAGAACCTCCTGGATATTCTCTAGTTGCTGCAGGTCTTCTCGAGTTATGACGGGGACCTCAGGGACGCGCTCTCGTGGCCTCAGGAAGGGCCAGTCCCCATGGGAGTTGCTAGGGGTCATCTCGGGATTCCTCTCCCGTCGATGCCGGGGCCTAAGACCTTGTGTGGAGTCGGGGCCGGAACCTGAGGATTCCTCTCCAGTGTTGACATGGATTTTGGGGTGCCTCTTAGTCTCTCCAGGGGAGTCAGGCCTCGTCTCGAGTGGGGGCATGCACGTGCGCTTCCCTCCCGAGCTGCCGCAGTAGGGTCACGCTTCCTGTCACGTGGATCAAGGGATCTGTGGCTTTCCCTCGAGGTTTTCCCTCGAGGCTTTCCCACGAGGCTTTCCCACAGGGCTGTGCCAAGTGCCACCTTGGTGTGAGTCGATCCTCCGCGTGAAAGACGAGCCGGTGAAGGGAAAAGATGTTCCTCTGGAATGGACTGAGACATCTGGGGGACTCTTTCAATGGTGGCACGACCCTGGAGTTCCTCTCGCCGTTCCTGTTGAGACGGCCTCCTCTTGAGATGCGACGGGAACGCCGGGAATTCTTTCCCGACGAAGCAGGGAAAGGATCCCTCACCTTGAGCTACGAGGCGGAAATGGGGCTCCTCTGGATGTGGGCGGGACCCTCGTGTTTCCTCTCGAGTGGAGACGGGTATGTCGGGGAACTTCTTGAGTTGCACCAAGGGTGTGAAGGACCCTTTCGACGTTCCAGAGGTGAGGTGTGATTAGCCCCGAGAAGCCTCTGCTGATATGGGCCTCATCTTGCCTGCAGGGGGGAACCTCCTGGATATTCTCTAGTTGCTGCAGGTCTTCTCTAGTTACGACAGGGACCTCAGGGACCCGCTCTGGTGGCCTCACGAAGGCCAATCCCCATGCGAGTTGCTAGGGGCCATCTCGGGATTCCTCTCCCGTCGATGACGGGGCCTAAGACCTTGTGTGGAATCGGGGCCGGAACCTGAGCATTCCTCTCCAGTGTTGACATGGATCTTGGGGAGCCTCTGAGTCTCCCCAGGGGAGTCAGGCCTCGTCTCGAGTAGGGGCATGCACGTGCGCTTTCCTCCCGAGCTGCAGCAGTAGGGTCACGCTTCCTGTCACGTGGATCAAGGGATCTGTGGCTTTCCCTCGAGGCTTTCCCACAGGGCTACGCCAAGTGCCACCTTTGTGTGAGTCGATCCTCGGCGTGAAAGATGAGCCGGTGAAGGGAAAGGGGTTCCTCTGGAATGGACTGAGACATCTGGGGGACTCTTGGAATGGTGGCACGACCCTGGAGTTCCTCTCGCCGTTCCTGTTGAGAGGGCCTCCTCTTGAGATGCGACGGGAACGCCGGGAATTCTTTCCCGAAGAAGCAGGGAAAGGATCCCTCACCTCGAGCTACGAGGTGAAAACGGGGCTCCTCTGGATGTGGGCGGGACCCTCGTGTTTCCTCTCGAGTAGAGACGGGTATGTCGGGGAACTTCTTGAGTTGCACCAAGGGTGGGAAGGACACTTTTGACGTTCCAAAGGTGAGGTGTGATTAGCACCAAGAAGCCTCTGCGGAAATGGGCCTCTTGTCGCCAGCAGGGGAGAACCTCCTGGATTTTCTCGAGTTGCGGCAGGTCTTCTCAAGTTACGACGGCGATCTCAGCGACCCGCTCTGGTGGCCTCAGGAAGGGCCAGTCCCCATTGGAGCGGCTAGGGGCCATCTCGGGATTCTTCTCCCGTCGATGCCGGGGAGTAAGACCTTGTGTGGAGTCGGGGTCGGAACCTGAGGATTCCTCTCCAGTGTTGACATGGATCTTGGGGTGCCTCTGAGTCTCCCCAGGGGAGTCAGGCTTCGTCTCGAGTGGGGGCATGCACATGCGCTTTACTCCCGAGCTGCAGCAGTAGGGTCACGCTTCCTGTCACGTGGATCAAGGGATCTGTGGTTTTCCCTCGAGGCTTTCCCTCGAGGCTTTCCCACGAGGCTTTCCCACAGGGCTGTGCCAAGTGCCACCTTGGTGTGAGTCGATCCTCGGCGTGAAAGACGAGCCGGTGAAGGGAAAAGAGGTTCCTGTGGAATGGACTGAGACATCTGGGGGACTCTTGGAACGGTGGCACGACCCTGGAGTTCCTCTCGCCGTTCCTGTTGAGAGGGCCTCCTCTTGAGATGCGACGGGAACGCCGGGAAATCTTTCCCGACGAAGCAGGGAAAGGATCCCTCATCTCGAGCTACGAGGCGGAAACGGGGCTCCTCTGGATGTGGGCGGGACCCTCGTGTTTCCTCTCGAGTGGAGACGGGTATGTCGGGGAACTTCTTGAGTTGCACCAAGGGTGTGAGGGACCCTTTCGAAGTTCCAGAGGTGAGGTGTGATTAGCCCCGAGAAGCCTCTGCGGAAATGGGCCTCCTCTCGCCTGGAGGGGAGAACCTCCTAGATTTTCTCGAGTTGCGGTAGGTCTTCTCGAGTTACGATGGGGACCACAGGGACCCGCACTGTTGGCCTCAGGAACGGCCAGTCCCCATGCGAGTTGCTAGGGGCCATCTCGGGATTCCTCTCCCGTCGATGCCGGGGCCTAAGACCTTGTGTGGATCTGGGCCTGAACCTGAGCATTCCTCTCCAGTGTTGACATGGATCTTGGGGTGCCTCTGAGTCTCCCCAGGGGAGTCAGGCCTCGTCTAGATTGGGGGCATGCTCGTGCGATTCCCTCCCGAGCTGCAGCAGTAGGGTCACGCTTCCTGTCACGTGGATCAAGGGATCTGTAGCTTTCCCTCGAGGCTTTCCCTCGAGGCTTTCCCACGAGGCTTTCCCACAGGGCTGTGCCAAGTGCCACCTTGGCGTGAGTCGATCCTCGGCGTGAAAGACGAGGCGGTGAAGGGAAAAGAGGTTCCTCTGGAATGGACTGAGACATCTGGGGGACTCTTGGAATGGCGGCACGACCCTGGAGTTCCTCTCGCCGTTCCTGTTGAGAGGGCCTCCTCTTGAAATGCGACAGGAACGCCGGGAATTCTTTCCCGACGAAGCAGGGAAAGGATCCCTCATCTCGAGCTACGAGGCGGAAACGGGGCTCCTCTGGATGTGGGCGGGACCCTCGTGTTTCCTCTCGAGTGGAGACGGGTATGTCGGGGAACTTCTTGAGTTGCACCAAGGGTGGGAAGGACCCTTTCGACGTTCCAGAGGTGAGGTGTGATTAGCCCCGAGAAGCCTCTGCGGAAATGAGCCTCATCTCGCCTGCAGGGGAGAACCTCCTGGATATTCTCGAGTTGCGGCAGGTCTTCTCGAGTTATGACGGGGACCTCAGGGACCCGCTCTGGTGGCCTCAGGAAGGGCCAGTCCCCATGCAAGTTGCTAGGGGCCATCTCGGCATTCCTCTCCCATCGATGCCGGGGCCTAAGACCTTGTGTGGAGTCGGGGCCGGAACCTCAGGATTCCTCTCCAGTGTTGACATGGATCTTGGGGTGCCTCTGAGTCTCCCCAGGGGAGTCAGGCCTCGTCTCGAGTGGGGGCATGCACGTGCGATTCCCTCCCGAGCTGCAGCAGTAGGGTCACGCTTCCTGTCACGTGGATCAAGGGATCTGTGGCTTTCCCTCGAGGCTTTCCCTCGAGGCTTTCCCACAGGGCTGTGCCAAGTGCCACCTTGGTGTGAGTCGATCCTCGGCGTGAAAGACGAGCCAGTGAAGGGAAAAGAGGTTCCTCTGGAATGGACTGAGACATCTGGGGGACTCTTGGAATGGTGGCACGACCCTGGAGTTCCTCTCGCCCTTCCTGTTGAGAGGGCCTCCTCTTGAGATGCGACGGGAACGCCGGGAATTCTTTCCCGACTAAGCAGGGAAAGGATCCCTCATCTCGAGCTACGAGGCGGAAACGGGGCTCCTCTGGATGTGGGCGTGACCCTCGTGTATCCTCTCGAGTGGGGACGGGTATGTCGGGGAACTTCTTGAGTTGCCCCAAGGGTGTTAAGGACCCTTTCGAAGTTCCAGAGGTGAGGTGTGATTAGCCCCGAGACGCCTCTGCGGAAATGGGCCTCCTCTCGTCTGGAGGGGAGAACCTCCTGGATATTCTTGAGTTGCGGCAGGTCTTCTCGAGTTACGACGGGGAACTCAGGGACCCGCTCTGGTGGCCTCAGGAAGGGCCAGTCCCCATGCGAGTTGCTAGGGGCCATCTCGGGATTCCTCTCCCGTCGATGCCGGCGCCTAAGACCTTGTGTGGAGTCGGGGCCTGAACCTGAGCATTCCTCTCCAGTGTTGACATGGATCTTGGGTTGCCTCTGAGTCTCCCCAGGGGAGTCAGGCCTCGTCTCGAGTGGGGGCTTGCACGTGCGCTTCCCTCCCGAGCTGCAGCAGTAGGGTCATGCTTCCTGTCACGTGGATCAAGGGATCTGTGGCTTTCCCACGAGGCTTTCCCACCGGGCTGTGCCAAGTGCCACCTTGGTGTGAGTCGATCCTCGGCGTGAAAGACGAGCCGGTGAAGGGAAAAGAGGTTCCTCTGGAATGGACTGAGACATCTAGGGGACTCTTGGAATGGTGGCACCCCCCTGGAGTTCCTCTCGCCGTTCCTGTTGAGAGGGTCTCCTCTTGAGATGCGACGGGAACGCCGGGAATTCTTTCCCGACGAAGCAGGGAAAGGATCCCTCATCTCGAGCTACGAGGCGGAAACGGGGCTCCTCTGGATGTGGGCGGGACCCTCGTGTTTCCTCTCGAGTGGAGACGGGTATGTCGGGGAACTTCTTGAGTTGCACCAAGGGTGTGAGGGACCCTTTCGAAGTTCCAGAGGTGAGGTGTGATTAGCCCCGAGAAGCCTCTGCGGAAATGGGCCTCCTCTCGCCTGGAGGGGAGAACCTCCTAGATTTTCTCGAGTTGCGGTAGGTCTTCTCGAGTTACGATGGGGACCACAGGGACCCGCACTGTTGGCCTCAGGAACGGCCAGTCCCCATGCGATTTGCTAGGGGCCATCTCGGGATTCCTCTCCCGTCGATGCCGGGGCCTAAGACCTTGTGTGGATCTGGGCCTGAACCTGAGCATTCCTCTCCAGTGTTGACATGGATCTTGGGGTGCCTCTGAGTCTCCCCAGGGGAGTCAGGCCTCGTCTCTGGTGGGGGCATGCACGTGCGATTCCCTCCCGAGCTGCAGCAGTAGGGTCACGCTTCCTGTCACGTGGATCAAGGGATCTGTAGCTTTCCCTCGAGGCTTTCCCTCGAGGCTTTCCCACGAGGCTTTCCCACAGGGCTGTGCCAAGTGCCACCTTGGCGTGAGTCGATCCTCGGCGTGAAAGACGAGCCGGTGAAGGGAAAAGAGGTTCCTCTGGAATGGACTGAGACATCTGGGGGACTCTTGGAATGGCGGCACGACCCTGGAGTTCCTCTCGCCGTTCCTGTTGAGAGGGCCTCCTCTTGAAATGCGACAGGAACGCCGGGAATTCTTTCCCGACGAAGCAGGGAAAGGATCCCTCATCTCGAGCTACGAGGCGGAAACGGGGCTCCTCTGGATGTGGGCGGGACCCTCGTGTTTCCTCTCGAGTGGAGACGGGTATGTCGGGGAACTTCTTGAGTTGCACCAAGGGTGGGAAGGACCCTTTCGACGTTCCAGAGGTGAGGTGTGATTAGCCCCGAGAAGCCTCTGCGGAAATGAGCCTCATCTCGCCTGCAGGGGAGAACCTCCTGGATATTCTCGAGTTGCGGCAGGTCTTCTCGAGTTATGACGGGGACCTCAGGGACCCGCTCTGGTGGCCTCAGGAAGGGCCAGTCCCCATGCAAGTTGCTAGGGGCCATCTCGGCATTCCTCTCCCATCGATGCCGGGGCCTAAGACCTTGTGTGGAGTCGGGGCCGGAACCTCAGGATTCCTCTCCAGTGTTGACATGGATCTTGGGGTGCCTCTGAGTCTCCCCAGGGGAGTCAGGCCTCGTCTCGAGTGGGGGCATGCACGTGCGATTCCCTCCCGAGCTGCAGCAGTAGGGTCACGCTTCCTGTCACGTGGATCAAGGGATCTGTGGCTTTCCCTCGAGGCTTTCCCTCGAGGCTTTCCCACAGGGCTGTGCCAAGTGCCACCTTGGTGTGAGTCGATCCTCGGCGTGAAAGACGAGCCAGTGAAGGGAAAAGAGGTTCCTCTGGAATGGACTGAGACATCTGGGGGACTCTTGGAATGGTGGCACGACCCTGGAGTTCCTCTCGCCCTTCCTGTTGAGAGGGCCTCCTCTTGAGATGCGACGGGAACGCCGGGAATTCTTTCCCGACTAAGCAGGGAAAGGATCCCTCATCTCGAGCTACGAGGCGGAAACGGGGCTCCTCTGGATGTGGGCGTGACCCTCGTGTATCCTCTCGAGTGGGGACGGGTATGTCGGGGAACTTCTTGAGTTGCCCCAAGGGTGTTAAGGACCCTTTCGAAGTTCCAGAGGTGAGGTGTGATTAGCCCCGAGACGCCTCTGCGGAAATGGGCCTCCTCTCGTCTGGAGGGGAGAACCTCCTGGATATTCTTGAGTTGCGGCAGGTCTTCTCGAGTTACGACGGGGAACTCAGGGACCCGCTCTGGTGGCCTCAGGAAGGGCCAGTCCCCATGCGAGTTGCTAGGGGCCATCTCGGGATTCCTCTCCCGTCGATGCCGGCGCCTAAGACCTTGTGTGGAGTCGGGGCCTGAACCTGAGCATTCCTCTCCAGTGTTGACATGGATCTTGGGGTGCCTCTGAGTCTCCCCAGGGGAGTCAGGCCTCGTCTCGAGTGGGGGCTTGCACGTGCGCTTCCCTCCCGAGCTGCAGCAGTAGGGTCATGCTTCCTGTCACGTGGATCAAGGGATCTGTGGCTTTCCCACGAGGCTTTCCCACCGGGCTGTGCCAAGTGCCACCTTGGTGTGAGTCGATCCTCGGCGTGAAAGACGAGCCGGTGAAGGGAAAAGAGGTTCCTCTGGAATGGACTGAGACATCTAGGGGACTCTTGGAATGGTGGCACCCCCCTGGAGTTCCTCTCGCCGTTCCTGTTGAGAGGGTCTCCTCTTGAGATGCGACGGGAACGCCGGGAATTCTTTCCCGACGAAGCAGGGAAAGGATCCCTCATCTCGAGCTACGAGGCGGAAACGGGGCTCCTCTGGATGTGGGCGGGACCCTCGTGTTTCCTCTCGAGTGGAGACGGGTATGTCGGGGAACTTCTTGAGTTGCACCAAGGGTGTGAGGGACCCTTTCGAAGTTCCAGAGGTGAGGTGTGATTAGCCCCGAGAAGCCTCTGCGGAAATGGGCCTCCTCTCGCCTGGAGGGGAGAACCTCCTAGATTTTCTCGAGTTGCGGTAGGTCTTCTCGAGTTACGATGGGGACCACAGGGACCCGCACTGTTGGCCTCAGGAACGGCCAGTCCCCATGCGATTTGCTAGGGGCCATCTCGGGATTCCTCTCCCGTCGATGCCGGGGCCTAAGACCTTGTGTGGATCTGGGCCTGAACCTGAGCATTCCTCTCCAGTGTTGACATGGATCTTGGGGTGCCTCTGAGTCTCCCCAGGGGAGTCAGGCCTCGTCTCTGGTGGGGGCATGCACGTGCGATTCCCTCCCGAGCTGCAGCAGTAGGGTCACGCTTCCTGTCACGTGGATCAAGGGATCTGTAGCTTTCCCTCGAGGCTTTCCCTCGAGGCTTTCCCACGAGGCTTTCCCACAGGGCTGTGCCAAGTGCCACCTTGGCGTGAGTCGATCCTCGGCGTGAAAGACGAGCCGGTGAAGGGAAAAGAGGTTCCTCTGGAATGGACTGAGACATCTGGGGGACTCTTGGAATGGCGGCACGACCCTGGAGTTCCTCTCGCCGTTCCTGTTGAGAGGGCCTCCTCTTGAAATGCGACAGGAACGCCGGGAATTCTTTCCCGACGAAGCAGGGAAAGGATCCCTCATCTCGAGCTACGAGGCGGAAACGGGGCTCCTCTGGATGTGGGCGGGACCCTCGTGTTTCCTCTCGAGTGGAGACGGGTATGTCGGGGAACTTCTTGAGTTGCACCAAGGGTGGGAAGGACCCTTTCGACGTTCCAGAGGTGAGGTGTGATTAGCCCCGAGAAGCCTCTGCGGAAATGAGCCTCATCTCGCCTGCAGGGGAGAACCTCCTGGATATTCTCGAGTTGCGGCAGGTCTTCTCGAGTTATGACGGGGACCTCAGGGACCCGCTCTGGTGGCCTCAGGAAGGGCCAGTCCCCATGCAAGTTGCTAGGGGCCATCTCGGCATTCCTCTCCCATCGATGCCGGGGCCTAAGACCTTGTGTGGAGTCGGGGCCGGAACCTCAGGATTCCTCTCCAGTGTTGACATGGATCTTGGGGTGCCTCTGAGTCTCCCCAGGGGAGTCAGGCCTCGTCTCGAGTGGGGGCATGCACGTGCGATTCCCTCCCGAGCTGCAGCAGTAGGGTCACGCTTCCTGTCACGTGGATCAAGGGATCTGTGGCTTTCCCTCGAGGCTTCCCCTCGAGGCTTTCCCACAGGGCTGTGCCAAGTGCCACCTTGGTGTGAGTCGATCCTCGGCGTGAAAGACGAGCCAGTGAAGGGAAAAGAGGTTCCTCTGGAATGGACTGAGACATCTGGGGGACTCTTGGAATGGTGGCACGACCCTGGAGTTCCTCTCGCCCTTCCTGTTGAGAGGGCCTCCTCTTGAGATGCGACGGGAACGCCGGGAATTCTTTCCCGACTAAGCAGGGAAAGGATCCCTCATCTCGAGCTACGAGGCGGAAACGGGGCTCCTCTGGATGTGGGCGTGACCCTCGTGTATCCTCTCGAGTGGGGACGGGTATGTCGGGGAACTTCTTGAGTTGCACCAAGGGTGTGAGGGACCCTTTCGAAGTTCCAGAGGTGAGGTGTGATTAGCCCCGAGAAGCCTCTGCGGAAATGGGCCTCCTCTCGCCTGGAGGGGAGAACCTCCTAGATTTTCTCGAGTTGCGGTAGGTCTTCTCGAGTTACGATGGGGACCACAGGGACCCGCACTGTTGGCCTCAGGAACGGCCAGTCCCCATGCGAGTTGCTAGGGGCCATCTCGGGATTCCTCTCCCGTCGATGCCGGGGCCTAAGACCTTGTGTGGATCTGGGCCTGAACCTGAGCATTCCTCTCCAGTGTTGACATGGATCTTGGGGTGCCTCTGAGTCTCCCCAGGGGAGTCAGGCCTCGTCTCTGGTGGGGGCATGCACGTGCGATTCCCTCCCGAGCTGCAGCAGTAGGGTCACGCTTCCTGTCACGTGGATCAAGGGATCTGTAGCTTTCCCTCGAGGCTTTCCCTCGAGGCTTTCCCACGAGGCTTTCCCACAGGGCTGTGCCAAGTGCCACCTTGGCGTGAGTCGATCCTCGGCGTGAAAGACGAGCCGGTGAAGGGAAAAGAGGTTCCTCTGGAATGGACTGAGACATCTGGGGGACTCTTGGAATGGCGGCACGACCCTGGAGTTCCTCTCGCCGTTCCTGTTGAGAGGGCCTCCTCTTGAAATGCGACAGGAACACCGGGAATTCTTTCCCGACGAAGCAGGGAAAGGATCCCTCATCTCGAGCTACGAGGCGGAAACGGGGCTCCTCTGGATGTGGGCGGGACCCTCGTGTTTCCTCTCGAGTGGAGACGGGTATGTCGGGGAACTTCTTGAGTTGCACCAAGGGTGGGAGGGACCCTTTCGACGTTCCAGAGGTGAGGTGTGATTAGCCCCGAGAAGCCTCTGCGGAAATGAGCCTCATCTCGCCTGCAGGGGAGAACCTCCTGGATATTCTCGAGTTGCGGCAGGTCTTCTCGAGTTATGACGGGGACCTCAGGGACCCGCTCTGGTGGCCTCAGGAAGGGCCAGTCCCCATGCAAGTTGCTAGGGGCCATCTCGGCATTCCTCTCCCATCGATGCCGGGGCCTAAGACCTTGTGTGGAGTCGGGGCCGGAACCTCAGGATTCCTCTCCAGTGTTGACATGGATCTTGGGGTGCCTCTGAGTCTCCCCAGGGGAGTCAGGCCTCGTCTCGAGTGGGGGCATGCACGTGCGATTCCCTCCCGAGCTGCAGCAGTAGGGTCACGCTTCCTGTCACGTGGATCAAGGGATCTGTGGCTTTCCCTCGAGGCTTCCCCTCGAGGCTTTCCCACAGGGCTGTGCCAAGTGCCACCTTGGTGTGAGTCGATCCTCGGCGTGAAAGACGAGCCAGTGAAGGGAAAAGAGGTTCCTCTGGAATGGACTGAGACATCTGGGGGACTCTTGGAATGGTGGCACGACCCTGGAGTTCCTCTCGCCCTTCCTGTTGAGAGGGCCTCCTCTTGAGATGCGACGGGAACGCCGGGAATTCTTTCCCGACTAAGCACGGAAAGGATCCCTCATCTCGAGCTACGAGGCGGAAACGGGGCTCCTCTGGATGTGGGCGTGACCCTCGTGTATCCTCTCGAGTGGGGACGGGTATGTCGGGGAACTTCTTGAGTTGCCCCAAGGGTGTTAAGGACCCTTTCGAAGTTCCAGAGGTGAGTTGTGATCGAGACGCCTCTGCGGAAATGGGCCTCCTCTCGTCTGGAGGGGAGAACCTCCTGGATATTCTTGAGTTGCGGCAGGTCTTCTCGAGTTACGATGGGGAACTCAGGGACCCGCTCTGGTGGCCTCAGGAAAGGCCAGTCCCCATGCGAGTTGCTAGGGGCCATCTCGGGATTCCTCTCCCGTCGATGCCGGCGCCTAAGACCTTGTGTGGAGTCGGGGCCTGAACCTGAGCATTCCTCTCCAGTGTTGACATGGATCTTGGGGTGCCTCTGAGTCTCCCCAGGGGAGTCAGGCCTCGTCTCGAGTGGGGGCTTGCACGTGCGCTTCCCTCCCGAGCTGCAGCAGTAGGGTCATGCTTCCTGTCACGTGGATCAAGGGATCTGTGGCTTTCCCACGAGGCTTTCCCACCAGGCTGTGCCAAGTGCCACCTTGGTGTGAGTCGATCCTCGGCGTGAAAGACGAGCCGGTGAAGGGAAAAGAGGTTCCTCTGGAATGGACTGAGACATCTAGGGGACTCTTGGAATGGTGGCACCCCCCTGGAGTTCCTCTCGCCGTTCCTGTTGAGAGGGTCTCCTCTTGAGATGCGACGGGAACGCCGGGAATTCTTTCCCGACGAAGCAGGGAAAGGATCCCTCATCTCGAGCTACGAGGCGGAAACGGGGCTCCTCTGGATGTGGGCGGGACCCTCGTGTTTCCTCTCGAGTGGAGACGGGTATGTCGGGGAACTTCTTGAGTTGCACCAAGGGTGTGAAGGACCCTTTCGACGTTCCAGAGGTGAGGTGTGATTAGCCCCGAGAAGCCTCTGCGGAAAAGGGCCTCCTCTCGCCTGGAGGGGAGAACCTCTTGTATTTTCTCGAGTTGGGGCAGGTCTTCTCGAGTTACGACGGGGACCTCAGGGACCCGCTCTGGTGGCCTCAGGAAGGGCCAGTCCCCATGTGAGTTGCTAGGGGCCATCTCGGGATTCCTCTCCGGTCGAAGCCGCGGCCTAAGACCTTGTGTGGAGTCGGGGCCTGAACCTGAGCATTCCTCTCCATTGTTGACATGGACCTTGGGGTGCCTCTGAGTCTCCCCAGGGTAGTCAGGCCTCGTCTCGAGTGGGGGCATGCACGTGCGCTTTCCTCCCGAGCTGCAGCAGTAGGGTCTCGCTTTCTGTCACGTGGATCAAGGGATCTGTGGCTTTCCCTCGAGGCTTTCCCTTGAGGCTTTCCCACAAGGCATTCCCACCGGGCTGTGCCAAGTGCCACCTTGGTGTGAGTCGATCCTCGGCGTGAAAGACGAGCCGGTGAAGGGAAAAGAGGTTCCTCTGGAATGGACTGAGACATCTGGCGGACTCTTGGAATGGTGGCACGACCCTGGAGTTCCTCTCTCCGTTCCTGTTGAGAGGGCCTCCCCTTGAAATGCGACGGGAACGCCGGGAATTCTTTCCCGAGGAAACAGGGAAAGGATCCCTCACCTCGAGCTACGAGGCGGAAACGGGGCTACAATGGATGTGGGCGGGACCCTCGTGTTTCCTCTCGAGTGGAGACGGGTATGTCGGGGAACTTCTTGAGTTGCACCAAGGGTGGGAAGGACCCTTTCGACGTTCCAAAGGTGAGGTGTGATTAGCCCTGAGAAGCCTCTGCGGAAATGGGCCTCGTCTCGCCTGCAGGGAAGAACCTCCTGGATATTCTCGAGTTGCGGCAGGTATTCTCGAATTACGACGGGGACCTCAGGGACCCGCTCTGGTGGCCTCAGGAAGGGCCAGTCCCCATGCGAGTTGCTAGGGGCCTTCTCGGGATTCCTCTCCCGTCGATGCCGGGAACTAAGTCCTTGTGTGGAGTCGGGGCCTGAACCTGAGCATTCCTCTCCAGTGTTGACATGGATCTTGGGGTGCCTCTGAGTCTCCCCAGGGGAGTCAGGCCTCGTCTCGAGTGGGGGCATGCACGTGCGCTTCCCTCCCGAGCTGTAGCAGTAGGGTCACGCTTCCTGTCACGTGGATCAAGGGATCTGTGGCTTTCCCTCGAGGCTTTCCCTCGAGGCTTTCCCACGAGGCTTTCCCACAGGGCTGTGCCAAGTACCACCTTGGTGTGAGTCGATCCTCGGCGTGAAAGACGAGCCGGTGAAGGGAAAAGAGGTTCCTCTGGAATGGACTGAGACATCTGGGGGACTCTTGGAATGGTGGCACCACCCTGGAGTTCCTCTCGCCGTTCCTCTTGAGAGGGCCTCCTCTTGAGATGCGACGGGAACGCCGGGAATTCTTTCCCAACGAAGAAGTGAAAGGATTCCTCACCTCGAGCTACGAGGTGGAAACGGGGCTCCTCTGGATGTGGGCGGGACCCTCGTGTTTCCTCTCGAGTGGAGACGGGTATGTCGGGGAACTTTTTGAGTTGCACCAAGGGTGGGAAGGACCCTTTTGCCGTTCCAGAGGTGAGGTGTGATTAGCCCCGAGAAGCCTCAGCGGAAATGTGCCTCCTCTCCCCTGGAGGGGAGAACCTCCTGGATTTTCTCGAGTTGTGGAGGTCTTCTCGAGTTACGACGGGGACCTCAGGGACCCGCTCTGGTGGCCTCAGGAAGGGCCAGTCCCCATGCGAGTTTCTAGGGGCCATCTCGGGATTCCTCTCCCGTCGATGCCGGGTCCTAAGACCTTGTGTGGAGTCGGGGCCTGAACCTGAGCATTCCTCTCCAGTGTTGACATGGATCTTGGGGTGCCTCTGAGTCTCCCCAGGGGAGTCAGGCCTCGTCTCGAGTGGGGGCATGCACGTGCGCTTCCCTCCCGAGCTGTAGCAGTAGGGTCACGCTTCCTGTCACGTGGATCAAGGGATCTGTGGCTTTCCCTCGAGGCTTTCCCTCGAGGCTTTCCCACGAGGCTTTCCCACAGGGCTGTGCCAAGTGCCACCTTGGTGTGAGTCGATCCTCGGCGTGAAAAACGAGCCGGTGAAGGGAAAAGAGGTTCCTCTTGAATGGACTGAGACATCTAGGGGACTCTTGGAATGTTGGCACGACCCTGGAGTACCTCTCGCAGTTCCTGTTGAGAGGGCCTCCTCTTGAGATGCGACGGGAACGCCGGGAATTCTTTCCCGACGAAGCAGGGAAAGGATCCCTCATCTCGAGCTACGAGGCGGAAACGGGGCTCCTCTAGATGTGGGCGGGGCCCTCGTGTTTCCTCTCGAGTGGAGACGGATATGTCGGGGAACTTCTTGAGTTGCACCAAGGGTGTGAGGACCCTTTCAAAGTTCCAGAGGTGAGGTGTGATTAGCCCCGAGAAGCCTCTGCGGAAATGGGCCTCATCTCGCCTGCAGGGAAGAACCTCCTGGATATTCTCGAGTTGCGGCAGGTCTTCTCGAGTTACGACGGGGACCTCAGGGACCCGCTCTGGTGGCCTCAGTAAGGGCCAGACCCCATGCGAGTTGCTAGGTGCCATCTCGGGATTCCTCTCCCATCGATGCCGGGGCCTAAGACCTTGTGTGGAGTCGGGGCCGGAACCTAAGGATTCCTCTCCAGTGTTGACATGGATTTTTGGTTTCCTCTGAGTCTCCCCAGGGGAGTCAGGCCTCGTCTCGAGTGGGGGCATGCACGTGCGCTTCCCTCCCGAGCTGTAGCAGTAGGGTCACGCTTCCTGTCACGTGGATCAAGGGATCTGTGGCTTTCCCTCGAGGCTTTCCCTCGAGGCTTTCCCACGAGGCTTTCCCACAGGGCTGTGCCAAGTACCACCTTGGTGTGAGTCGATCCTCGGCGTGAAAGACGAGCCGGTGAAGGGAAAAGAGGTTCCTCTGGAATGGACTGAGACATCTGGGGGACTCTTGGAATGGTGGCACCACCCTGGAGTTCCTCTCGCCGTTCCTCTTGAGAGGGCCTCCTCTTGAGATGCGACGGGAACGCCGGGAATTCTTTCCCAACGAAGAAGTGAAAGGATTCCTCACCTCGAGCTACGAGGTGGAAACGGGGCTCCTCTGGATGTGGGCGGGACCCTCGTGTTTCCTCTCGAGTGGAGACGGGTATGTCGGGGAACTTCTTGAGTTGCACCAAGGGTGGGAAGGACCCTTTTGCCGTTCCAGAGGTGAGGTGTGATTAGCCCCGAGAAGCCTCAGCGGAAATGTGCCTCCTCTCCCCTGGAGGGGAGAACCTCCTGGATTTTCTCGAGTTGTGGAGGTCTTCTCGAGTTACGACGGGGACCTCAGGGACCCGCTCTGGTGGCCTCAGGAAGGGCCAGTCCCCATGCGAGTTTCTAGGGGCCATCTCGGGATTCCTCTCCCGTCGATGCCGGGGTCCTAAGACCTTGTGTGGAGTCGGGGCCTGAACCTGAGCATTCCTCTCCAGTGTTGACATGGATCTTGGGGTGCCTCTGAGTCTCCCCAGGGGAGTCAGGCCTCGTCTCGAGTGGGGGCATGCACGTGCGCTTCCCTCCCGAGCTGTAGCAGTAGGGTCACGCTTCCTGTCACGTGGATCAAGGGATCTGTGGCTTTCCCTCGAGGCTTTCCCTCGAGGCTTTCCCACGAGGCTTTCCCACAGGGCTGTGCCAAGTGCCACCTTGGTGTGAGTCGATCCTCGGCGTGAAAAACGAGCCGGTGAAGGGAAAAGAGGTTCCTCTTGAATGGACTGAGACATCTAGGGGACTCTTGGAATGTTGGCACGACCCTGGAGTACCTCTCGCAGTTCCTGTTGAGAGGGCCTCCTCTTGAGATGCGACGGGAACGCCGGGAATTCTTTCCCGACGAAGCAGGGAAAGGATCCCTCATCTCGAGCTACGAGGCGGAAACGGGGCTCCTCTAGATGTGGGCGGGGCCCTCGTGTTTCCTCTCGAGTGGAGACGGATATGTCGGGGAACTTCTTGAGTTGCACCAAGGGTGTGAGGACCCTTTCAAAGTTCCAGAGGTGAGGTGTGATTAGCCCCGAGAAGCCTCTGCGGAAATGGGCCTCATCTCGCCTGCAGGGAAGAACCTCCTGGATATTCTCGAGTTGCGGCAGGTCTTCTCGAGTTACGACGGGGACCTCAGGGACCCGCTCTGGTGGCCTCAGTAAGGGCCAGACCCCATGCGAGTTGCTAGGTGCCATCTCGGGATTCCTCTCCCATCGATGCCGGGGGCCTAAGACCTTGTGTGGAGTCGGGGCCGGAACCTAAGGATTCCTCTCCAGTGTTGACATGGATTTTTGGTTTCCTCTGAGTCTCCCCAGGGGAGTCAGGCCTCGTCTCGAGTGGGGGCATGCACGTGCGCTTCCCTCCCGAGCTGTAGCAGTAGGGTCACGCTTCCTGTCACGTGGATCAAGGGATCTGTGGCTTTCCCTCGAGGCTTTCCCTCGAGGCTTTCCCACGAGGCTTTCCCACAGGGCTGTGCCAAGTACCACCTTGGTGTGAGTCGATCCTCGGCGTGAAAGACGAGCCGGTGAAGGGAAAAGAGGTTCCTCTGGAATGGACTGAGACATCTGGGGGACTCTTGGAATGGTGGCACCACCCTGGAGTTCCTCTCGCCGTTCCTCTTGAGAGGGCCTCCTCTTGAGATGCGACGGGAACGCCGGGAATTCTTTCCCAACGAAGAAGTGAAAGGATTCCTCACCTCGAGCTACGAGGTGGAAACGGGGCTCCTCTGGATGTGGGCGGGACCCTCGTGTTTCCTCTCGAGTGGAGACGGGTATGTCGGGGAACTTCTTGAGTTGCACCAAGGGTGGGAAGGACCCTTTTGCCGTTCCAGAGGTGAGGTGTGATTAGCCCCGAGAAGCCTCAGCGGAAATGTGCCTCCTCTCCCCTGGAGGGGAGAACCTCCTGGATTTTCTCGAGTTGTGGAGGTCTTCTCGAGTTACGACGGGGACCTCAGGGACCCGCTCTGGTGGCCTCAGGAAGGGCCAGTCCCCATGCGAGTTTCTAGGGGCCATCTCGGGATTCCTCTCCCGTCGATGCCGGGTCCTAAGACCTTGTGTGGAGTCGGGGCCTGAACCTGAGCATTCCTCTCCAGTGTTGACATGGATCTTGGGGTGCCTCTGAGTCTCCCCAGGGGAGTCAGGCCTCGTCTCGAGTGGGGGCATGCACGTGCGCTTCCCTCCCGAGCTGTAGCAGTAGGGTCACGCTTCCTGTCACGTGGATCAAGGGATCTGTGGCTTTCCCTCGAGGCTTTCCCTCGAGGCTTTCCCACGAGGCTTTCCCACAGGGCTGTGCCAAGTGCCACCTTGGTGTGAGTCGATCCTCGGCGTGAAAGACGATCCGGTGAAGGGAAAAGAGGTTCCTCTGGAATGGACTGAGACATCTGGGGGACTCTTGGAATGGTGGCACGACCCTGGAGTTCCTCTCGCCGTTCCTGTTGAGAGGGCCTCCTCTTGAGATGCGACGGGAACGCCGGGAATTCTTTCCCGACGAAGCAGGGAAAGGATCCCTCATCTCGAGCTACGAGGCGGAAATGGGGCTCCTCTGGATGTGGGCGGGACCCTCGTGTTTCCTCTCGAGTGGAGACGGGTATGTCGGGGAACTTCTTGAGTTGCACCAAGGGTGTGAGGACCCTTTCAAAGTTCCAGAGGTGAGGTGTGATTAGCCCCGAGAAGCCTCTGCGGAAATGGGCCTCATCTCGCCTGCAGGGAAGAACCTCCTGGATATTCTCGAGTTGCGGCAGGTCTTCTCGAGTTACGACGGGGACCTCAGGGACCCGCTCTGGTGGCCTCAGTAAGGGCCAGACCCCATGCGAGTTGCTAGGTGCCATCTCGGGATTCCTCTCCCATCGATGCCGGGGCCTAAGACCTTGTGTGGAGTCGGGGCCGGAACCTAAGGATTCCTCTCCAGTGTTGACATGGATTTTTGGTTTCCTCTGAGTCTCCCCAGGGGAGTCAGGCCTCGTCTAGATTGGGGGCATGCACGTGCGCTTCACTCGCGAGCTGCAGCAGTAGGGTCACGCTTCCTGTCACGTGGATCAAGGGATCTGTGGCTTTCCCTCGAGGCTTTCCCTCGAGGCTTTCCCACGAGGCTTTCCCACAGGGCTGTGCCAAGAGCCACCTTGGTGTGAGTCGATCCTCGGCGTGAAAGACGAGCCGGTGAAGGGAAAAGAGGTTCCTCTGGAATGGACTGAGACATCTGGGGGACTCTTGGAATGGTGGCACGACCCTGGAGTTCCTCTCGCCGTTCCTGTTGAGAGGGCCTCCTCTTGAGATGCGACGGGAACGCCGGGTATTCTTTCCCGACGAAGCAGGGAAAGGATCCCTCACCTCGAGTTACGAGGCGGAAACGGTGCTCCTCTGGATGTGGGCGGGACCCTCGTGTTTCCTCTCGAGTGCAGACGGGTATGTCGAGGAACTTCTTGAGTTGCACCAAGGGTGTGAAGGACCATTTCGACGTTCCAGAGGTGAGATGTGATTAGCCCCGAGAAGCCTCTGTGGAAATGGGCCTCATCTCGCCTGCAGGGGAGAACCTCCTGGATATTCTCGAGTTTCGGCAGGTCTTCTCGAGTTACGATGGGGACCTCAGGGACCCGCTCTTGTGGCCTCAGGAAGGGCCAGTCCCCATGCGAGTTGCTAGGGGCCATCTCGGGATTCCTCTCCCGTCGATGCCGGGGCCTAAGACCTTGTGTGGAGTCGGGGCCGGAACCTGAGTATTCCTCTCCAGGGTTGACATGGATTTTGGGGTGACTCTGAGTCTCCCCAGGGGAGTCAGGCCTCGTCTCGAGTGGGGGCATGCACGTGCGCTTCCCTCCCGAGCTGCAGCAGTAGGGTCACGCTTCCTGTCACGTGGGTCAAGGGATCTGTGGCTTTCCCTCGAGGCTATCCCTCGAGGCTTTCCCACGAGGCTTTCCCACAGGGCTGTGTCAAGTGCCACCTTGGTGTGAGTCCATCCTCTGCGTGAAAGACGAGCCGGTGAAGGGAAAAGAGGTTTCTCTGGAATGGACTGAGATATCTGGGGGACTCTTGGAATGGCGGAACGACCCTGGAGTTCCTCTCGCCGTTCCTCTTGAGAGGGCCTCCTGTTGAGATGCGACGGGAACGCCGGGAATTCTTTCCCGACGAAGCAGGGAAAGGATCCCTCATCTCGAGCTACGAGGCGGAAACGGGGCTCCTCTGGATGTGGGCGGGACCCTCGTGTTTCCTCTCGAGTGGAGACGGGTATGTCGGGGAACTTCTTGAGTTGCACCTAGGGTGTGAAGGACCCTTTCGAAGTTCCAGAGGTGAGGTGTGATTAGCCCCGAGAAGCCTCTTCGGAAATGGGCCTCCTCTCGCCTGGAGGAGAGAACCTCCTGGATTTTCTCGAGTTGCGGCAGGTCTTCTCGAGTTACGACGGGGACGTCAGGGACCCGCTCTGGTGGCCTCAGGAAGGGCCAGTCCCCATGCGAGTTGCTAGGGGCCAACTCGGGATTCCTCTCCGGTCGATGCCGGCGCCTAAGACCTTGTGTGGAGTCGGGGCCTGAACCTGAGCATTCCTCTCCAGTGTTGACATGGATCTTGGGGTGCCTCTGAGTCTCCCCAGGGGAGTCAGGCCTCGTCTCGAGTGGGGGCATGCACGTGCGCTTCCCTCCCGAGCTGCAGCAGTAGGGTCACGCTTCCTGTCACGTGGGTCAAGGGATCTGTGGCTTTTCCTCGAGGCTCTCACTCGAGGCTTTCCCACGAGGCTTTCCCACAGGGCTGTGCCAAGTGCCACCTTGGTGTGAGTCGATCCTCGGCGTGAAAGACGAGCCGGTGAAGGGAAAAGAGGTTCCTCTGGAATGGACTGAGACATCTAGGGGACTCTTGGAATGGTGGCACGACCCTGGAGTACCTCTCGCCGTTCCTGTTGAGAGGGCCTCCTCTTGAGATGCGACGGGAACGCCGGGAATTCTTTCCCGACGAAGCAGGGAAAGGATCCCTCATCTCGAGCTACGAGGCGGAAACGGGGCTCCTCTAGATGTGGGCGGGACCCTCGTGTTTCCTCTCGAGTGGAGACGGATATGTCGGGGAACTTCTTGAGTTGCACCAAGGGTGTGAGGACCCTTTCAAAGTTCCAGAGGTGAGGTGTGATTAGCCCCGAGAAGCCTCTGCGGAAATGGGCCTCATCTCGCCTGCAGGGAAGAACCTCCTGGATATTCTCGAGTTGCGGCAGGTCTTCTCGAGTTACGACGGGGACCTCAGGGACCCGCTCTGGTGGCCTCAGGAAGGGCCAGACCCCATGCGAGTTGCTAGGTGCCATCTCGGGATTCCTCTCCCATCGATGCCGGGGCCTAAGACCTTGTGTGGAGTCGGGGCCGAAACCTAAGGATTCCTCTCCAGTGTTGACATGGATTTTGGGTTGCCTCTGAGTCTCCCCAGGGGAGTCAGGCCTCGTCTAGATTGGGGGCATGCACGTGCGCTTCACTCGCGAGCTGCAGCAGTAGGGTCACGCTTCCTGTCACGTGGATCAAGGGATCTGTGGCTTTCCCTCGAGGCTTTCCCTCGAGGCTTTCCCACGAGGCTTTCCCACAGGGCTGTGCCAAGTGCCACCTTGGTGTGAGTCGATCCTCGGCGTGAAAGACGAGCCGGTGAAGGGAAAAGAGGTTCCTCAGGAATGGACTGAGACATCTGGGGGACTCTTGGAATGGTGGCACGACCCTGGAGTTCCTCTCGCCGTTCCTGTTGAGAGGGCCTCCTCTTGAGATGCGACGGGAACGCCGGGAATTCTTTCCCAACGAAGCAGGGAAAGGATCCCTCACCTCGAGCTACGAGGCGGAAACGGTGCTCCTCTGGATGTGGGCGGGACCCTCGTGTTTCCTCTCGAGTGCAGACGGGTATGTCGAGGAACTTCTTGAGTTGCACCAAGGGTGTGAAGGACCATTTCGACGTTCCAGAGGTGAGATGTGATTAGCCCCGAGAAGCCTCTGCGGAAATGGGCCTCATCTCGCCTGCAGGGGAGAACCTCCTGGATATTCTCGAGTTGCGGCAGGTCTTCTCAAGTTACGACGGGGACCTCAGGGACCCGCTCTGGTGGCCTCAGGAAGGGCCAGTCCCCATGCGAGTTTCTAGGGGCCATCTCGGGATTCCTCTCCCGTCGATGCCGGGTCCTAAGACCTTGTGTGGAGTCGGGGCCTGAACCTGAGCATTCCTCTCCAGTGTTGACATGGATCTTGGGGTGCCTCTGAGTCTCCCCAGGGGAGTCAGGCCTCGTCTCGAGTGGGGGCATGCACGTGCGCTTCCCTCCCGAGCTGTAGCAGTAGGGTCACGCTTCCTGTCACGTGGATCAAGGGATCTGTGGCTTTCCCTCGAGGCTTTCCCTCGAGGCTTTCCCACGAGGCTTTCCCACAGGGCTGTGCCAAGTGCCACCTTGGTGTGAGTCGATCCTCGGCGTGAAAGACGAGCCGGTGAAGGGAAAAGAGGTTCCTCTGGAATGGACTGAGACATCTGGGGGACTCTTGGAATGGCGGCACGACCCTGGAGTTCCTCTCGCCGTTCCTCTTGAGAGGGCCTCCTGTTGAGATGCGACGGTAACGCCGGGAATTCTTTCCCGACGAAGCAGGGAAAAGATCCCTCATCTCGAGCTACGAGGCGGAAACGGGGCTCCTCTGGATGTGGGCGGGACCCTCGTGTTTCCTCTCGAGTGGCGACGGGTATGTCGGGGAACTTCTTGAGTTGCACCAAGGGTGTGAAGGACCCTTTCGACGTTCCAGAGGTGAGGTGTGATTAGCCCCGAGAAGCCTCTGCGGAAATGGGCCTCCTCTCGCCTGGTGGGGAGAACTTCCTGGATATTCTCGAGTTGCGGCAGGTCTTCTCGAGTTACGATGGGGACCTCAGGGACCCGCTCTTGTGGCCTCAGGAAGGGCCAGTCCCCATGCGAGTTGCTAGGGGCCTTCTCGGGATTCCTCTCCCCTCGATGCCGGGAACTAAGTCCTTGTGTGGAGTCGGGGCTGGAACCTGAGGATTCCTCTCCAGTGTTGACATGGATTTTGGGGTGCCTCTGAGTCTCCCCAGGGGAGTCAGGCCTTGTCTCTTGTGGGGGCATGCACGTGCGCTTCCCTCCCGAGCTGCAGCAGTAGGGTCACGCTTCCTGTCACGTGGATCAAGGGATCTGTGGCTTTCCCTCGAGGCTTTCCCTCGAGGCTTTCCCACGAGGCTTTCCCACAGGGCTGTGCCAAGTACCACCTTGGTGTGAGTCGATCCTCGGCGTGAAAGACGAGCCGGTGAAGGGAAAAGAGGTTCCTCTGGAATGGACTGAGACATCTGGGGGACTCTTGGAATGGTGGCACCACCCTGGAGTTCCTCTCGCCCTTCCTGTTGAGAGGGCCTCCTCTTGAGATGCGACGGGAACGCCGGGAATTCTTTCCCGACTAAGCAGGGAAAGGATCCCTCATCTCGAGCTACGAGGCGGAAACGGGGCTCCTCTGGATGTGGGCGTGACCCTCGTGTATCCTCTCGAGTGGGGACGGGTATGTCGGGGAACTTCTTGAGTTGCCCCAAGGGTGTTAAGGACCCTTTCGAAGTTCCAGAGGTGAGGTGTGATTAGCCCCGAGACGCCTCTGCGGAAATGGGCCTCCTCTCGTCTGGAGGGGAGAACCTCCTGGATATTCTTGAGTTGCGGCAGGTCTTCTCGAGTTACGACGGGGAACTCAGGGACCCGCTCTGGTGGCCTCAGGAAGGGCCAGTCCCCATGCGAGTTGCTAGGGGCCATCTCGGGATTCCTCTCCCGTCGATGCCGGGGCCTAAGACCTTGTGTGGAGTCGGGGCCTGAACCTGAGCATTCCTCTCCAGTGTTGACATGGATCTTGGGGTGCCTCTGAGTCTCCCCAGGGGAGTCAGGCCTCGTCTCGAGTGGGGGCTTGCACGTGCGCTTCCCTCCCGAGCTGCAGCAGTAGGGTCATGCTTCCTGTCACGTGGATCAAGGGATCTGTGGCTTTCCCACGAGGCTTTCCCACCGGGCTGTGCCAAGTGCCACCTTGGTGTGAGTCGATCCTCGGCGTGAAAGACGAGCCGGTGAAGGGAAAAGAGGTTCCTCTGGAATGGACTGAGACATCTAGGGGACTCTTGGAATGGTGGCACCCCCCTGGAGTTCCTCTCGCCGTTCCTGTTGAGAGGGTCTCCTCTTGAGATGCGACGGGAACGCCGGGAATTCTTTCCCGACGAAGCAGGGAAAGGATCCCTCATCTCGAGCTACGAGGCGGAAACGGGGCTCCTCTGGATGTGGGCGGGACCCTCGTGTTTCCTCTCGAGTGGAGACGGGTATGTCGGGGAACTTCTTGAGTTGCACCAAGGGTGGGAAGGACCCTTTTGCCGTTCCAGAGGTGAGGTGTGATTAGCCCCGAGAAGCCTCAGCGGAAATGTGCCTCCTCTCCCCTGGAGGGGAGAACCTCCTGGATTTTCTCGAGTTGTGGAGGTCTTCTCGAGTTACGACGGGGACCTCAGGGACCCGCTCTGGTGGCCTCAGGAAGGGCCAGTCCCCATGCGAGTTTCTAGGGGCCATCTCGGGATTCCTCTCCCGTCGATGCCGGGTCCTAAGACCTTGTGTGGAGTCGGGGCCTGAACCTGAGCATTCCTCTCCAGTGTTGACATGGATCTTGGGGTGCCTCTGAGTCTCCCCAGGGGAGTCAGGCCTCGTCTCGAGTGGGGGCATGCACGTGCGCTTCCCTCCCGAGCTGTAGCAGTAGGGTCACGCTTCCTGTCACGAGGATCAAGGGATCTGTGGCTTTCCCTCGAGGCTTTCCCTCGAGGCTTTCCCACGAGGCTTTCCCACAGGGCTGTGCCAAGTGCCACCTTGGTGTGAGTCGATCCTCGGCGTGAAAGACGAGCCGGTGAAGGGAAAAGAGGTTCCTCTGGAATGGACTGAGACATCTGGGGGACTCTTGGAATGGTGGCACGACCCTGGAGTTCCTCTCGCCGTTCCTGTTGAGAGGGCCTCTTCTTGAGATGCGACGGGAACGCCGGTAATTCTTTCCCGACGAAGCAGGGAAAGGATCCCTCATCTCGAGCTACGAGGCAGAAACGGGGCTCCTCTGGATGTGGGCGGGACCCTCGTGTTTCCTCTCGAGTGGAGACGGGTATGTCGGGGAACTTCTTGAGTTGCACCTAGGGTGTGAAGGACCCTTTCGAAGTTCCAGAGGTGAGGTGTGATTAGCCCCGAGAAGCCTCTTCGGAAATGGGCCTCCTCTCGCCTGGAGGAGAGAACCTCCTGGATTTTCTCGAGTTGCGGCAGGTCTTCTCGAGTTACGACGGGGACCTCAGGATCCCGCTCTGGTGGCCTCAGGAAGGGCCAGTCCCCATGCGAGTTGCTAGGGGCCAACTCGGGATTCCTCTCCCGTCGATGCCGGCGCCTAAGACCTTGTGTGGAGTCGGGGCCTGAACCTGAGCATTCCTGTCCAGTGTTGACATGGATCTTGGGGTGCCTCTGAGTCTCCCCAGGGGAGTCAGGCCTCGTCTCGAGTGGGGGCATGCACGTGCGCTTCCCTCCCGAGCTGCAGCAGTAGGGTCACGCTTCCTGTCACGTGGGTCAAGGGATCTGTGGCTTTTCCTCGAGGCTATCACTCGAGGCTTTCCCACGAGGCTTTCCCACAGGGCTGTGCCAAGTGCCACCTTGGTGTGAGTCGATCCTCGGCGTGAAAAACGAGCCGGTGAAGGGAAAAGAGGTTCCTCTTGAATGGACTGAGACATCTAGGGGACTCTTGGAATGATGGCACGACCCTGGAGTACCTCTCGCAGTTCCTGTTGAGAGGGCCTCCTCTTGAGATGCGACGGGAACGCCGGGAATTCTTTCCCGACGAAGCAGGGAAAGGATCCCTCATCTCGAGCTACGAGGCGGAAACGGGGCTCCTCTAGATGTGGGCGGGGCCCTCGTGTTTCCTCTCGAGTGGAGACGGATATGTCGGGGAACTTCTTGAGTTGCACCAAGGGTGTGAGGACCCTTTCAAAGTTCCAGAGGTGAGGTGTGATTAGCCCCGAGAAGCCTCTGCGGAAATGGGCCTCATCTCGCCTGCAGGGAAGAACCTCCTGGATATTCTCGAGTTGCGGCAGGTCTTCTCGAGTTACGATGGGGACCTCAGGGACCCGCTCTGGTGGCCTCAGTAAGGGCCAGACCCCATGCGAGTTGCTAGGTGCCATCTCGGGATTCCTCTCCCATCGATGCCGGGGCCTAAGACCTTGTGTGGAGTCGGGGCCGGAACCTAAGGATTCCTCTCCAGTGTTGACATGGATTTTTGGTTTCCTCTGAGTCTCCCCAGGGGAGTCAGGCCTCGTCTAGATTGGGGGCATGCACGTGCGCTTCACTCGCGAGCTGCAGCAGTAGGGTCACGCTTCCTGTCACGTGGATCAAGGGATCTGTGGCTTTCCCTCGAGGCTTTCCCTCGAGGCTTTCCCACGAGGCTTTCCCACAGGGCTGTGCCAAGAGCCACCTTGGTGTGAGTCGATCCTCGGCGTGAAAGACGAGCCGGTGAAGGGAAAAGAGGTTCCTCTGGAATGGACTGAGACATCTGGGGGACTCTTGGAATGGTGGCACGACCCTGGAGTTCCTCTCGCCGTTCCTGTTGAGAGGGCCTCCTCTTGAGATGCGACGGGAACGCCGGGAATTCTTTCCCGATGAAGCAGGGAAAGGATCCCTCACCTCGAGTTACGAGGCGGAAACGGTGCTCCTCTGGATGTGGGCGGGACCCTCGTGTTTCCTCTCGAGTGCAGACGGGTATGTCGAGGAACTTCTTGAGTTGCACCAAGGGTGTGAAGGACCATTTCGACGTTCCAGAGGTGAGATGTGATTAGCCCCGAGAAGCCTCTGTGGAAATGGGCCTCATCTCGCCTGCAGGGGAGAACCTCCTGGATATTCTCGAGTTTCGGCAGGTCTTCTCGAGTTACGATGGGGACCTCAGGGACCCGCTCTTGTGGCCTCAGGAAGGGCCAGTCCCCATGCGAGTTGCTAGGGGCCATCTCGGGATTCCTCTCCCGTCGATGCCGGGGCCTAAGACCTTGTGTGGAGTCGGGGCCGGAACCTGAGTATTCCTCTCCAGGGTTGACATGGATTTTGGGGTGACTCTGAGTCTCCCCAGGGGAGTCAGGCCTCGTCTCGAGTGGGGGCATGCACGTGCGCTTCCCTCCCGAGCTGCAGCACTAGGGTCACGCTTCCTGTCACGTGGGTCAAGGGATCTGTGGCTTTCCCTCGAGGCTATCCCTCGAGGCTTTCCCACGAGGCTTTCCCACAGGGCTGTGTCAAGTGCCACCTTGGTGTGAGTCCATCCTCTGCGTGAAAGACGAGCCGGTGAAGGGAAAAGAGGTTCCTCTGGAATGGACTGAGACATCTGGGGGACTCTTGGAATGGCGGAACGACCCTGGAGTTCCTCTCGCCGTTCCTCTTGAGAGGGCCTCCTGTTGAGATGCGACGGGAACGCCGGGAATTCTTTCCCGACGAAGCAGGGAAAGGATCCCTCATCTCGAGCTACGAGGCGGAAACGGGGCTCCTCTGGATGTGGGCGGGACCCTCGTGTTTCCTCTCGAGTGGAGACGGGTATGTCGGGGAACTTCTTGAGTTGCACCTAGGGTGTGAAGGACCCTTTCGAAGTTCCAGAGGTGAGGTGTGATTAGCCCCGAGAAGCCTCTTCGGAAATGGGCCTCCTCTCGCCTGGAGGAGAGAACCTCCTGGATTTTCTCGAGTTGCGGCAGGTCTTCTCGAGTTACGACGGGGACGTCAGGGACCCGCTCTGGTGGCCTCAGGAAGGGCCAGTCCCCATGCGAGTTGCTAGGGGCCAACTCGGGATTCCTCTCCGGTCGATGCCGGCGCCTAAGACCTTGTGTGGAGTCGGGGCCTGAACCTGAGCATTCCTCTCCAGTGTTGACATGGATCTTGGGGTGCCTCTGAGTCTCCCCAGGGGAGTCAGGCCTCGTCTCGAGTGGGGGCATGCACGTGCGCTTCCCTCCCGAGCTGCAGCAGTAGGGTCACGCTTCCTGTCACGTGGGTCAAGGGATCTGTGGCTTTTCCTCGAGGCTCTCACTCGAGGCTTTCCCACGAGGCTTTCCCACAGGGCTGTGCCAAGTGCCACCTTGGTGTGAGTCGATCCTCGGCGTGAAAGACGAGCCGGTGAAGGGAAAAGAGGTTCCTCTGGAATGGACTGAGACATCTAGGGGACTCTTGGAATGGTGGCACGACCCTGGAGTACCTCTCGCCGTTCCTGTTGAGAGGGCCTCCTCTTGAGATGCGACGGGAACGCCGGGAATTCTTTCCCGACGAAGCAGGGAAAGGATCCCTCATCTCGAGCTACGAGGCGGAAACGGGGCTCCTCTAGATGTGGGCGGGACCCTCGTGTTTCCTCTCGAGTGGAGACGGATATGTCGGGGAACTTCTTGAGTTGCACCAAGGGTGTGAGGACCCTTTCAAAGTTCCAGAGGTGAGGTGTGATTAGCCCCGAGAAGCCTCTGCGGAAATGGGCCTCATCTCGCCTGCAGGGAAGAACCTCCTGGATATTCTCGAGTTGCGGCAGGTCTTCTCGAGTTACGACGGGGACCTCAGGGACCCGCTCTGGTGGCCTCAGTAAGGGCCAGACCCCATGCGAGTTGCTAGGTGCCATCTCGGGATTCCTCTCCCATCGATGCCGGGGCCTAAGACCTTGTGTGGAGTCGGGGCCGAAACCTAAGGATTCCTCTCCAGTGTTGACATGGATTTTGGGTTGCCTCTGAGTCTCCCCAGGGGAGTCAGGCCTCGTCTAGATTGGGGGCATGCACGTGCGCTTCACTCGCGAGCTGCAGCAGTAGGGTCACGCTTCCTGTCACGTGGATCAAGGGATCTGTGGCTTTCCCTCGAGGCTTTCCCTCGAGGCTTTCCCACGAGGCTTTCCCACAGGGCTGTGCCAAGTGCCACCTTGGTGTGAGTCGATCCTCGGCGTGAAAGACGAGCCGGTGAAGGGAAAAGAGGTTCCTCAGGAATGGACTGAGACATCTGGGGGACTCTTGGAATGGTGGCACGACCCTGGAGTTCCTCTCGCCGTTCCTGTTGAGAGGGCCTCCTCTTGAGATGCGACGGGAACGCCGGGAATTCTTTCCCGACGAAGCAGGGAAAGGATCCCTCACCTCGAGCTACGAGGCGGAAACGGTGCTCCTCTGGATGTGGGCGGGACCCTCGTGTTTCCTCTCGAGTGCAGACGGGTATGTCGAGGAACTTCTTGAGTTGCACCAAGGGTGTGAAGGACCATTTCGACGTTCCAGAGGTGAGATGTGATTAGCCCCGAGAAGCCTCTGCGGAAATGGGCCTCATCTCGCCTGCAGGGGAGAACCTCCTGGATATTCTCGAGTTGCGGCAGGTCTTCTCAAGTTACGACGGGGACCTCAGGGACCCGCTCTGGTGGCCTCAGGAAGGGCCAGTCCCCATGCGAGTTTCTAGGGGCCATCTCGGGATTCCTCTCCCGTCGATGCCGGGTCCTAAGACCTTGTGTGGAGTCGGGGCCTGAACCTGAGCATTCCTCTCCAGTGTTGACATGGATCTTGGGCTGCCTCTGAGTCTCCCCAGGGGAGTCAGGCCTCGTCTCGAGTGGGGGCATGCACGTGCGCTTCCCTCCCGAGCTGTAGCAGTAGGGTCACGCTTCCTGTCACGTGGATCAAGGGATCTGTGGCTTTCCCTCGAGGCTTTCCCTCGAGGCTTTCCCACGAGGCTTTCCCACAGGGCTGTGCCAAGTGCCACCTTGGTGTGAGTCGATCCTCGGCGTGAAAGACGAGCCGGTGAAGGGAAAAGAGGTTCCTCTGGAATGGACTGAGACATCTGGGGGACTCTTGGAATGGCGGCACGACCCTGGAGTTCCTCTCGCCGTTCCTCTTGAGAGGGCCTCCTGTTGAGATGCGACGGTAACGCCGGGAATTCTTTCCCGACGAAGCAGGGAAAAGATCCCTCATCTCGAGCTACGAGGCGGAAACGGGGCTCCTCTGGATGTGGGCGGGACCCTCGTGTTTCCTCTCGAGTGGCGACGGGTATGTCGGGGAACTTCTTGAGTTGCACCAAGGGTGTGAAGGACCCTTTCGACGTTCCAGAGGTGAGGTGTGATTAGCCCCGAGAAGCCTCTGCGGAAATGGGCCTCCTCTCGCCTGGTGGGGAGAACCTCCTGGATATTCTCGAGTTGCGGCAGGTCTTCTCGAGTTACGATGGGGACCTCAGGGACCCGCTCTTGTGGCCTCAGGAAGGGCCAGTCCCCATGCGAGTTGCTAGGGGCCTTCTCGGGATTCCTCTCCCCTCGATGCCGGGAACTAAGTCCTTGTGTGGAGTCGGGGCTGGAACCTGAGGATTCCTCTCCAGTGTTGACATGGATTTTGGGGTGCCTCTGAGTCTCCCCAGGGGAGTCAGGCCTTGTCTCTTGTGGGGGCATGCACGTGCGCTTCCCTCCCGAGCTGCAGCAGTAGGGTCACGCTTCCTGTCACGTGGATCAAGGGATCTGTGGCTTTCCCTCGAGGCTTTCCCTCGAGGCTTTCCCACGAGGCTTTCCCACAGGGCTGTGCCAAGTACCACCTTGGTGTGAGTCGATCCTCGGCGTGAAAGACGAGCCAGTGAAGGGAAAAGAGGTTCCTCTGGAATGGACTGAGACATCTGGGGGACTCTTGGAATGGTGGCACCACCCTGGAGTTCCTCTCGCCCTTCCTGTTGAGAGGGCCTCCTCTTGAGATGCGACGGGAACGCCGGGAATTCTTTCCCGACTAAGCAGGGAAAGGATCCCTCATCTCGAGCTACGAGGCGGAAACGGGGCTCCTCTGGATGTGGGCGTGACCCTCGTGTATCCTCTCGAGTGGGGACGGGTATGTCGGGGAACTTCTTGAGTTGCCCCAAGGGTGTTAAGGACCCTTTCGAAGTTCCAGAGGTGAGGTGTGATTAGCCCCGAGACGCCTCTGCGGAAATGGGCCTCCTCTCGTCTGGAGGGGAGAACCTCCTGGATATTCTTGAGTTGCGGCAGGTCTTCTCGAGTTACGACGGGGAACTCAGGGACCCGCTCTGGTGGCCTCAGGAAGGGCCAGTCCCCATGCGAGTTGCTAGGGGCCATCTCGGGATTCCTCTCCCGTCGATGCCGGCGCCTAAGACCTTGTGTGGAGTCGGGGCCTGAACCTGAGCATTCCTCTCCAGTGTTGACATGGATCTTGGGGTGCTTCTGAGTCTCCCCAGGGGAGTCAGGCCTCGTCTCGAGTGGGGGCTTGCACGTGCGCTTCCCTCCCGAGCTGCAGCAGTAGGGTCATGCTTCCTGTCACGTGGATCAAGGGATCTGTGGCTTTCCCACGAGGCTTTCCCACCGGGCTGTGCCAAGTGCCACCTTGGTGTGAGTCGATCCTCGGCGTGAAAGACGAGCCGGTGAAGGGAAAAGAGGTTCCTCTGGAATGGACTGAGACATCTAGGGGACTCTTGGAATGGTGGCACCCCCCTGGAGTTCCTCTCGCCGTTCCTGTTGAGAGGGTCTCCTCTTGAGATGCGACGGGAACGCCGGGAATTCTTTCCCGACGAAGCAGGGAAAGGATCCCTCATCTCGAGCTACGAGGCGGAAACGGGGCTCCTCTGGATGTGGGCGGGACCCTCGTGTTTCCTCTCGAGTGGAGACGGGTATGTCGGGGAACTTCTTGAGTTGCACCAAGGGTGTGAGGGACCCTTTCGAAGTTCCAGAGGTGAGGTGTGATTAGCCCCGAGAAGCCTCTGCGGAAATGGGCCTCCTCTCGCCTGGAGGGGAGAACCTCCTAGATTTTCTCGAGTTGCGGTAGGTCTTCTCGAGTTACGATGGGGACCACAGGGACCCGCACTGTTGGCCTCAGGAACGGCCAGTCCCCATGCGAGTTGCTAGGGGCCATCTCGGGATTCCTCTCCCGTCGATGCCGGGGCCTAAGACCTTGTGTGGATCTGGGCCTGAACCTGAGCATTCCTCTCCAGTGTTGACATGGATCTTGGGGTGCCTCTGAGTCTCCCCAGGGGAGTCAGGCCTCGTCTCGAGTGGGGGCATGCACGTGCGCTTCCCTCCCGAGCTGTAGCAGTAGGGTCACGCTTCCTGTCACGTGGATCAAGGGATCTGTGGCTTTCCCTCGAGGCTTTCCCTCGAGGCTTTCCCACGAGGCTTTCCCACAGGGCTGTGCCAAGTGCCACCTTGGTGTGAGTCGATCCTCGGCGTGAAAGACGAGCCGGTGAAGGGAAAAGAGGTTCCTCTGGAATGGACTGAGACATCTGGGGGACTCTTGGAATGGCGGCACGACCCTGGAGTTCCTCTCGCCGTTCCTCTTGAGAGGGCCTCCTGTTGAGATGCGACGGTAACGCCGGGAATTCTTTCCCGACGAAGCAGGGAAAAGATCCCTCATCTCGAGCTACGAGGCGGAAACGGGGCTCCTCTGGATGTGGGCGGGACCCTCGTGTTTCCTCTCGAGTGGCGACGGGTATGTCGGGGAACTTCTTGAGTTGCACCAAGGGTGTGAAGGACCCTTTCGACGTTCCAGAGGTGAGGTGTGATTAGCCCCGAGAAGCCTCTGCGGAAATGGGCCTCCTCTCGCCTGGTGGGGAGAACCTCCTGGATATTCTCGAGTTGCGGCAGGTCTTCTCGAGTTACGATGGGGACCTCAGGGACCCGCTCTTGTGGCCTCAGGAAGGGCCAGTCCCCATGCGAGTTGCTAGGGGCCTTCTCGGGATTCCTCTCCCCTCGATGCCGGGAACTAAGTCCTTGTGTGGAGTCGGGGCTGGAACCTGAGGATTCCTCTCCAGTGTTGACATGGATTTTGGGGTGCCTCTGAGTCTCCCCAGGGGAGTCAGGCCTTGTCTCTTGTGGGGGCATGCACGTGCGCTTCCCTCCCGAGCTGCAGCAGTAGGGTCACGCTTCCTGTCACGTGGATCAAGGGATCTGTGGCTTTCCCTCGAGGCTTTCCCTCGAGGCTTTCCCACGAGGCTTTCCCACAGGGCTGTGCCAAGTACCACCTTGGTGTGAGTCGATCCTCGGCGTGAAAGACGAGCCGGTGAAGGGAAAAGAGGTTCCTCTGGAATGGACTGAGACATCTGGGGGACTCTTGGAATGGTGGCACCACCCTGGAGTTCCTCTCGCCCTTCCTGTTGAGAGGGCCTCCTCTTGAGATGCGACGGGAACGCCGGGAATTCTTTCCCGACTAAGCAGGGAAAGGATCCCTCATCTCGAGCTACGAGGCGGAAACGGGGCTCCTCTGGATGTGGGCGTGACCCTCGTGTATCCTCTCGAGTGGGGACGGGTATGTCGGGGAACTTCTTGAGTTGCCCCAAGGGTGTTAAGGACCCTTTCGAAGTTCCAGAGGTGAGGTGTGATTAGCCCCGAGACGCCTCTGCGGAAATGGGCCTCCTCTCGTCTGGAGGGGAGAACCTCCTGGATATTCTTGAGTTGCGGCAGGTCTTCTCGAGTTACGACGGGGAACTCAGGGACCCGCTCTGGTGGCCTCAGGAAGGGCCAGTCCCCATGCGAGTTGCTAGGGGCCATCTCGGGATTCCTCTCCCGTCGATGCCGGCGCCTAAGACCTTGTGTGGAGTCGGGGCCTGAACCTGAGCATTCCTCTCCAGTGTTGACATGGATCTTGGGGTGCCTCTGAGTCTCCCCAGGGGAGTCAGGCCTCGTCTCGAGTGGGGGCTTGCACGTGCGCTTCCCTCCCGAGCTGCAGCAGTAGGGTCATGCTTCCTGTCACGTGGATCAAGGGATCTGTGGCTTTCCCACGAGGCTTTCCCACCGGGCTGTGCCAAGTGCCACCTTGGTGTGAGTCGATCCTCGGCGTGAAAGACGAGCCGGTGAAGGGAAAAGAGGTTCCTCTGGAATGGACTGAGACATCTAGGGGACTCTTGGAATGGTGGCACCCCCCTGGAGTTCCTCTCGCCGTTCCTGTTGAGAGGGTCTCCTCTTGAGATGCGACGGGAACGCCGGGAATTCTTTCCCGACGAAGCAGGGAAAGGATCCCTCATCTCGAGCTACGAGGCGGAAACGGGGCTCCTCTGGATGTGGGCGGGACCCTCGTGTTTCCTCTCGAGTGGAGACGGGTATGTCGGGGAACTTCTTGAGTTGCACCAAGGGTGTGAGGGACCCTTTCGAAGTTCCAGAGGTGAGGTGTGATTAGCCCCGAGAAGCCTCTGCGGAAATGGGCCTCCTCTCGCCTGGAGGGGAGAACCTCCTAGATTTTCTCGAGTTGCGGTAGGTCTTCTCGAGTTACGATGGGGACCACAGGGACCCGCACTGTTGGCCTCAGGAACGGCCAGTCCCCATGCGAGTTGCTAGGGGCCATCTCGGGATTCCTCTCCCGTCGATGCCGGGGCCTAAGACCTTGTGTGGATCTGGGCCTGAACCTGAGCATTCCTCTCCAGTGTTGACATGGATCTTGGGGTGCCTCTGAGTCTCCCCAGGGGAGTCAGGCCTCGTCTCTGGTGGGGGCATGCACGTGCGATTCCCTCCCGAGCTGCAGCAGTAGGGTCACGCTTCCTGTCACGTGGATCAAGGGATCTGTAGCTTTCCCTCGAGGCTTTCCCTCGAGGCTTTCCCACGAGGCTTTCCCACAGGGCTGTGCCAAGTGCCACCTTGGCGTGAGTCGATCCTCGGCGTGAAAGACGAGCCGGTGAAGGGAAAAGAGGTTCCTCTGGAATGGACTGAGACATCTGGGGGACTCTTGGAATGGCGGCACGACCCTGGAGTTCCTCTCGCCGTTCCTCTTGAGAGGGCCTCCTCTTGAAATGCGACAGGAACGCCGGGAATTCTTTCCCGACGAAGCAGGGAAAGGATCCCTCATCTCGAGCTACGAGGCGGAAACGGGGCTCCTCTGGATGTGGGCGGGACCCTCGTGTTTCCTCTCGAGTGGAGACGGGTATGTCGGGGAACTTCTTGAGTTGCACCAAGGGTGGGAAGGACCCTTTCGACGTTCCAGAGGTGAGGTGTGATTAGCCCCGAGAAGCCTCTGCGGAAATGAGCCTCATCTCGCCTGCAGGGGAGAACCTCCTGGATATTCTCGAGTTGCGGCAGGTCTTCTCGAGTTATGACGGGGACCTCAGGGACCCGCTCTGGTGGCCTCAGGAAGGGCCAGTCCCCATGCAAGTTGCTAGGGGCCATCTCGGCATTCCTCTCCCATCGATGCCGGGGCCTAAGACCTTGTGTGGAGTCGGGGCCGGAACCTCAGGATTCCTCTCCAGTGTTGACATGGATCTTGGGGTGCCTCTGAGTCTCCCCAGGGGAGTCAGGCCTCGTCTCGAGTGGGGGCATGCACGTGCGATTCCCTCCCGAGCTGCAGCAGTAGGGTCACGCTTCCTGTCACGTGGATCAAGGGATCTGTGGCTTTCCCTCGAGGCTTTCCCTCGAGGCTTTCCCACAGGGCTGTGCCAAGTGCCACCTTGGTGTGAGTCGATCCTCGGCGTGAAAGACGAGCCAGTGAAGGGAAAAGAGGTTCCTCTGGAATGGACTGAGACATCTGGGGGACTCTTGGAATGGTGGCACGACCCTGGAGTTCCTCTCGCCCTTCCTGTTGAGAGGGCCTCCTCTTGAGATGCGACGGGAACGCCGGGAATTCTTTCCCGACGAAGCAGGGAAAGGATCCCTCATCTCGAGCTACGAGGCGGAAACGGGGCTCCTCTGGATGTGGGCGTGACCCTCGTGTATCCTCTCGAGTGGGGACGGGTATGTCGGGGAACTTCTTGAGTTGCCCCAAGGGTGTTAAGGACCCTTTCGAAGTTCCAGAGGTGAGTTGTGATTAGCCCCGAGACGCCTCTCTGGAAATGGGCCTCCTCTCGTCTGGAGGGGAGAACCTCCTGGATATTCTTGAGTTGCGGCAGGTCTTCTCGAGTTACGACGGGGAACTCAGGGACCCGCTCTGGTGGCCTCAGGAAGGGCCAGTCCCCATGCGAGTTGCTAGGGGCCATCTCGGGATTCCTCTCCCGTCGATGCCGGCGCCTAAGACCTTGTGTGGAGTCGGGGCCTGAACCTGAGCATTCCTCTCCAGTGTTGACATGGATCTTGGGGTGCCTCTGAGTCTCCCCAGGGGAGTCAGGCCTCGTCTCGAGTGGGGGCTTGCACGTGCGCTTCCCTCCCGAGCTGCAGCAGTAGGGTCATGCTTCCTGTCACGTGGATCAAGGGATCTGTGGCTTTCCCACGAGGCTTTCCCACCGGGCTGTGCCAAGTGCCACCTTGGTGTGAGTCGATCCTCGGCGTGAAAGACGAGCCGGTGAAGGGAAAAGAGGTTCCTCTGGAATGGACTGAGACATCTAGGGGACTCTTGGAATGGTGGCACCCCCCTGGAGTTCCTCTCGCCGTTCCTGTTGAGAGGGTCTCCTCTTGAGATGCGACGGGAACGCCGGGAATTCTTTCCCGACGAAGCAGGGAAAGGATCCCTCATCTCGAGCTACGAGGCGGAAACGGGGCTCCTCTGGATGTGGGCGGGACCCTCGTGTTTCCTCTCGAGTGGAGACGGGTATGTCGGGGAACTTCTTGAGTTGCACCAAGGGTGTGAGGGACCCTTTCGAAGTTCCAGAGGTGAGGTGTGATTAGCCCCGAGAAGCCTCTGCGGAAATGGGCCTCCTCTCGCCTGGAGGGGAGAACCTCCTAGATATTCTCGAGTTGCGGTAGGTCTTCTCGAGTTACGATGGGGACCTCAGGGACCCGCACTGTTGGCCTCAGGAACGGCCAGTCCCCATGCGAGTTGCTAGGGGCCATCTCGGGATTCCACTCCCGTCGATGCCGGGGCCTAAGACCTTGTGTGGATCTGGGCCTGAACCTGAGCATTCCTCTCCAGTGTTGACATGGATCTTGGGGTGCCTCTGAGTCTCCCCAGGGGAGTCAGGCCTCGTCTCTGGTGGGGGCATGCACGTGCGATTCCCTCCCGAGCTGCAGCAGTAGGGTCACGCTTCCTGTCACGTGGATCAAGGGATCTGTAGCTTTCCCTCGAGGCTTTCCCTCGAGGCTTTCCCACGAGGCTTTCCCACAGGGCTGTGCCAAGTGCCACCTTGGCGTGAGTCGATCCTCGGCGTGAAAGACGAGCCGGTGAAGGGAAAAGAGGTTCCTCTGGAATGGACTGAGACATCTGGGGGACTCTTGGAATGCTGGCACGACCCTGGAGTTCCTCTCGCCGTTCCTCTTGAGAGGGCCTCCTCTTGAGATGCGACCGGAACGCCGGGAATTCTTTCCCGACGAAGCAGGGAAAGGATCCCTCATCTCGAGCTACGAGGGGGAAACGGGGCTCCTCTGGATGTGGGCGTGACCCTCGTGTTTCCTCTCGAGTGGAGACGGGTATGTCGGGGAACTTCTTGAGTTGCACCAAGGGTGTGAAGGACCCTTTCGAAGTTCCAGAGTTGAGGTGTGATTAGCCCCGAGAAGCCTCTGTGGAAATGGGCCTCCTCTCGTCTGGAGGGGAGAACCTCCTGGATATTCTCGAGTTGCGGCAGGTCTTCTCGAGTTACGACGGGGACCTCAGGGACCCGCTCTGGTGGCCTCAGGAAGGGCCAGTCCCCATGCGAGTTGCTAGGGGCCATCTCGGGATTCCTCTCCCGTCGATGCCGGCGCCTAAGACCTTGTGTGGAGTCCCGGCCTGAACCTGAGCATTCCTCTCCAGTGTTGACATGGATCTTGGGGTGCCTCTGAGTCTCCCCAGGGGAGTCAGGCCTCGTCTCGAGAGGGGGAATGCACGTGCGCTTCCCTCCCGAACTGCAGCAGTAGGGTCATGCTTCCTGTCACGTGGATCAAGGGATCTGTGGCTTTCCCACGAGGCTTTCCCACCGGGCTGTGCCAAGTGCCACCTTGGTGTGAGTCGATCCTCGGCGTGAAAGACGAGCCGGTGAAGGGAAAAGAGGTTCCTTTGGAATGGACTGAGACATCTGGGGGACTCTTGGAATGGTGGCACGACCCTGGAGTTCCTCTCGCCGTTCCTCTTGAGAGGGCCTCCTCTTGAGATGCGACGGGAACGCCGGGAATTCTTTCCCGACGAAGCAGGGAAAGGATCCCTCATCTCGAGCTACGAGGCGGAAACGGGGCTCCTCTGGATGTGGGCGTGACCCTCGTGTTTCCTCTCGAGTGGAGACGGGTATGTCGGGGAACTTCTTGAGTTGCACCAAGGGTGTGAAGGACCCTTTCGAAGTTCCAGAGGTGAGGTGTGATTAGCCCCGAGAAGCCTCTGCGGAAATGGGCCTCCTCTCGTCTGGAGGGGAGAACCTCCTGGATATTCTCGAGTTGCGGCAGGTCTGCTCGAGTTACGACGGGGACCTCAGGGACCTGCTCTGGTGACCTCAGGAAGTTCCAGTCCCCATGCGAGTTGCTAGGGGCCACCTCGGTATTCCTCTCCCGTCGATGCCGGCGCCTAAGACCTTGTGTGGAGTCGGGGCCTGAACCTGAGCATTCCTCTCCAGTGTTGACATGGATCTTGGGGTGCCTCTGAGTCTCCCCAGGGGAGTCAGGCCTCGTCTCGTGTGGGGGCATGCACGTGCGCTTTCCTCCCGAGCTGCAGCAGTAGGGTCATGCTTCCTGTCACGTGGATCAAGGGATCTGTGGCTTTCCCACGAGGCTTTCCCACCGGGCTGTGCCAAGTGCCACCTTGGTGTGAGTCGATCCTCGGCGTGAAAGACGAGCCGGTGAAGGGAAAAGAGGTTCCTCTGGAATGGACTGAGACATCTGGGGGACTCGTGGAATGGTGGCACGACCCTGGAGTTCCTCTCGCCGTTCCTCTTGAGAGGGCCTCCTCTTGAGTTGCGACGGGAACGCCGGGAATTCTTTCCCGACGAAGCAGGGAAAGGATCCCGCATCTCGAGCTACGAGGCGGAAACGGGGCTCCTCTGGATGTGGGCGGGACCCTCGTGTTTCCTCTCGAGTGGAGACGGGTATGTCGGGGAACTTCTTGAGTTGCACCAAGGGTGTGAAAGACCCTTTCGAAGTTCCAGAGGTGAGGTGTGATTAGCCCCGAGAAGCCTCTGCGGAAAAGGGCCTCCTCTCGCCTGGAGGGGAGAACCTCTTGTATTTTCTCGAGTTGGGGCAGGTCTTCTCGAGTTACGACGGGGACCTCAGGGACCCGCTCTGGTGGCCTCAGGAAGGGCCAGTCCCCATGTGAGTTGCTAGGGGCCATCTCGGGATTCCTCTCCCGTCGAAGCCGGGGCCTAAGACCTTGTGTGGAGTCGGGGCCTGAACCTGAGCATTCCTCTCCATTGTTGACATGGACCGTGGGGTGCCTCTGAGTCTCCCCGGGGTAGTCAGGCCTCGTCTCGAGTGGGGGCATGCACGTGCGCTTTCCTCCCGAGCTGCAGCAGTAGGGTCTCGCTTTCTGTCACGTGGATCAAGGGATCTGTGGCTTTCCCTCGAGGCTTTCCCTTGAGGCTTTCCCACAAGGCATTCCCACCGGGCTGTGCCAAGTGCCACCTTGGTGTGAGTCGATCCTCGGCGTGAAAGACGAGCCGGTGAAGGGAAAAGAGGTTCCTCTGGAATGGACTGAGACATCTGGCGGACTCTTGGAATGGTGGCACGACCCTGGAGTTCCTCTCGCCGTTCCTGTTGAGAGGGCCTCCCCTTGAAATGCGACGGGAACGCCGGGAATTCTTTCCCGAGGAAACAGGGAAAGGATCCCTCACCTCGAGCTACGAGGCGGAAACGGGGCTACAATGGATGTGGGCGGGACCCTCGTGTTTCCTCTCAAGTGGAGACGGGTATGTCGGGGAACTTCTTGAGTTGCACCAAGGGTGGGAAGGACCCTTTCGACGTTCCAAAGGTGAGGTGTGATTAGCCCTGAGAAGCCTCTGCGGAAATGGGCCTCGTCTCGCCTGCAGGGAAGAACCTCCTGGATATTCTCGAGTTGCGGCAGGTATTCTCGAATTACGACGGGGACCTCAGGGACCCGCTCTGGTGGCCTCAGGAAGGGCCAGTCCCCATGCGAGTTGCTAGGGGCCTTCTCGGGATTCCTCTCCCGTCGATGCCGGGAACTAAGTCCTTGTGTGGAGTCGGGGCTGGAACCTGAGGATTCCTCTCCAGTGTTGACATGGATTTTGGGGTGCCTCTGAGTCTCCCCAGGGGAGTCAGGCCTCGTCTCGAGTGGGGGCATGCACGTGCGCTTCCCTCCCGAGCTGTAGCAGTAGGGTCACGCTTCCTGTCACGTGGATCAAGGGATCTGTGGCTTTCCCTCGAGGCTTTCCCTCGAGGCTTTCCCACGAGGCTTTCCCACAGGGCTGTGCCAAGTACCACCTTGGTGTGAGTCGATCCTCGGCGTGAAAGACGAGCCGGTGAAGGGAAAAGAGGTTCCTCTGGAATGGACTGAGACATCTGGGGGACTCTTGGAATGGTGGCACCACCGTGGAGTTCCTCTCGCCGTTCCTCTTGAGAGGGCCTCCTCTTGAGATGCGACGGGAACGCCGGGAATTCTTTCCCAACGAAGAAGTGAAAGGATTCCTCACCTCGAGCTACGAGGTGGAAACGGGGCTCCTCTGGATGTGGGCGGGACCCTCGTGTTTCCTCTCGAGTGGAGACGGGTATGTCGGGGAACTTCTTGAGTTGCACCAAGGGTGGGAAGGACCCTTTTGCCGTTCCAGAGGTGAGGTGTGATTAGCCCCGAGAAGCCTCAGCGGAAATGTGCCTCCTCTCCCCTGGAGGGGAGAACCTCCTGGATTTTCTCGAGTTGTGGATGTCTTCTCGAGTTACGACGGGGACCTCAGGGACCCGCTCTGGTGGCCTCAGGAAGGGCCAGTCCCCATGCGAGTTTCTAGGGGCCATCTCGGGATTCCTCTCCCGTCGATGCCGGGTCCTAAGACCTTGTGTGGAGTCGGGGCCTGAACCTGAGCATTCCTCTCCAGTGTTGACATGGATCTTGGGGTGCCTCTGAGTCTCCCCAGGGGAGTCAGGCCTCGTCTCGAGTGGGGGCATGCACGTGCGCTTCCCTCCCGAGCTGTAGCAGTAGGGTCACGCTTCCTGTCACGTGGATCAAGGGATCTGTGGCTTTCCCTCGAGGCTATCCCTCGAGGCTTTCCCACGAGGCTTTCCCACAGGGCTGTGCCAAGTGCCACCTTGGTGTGAGTCGATCCTCGGCGTGAAAGACGAGCCGGTGAAGGGAAAAGAGGTTCCTCTGGAATGGACTGAGACATCTGGGGGACTCTTGGAATGGTGGCACGACCCTGGAGTTCCTCTCGCCGTTCCTGTTGAGAGGGCCTCCTCTTGAGATGCGACGGGAACGCCGGTAATTCTTTCCCGACGAAGCAGGGAAAGGATCCCTCATCTCGAGCTACGAGGCGGAAATGGGGCTCCTCTGGATGTGGGCGGGACCCTCGTGTTTCCTCTCGAGTGGAGACGGGTATGTCGGGGAACTTCTTGAGTTGCACCTAGGGTGTGAAGGACCCTTTCGAAGTTCCAGAGGTGAGGTGTGATTAGCCCCGAGAAGCCTCTTCGGAAATGGGCCTCCTCTCGCCTGGAGGAGAGAACCTCCTGGATTTTCTCGAGTTGCGGCAGGTCTTCTCGAGTTACGACGGGGACCTCAGGGACCCGCTCTGGTGGCCTCAGGAAGGGCCAGTCCCCATGCGAGTTGCTAGGGGCCAACTCGGGATTCCTCTCCCGTCGATGCCGGCGCCTAAGACCTTGTGTGGAGTCGGGGCCTGAACCTGAGCATTCCTCTCCAGTGTTGACATGGATCTTGGGGTGCCTCTGAGTCTCCCCAGGGGAGTCAGGCCTCGTCTCGAGTGGGGGCATGCACGTGCGCTTCCCTCCCGAGCTGCAGCAGTAGGGTCACGCTTCCTGTCACGTGGGTCAAGGGATCTGTGGCTTTTCCTCGAGGCTATCACTCGAGGCTTTCCCACGAGGCTTTCCCACAGGGCTGTGCCAAGTGCCACCTTGGTGTGAGTCGATCCTCGGCGTGAAAAACGAGCCGGTGAAGGGAAAAGAGGTTCCTCTTGAATGGACTGAGACATCTAGGGGACTCTTGGAATGTTGGCACGACCCTGGAGTACCTCTCGCAGTTCCTGTTGAGAGGGCCTCCTCTTGAGATGCGACGGGAACGCCGGGAATTCTTTCCCGACGAAGCAGGGAAAGGATCCCTCATCTCGAGCTACGAGGCGGAAACGGGGCTCCTCTAGATGTGGGCGGGGCCCTCGTGTTTCCTCTCGAGTGGAGACGGATATGTCGGGGAACTTCTTGAGTTGCACCAAGGGTGTGAGGACCCTTTCAAAGTTCCAGAGGTGAGGTGTGATTAGCCCCGAGAAGCCTCTGCGGAAATGGGCCTCATCTCGCCTGCAGGGAAGAACCTCCTGGATATTCTCGAGTTGCGGCAGGTCTTCTCGAGTTACGACGGGGACCTCAGGGACCCGCTCTGGTGGCCTCAGTAAGGGCCAGACCCCATGCGAGTTGCTAGGTGCCATCTCGGGATTCCTCTCCCATCGATGCCGGGGCCTAAGACCTTGTGTGGAGTCGGGGCCGGAACCTAAGGATTCCTCTCCAGTGTTGACATGGATTTTTGGTTTCCTCTGAGTCTCCCCAGGGGAGTCAGGCCTCGTCTAGATTGGGGGCATGCACGTGCGCTTCACTCGCGAGCTGCAGCAGTAGGGTCACGCTTCCTGTCACGTGGATCAAGGGATCTGTGGCTTTCCCTCGAGGCTTTCCCTCGAGGCTTTCCCACGAGGCTTTCCCACAGGGCTGTGCCAAGAGCCACCTTGGTGTGAGTCGATCCTCGGCGTGAAAGACGAGCCGGTGAAGGGAAAAGAGGTTCCTCTGGAATGGACTGAGACATCTGGGGGACTCTTGGAATGGTGGCACGACCCTGGAGTTCCTCTCGCCGTTCCTGTTGAGAGGGCCTCCTCTTGAGATGCGACGGGAACGCCGGGAATTCTTTCCCGACGAAGCAGGGAAAGGATCCCTCACCTCGAGTTACGAGGCGGAAACGGTGCTCCTCTGGATGTGGGCGGGACCCTCGTGTTTCCTCTCGAGTGCAGACGGGTATGTCGAGGAACTTCTTGAGTTGCACCAAGGGTGTGAAGGACCCTTTCGACGTTCCAGAGGTGAGGTGTGGTTAGCCCCGAGAAGCCTCTGCGGAAATGGGCCTCCTCTCGCCTGGTGGGGAGAACCTCCTGGATATTCTCGAGTTGCGGCAGGTCTTCTCGAGTTACGATGGGGACCTCAGGGACCCGCTCTTGTGGCCTCAGGAAGGGCCAGTCCCCATGCGAGTTGCTAGGGGCCTTCTCGGGATTCCTCTCCCCTCGATGCCGGGAACTAAGTCCTTGTGTGGAGTCGGGGCTGGAACCTGAGGATTCCTCTCCAGTGTTGACATGGATTTTGGGGTGCCTCTGAGTCTCCCCAGGGGAGTCAGGCCTTGTCTCTTGTGGGGGCATGCACGTGCGCTTCCCTCCCGAGCTGCAGCAGTAGGGTCACGCTTCCTGTCACGTGGATCAAGGGATCTGTGGCTTTCCCTCGAGGCTTTCCCTCGAGGCTTTCCCACGAGGCTTTCCCACAGGGCTGTGCCAAGTACCACCTTGGTGTGAGTCGATCCTCGGCGTGAAAGACGAGCCGGTGAAGGGAAAAGAGGTTCCTCTGGAATGGACTGAGACATCTGGGGGACTCTTGGAATGGTGGCACCACCCTGGAGTTCCTCTCGCCGTTCCTCTTGAGAGGGCCTCCTCTTGAGATGCGACGGGAACGCCGGGAATTCTTTCCCAACGAAGAAGTGAAAGGATTCCTCACCTCGAGCTACGAGGTGGAAACGGGGCTCCTCTGGATGTGGGCGGGACCCTCGTGTTTCCTCTCGAGTGGAGACGGGTATGTCGGGGAACTTCTTGAGTTGCACCAAGGGTGGGAAGGACCCTTTTGCCGTTCCAGAGGTGAGGTGTGATTAGCCCCGAGAAACCTCAGCGGAAATGGGCCTCCTCTCCCCTGGAGGGGAGAACCTCCTGGATTTTCTCGAGTTGCGGAGGTCTTCTCGAGTTACGACGGGGACCTCAGGGACCCGCTCTGGTGGCCTCAGGAAGGGCCAGTCCCCATGCGAGTTTCTAGGGGCCATCTCGGGATTCCTCTCCGGTCGATGCCGGCGCCTAAGACCTTGTGTGGAGTCGGGGCCTGAACCTGAGCATTCCTCTCCAGTGTTGACATGGATCTTGGGGTGCCTCTGAGTCTCCCCAGGGGAGTCAGGCCTCGTCTCGAGTGGGGGCATGCACGTGCGCTTCCCTCCCGAGCTGCAGCAGTAGGGTCACGCTTCGTGTCACGTGGGTCAAGGGATCTGTGGCTTTTCCTCGAGGCTCTCACTCGAGGCTTTCCCACGAGGCTTTCCCACAGGGCTGTGCCAAGTGCCACCTTGGTGTGAGTCGATCCTCGGCGTGAAAGACGAGCCGGTGAAGGGAAAAGAGGTTCCTCTGGAATGGACTGAGACATCTAGGGGACTCTTGGAATGTTGGCACGACCCTGGAGTACCTCTCGCCGTTCCTGTTGAGAGGGCCTCCTCTTGAGATGCGACGGGAACGCCGGGAATTCTTTCCCGACGAAGCAGGGAAAGGATCCCTCATCTCGAGCTACGAGGCGGAAACGGGGCTCCTCTAGATGTGGGCGGGACCCTCGTGTTTCCTCTCGAGTGGAGACGGATATGTCGGGGAACTTCTTGAGTTGCACCAAGGGTGTGAGGACCCTTTCAAAGTTCCAGAGGTGAGGTGTGATTAGCCCCGAGAAGCCTCTGCGGAAATGGGCCTCATCTCGCCTGCAGGGAAGAACCTCCTGGATATTCTCGAGTTGCGGCAGGTCTTCTCGAGTTACGACGGGGACCTCAGGGACCCGCTCTGGTGGCCTCAGTAAGGGCCAGACCCCATGCGAGTTGCTAGGTGCCATCTCGGGATTCCTCTCCCATCGATGCCGGGGCCTAAGACCTTGTGTGGAGTCGGGGCCGAAACCTAAGGATTCCTCTCCAGTGTTGACATGGATTTTGGGTTGCCTCTGAGTCTCCCCAGGGGAGTCAGGCCTCGTCTAGATTGGGGGCATGCACGTGCGCTTCACTCGCGAGCTGCAGCAGTAGGGTCACGCTTCCTGTCACGTGGATCAAGGGATCTGTGGCTTTCCCTCGAGGCTTTCCCTCGAGGCTTTCCCACGAGGCTTTCCCACAGGGCTGTGCCAAGTGCCACCTTGGTGTGAGTCGATCCTCGGCGTGAAAGACGAGCCGGTGAAGGGAAAAGAGGTTCCTCTGGAATGGACTGAGACATCTGGGGGACTCTTGGAATGGTGGCACGACCCTGGAGTTCCTCTCGCCGTTCCTGTTGAGAGGGCCTCCTCTTGAGATGCGACGGGAACGCCGGGAATTCTTTCCCGACGAAGCAAGGAAAGGATCCCTCACCTCGAGCTACGAGGCGGAAACGGTGCTCCTCTGGATGTGGGCGGGACCCTCGTGTTTCCTCTCGAGTGCAGACGGGTATGTCGAGGAACTTCTTGAGTTGCACCAAGGGTGTGAAGGACCATTTCGACGTTCCAGAGGTGAGATGTGATTAGCCCCGAGAAGCCTCTGCGGAAATGGGCCTCATCTAGCCTGCAGGGGAGAACCTCCTGGATATTCTCGAGTTGCGGCAGGTCTTCTCGAGTTACGATGGGGACCTCAGGGACCCGCTCTTGTGGCCTCAGGAAGGGCCAGTCCCCATGCGAGTTGCTAGGGGCCATCTCGGGATTCCTCTCCCGTCGATGCCGGGGCCTAAGACCTTGTGTGGAGTCGGGGCCGGAACCTGAGTATTCCTCTCCAGGGTTGACATGGATTTTGGGGTGACTCTGAGTCTCCCCAGGGGAGTCAGGCCTCGTCTCGAGTGGGGGCATGCACGTGCGCTTCCCTCCCGAGCTGCAGCAGTAGGGTCACGCTTCCTGTCACGTGGGTCAAGGGATCTGTGGCTTTCCCTCGAGGCTATCCCTCGAGGCTTTCCCACGAGGCTTTCCCACAGGGCTGTGCCAAGTGCCACCTTGGTGTGAGTCGATCCTCTGCGTGAAAGACGAGCCGGTGAAGGGAAAAGAGGTTCCTCTGGAATGGACTGAGACATCTGGGGGACTCTTGGAATGGCGGCACGACCCTGGAGTTCCTCTCGCCGTTCCTCTTGAGAGGGCCTCCTGTTGAGATGCGACGGGAACGCCGGGAATTCTTTCCCGACGAAGCAGGGAAAAGATCCCTCATCTCGAGCTACGAGGCGGAAACGGGGCTCCTCTGGATGTGGGCGGGACCCTCGTGTTTCCTCTCGAGTGGAGACGGGTATGTCGGGGAACTTCTTGAGTTGCACCAAGGGTGGGAAGGACCCTTTTGCCGTTCCAGAGGTGAGGTGTGATTAGCCCCGAGAAGCCTCAGCGGAAATGGGCCTCCTCTCCCCTGGAGGGGAGAACCTCCTGGATTTTCTCGAGTTGCGGAGGTCTTCTCGAGTTACGACGGGGACCTCAGGGACCCGCTCTGGTGGCCTCAGGAAGGGCCAGTCCCCATGCGAGTTTCTAGGGGCCATCTCGGGATTCCTCTCCCGTCGATGCCGGGTCCTAAGACCTTGTGTGGAGTCGGGGCCTGAACCTGAGCATTCCTCTCCAGTGTTGACATGGATCTTGGGGTGCCTCTGAGTCTCCCCAGGGGAGTCAGGCCTCGTCTCGAGTGGGGGCATGCACGTGCGCTTCCCTCCCGAGCTGCAGCAGTAGGGTCACGCTTCGTGTCACGTGGGTCAAGGGATCTGTGGCTTTTCCTCGAGGCTCTCACTCGAGGCTTTCCCACGAGGCTTTCCCACAGGGCTGTGCCAAGTGCCACCTTGGTGTGAGTCGATCCTCGGCGTGAAAGACGAGCCGGTGAAGGGAAAAGAGGTTCCTATGGAATCGACTGAGACATCTAGGGGACTCTTGGAATGTTGGCACGACCCTGGAGTACCTCTCGCCGTTCCTGTTGAGAGGGCCTCCTCTTGAGATGCGACGGGAACGCCGGGAATTCTTTCCCGACGAAGCAGGGAAAGGATCCCTCATCTCGAGCTACGAGGCGGAAACGGGGCTCCTCTAGATGTGGGCGGGACCCTCGTGTTTCCTCTCGAGTGGAGACGGATATGTCGGGGAACTTCTTGAGTTGCACCAAGGGTGTGAGGACCCTTTCAAAGTTCCAGAGGTGAGGTGTGATTAGCCCCGAGAAGCCTCTGCGGAAATGGGCCACATCTCGCCTGCAGGGAAGAACCTCCTGGATATTCTCGAGTTGCGGCAGGTCTTCTCGAGTTACGACGGGGACCTCAGGGACCCGCTCTGGTGGCCTCAGTAAGGGCCAGACCCCATGCGAGTTGCTAGGTGCCATCTCGGGATTCCTCTCCCATCGATGCCGGGGCCTAAGACCTTGTGTGGAGTCGGGGCCGAAACCTAAGGATTCCTCTCCAGTGTTGACATGGATTTTGGGTTGCCTCTGAGTCTCCCCAGGGGAGTCAGGCCTCGTCTAGATTGGGGGCATGCACGTGCGCTTCACTCGCGAGCTGCAGCAGTAGGGTCACGCTTCCTGTCACGTGGATCAAGGGATCTGTGGCTTTCCCTCGAGGCTTTCCCTCGAGGCTTTCCCACGAGGCTTTCCCACAGGGCTGTGCCAAGTGCCACCTTGGTGTGAGTCGATCCTCGGCGTGAAAGACGAGCCGGTGAAGGGAAAAGAGGTTCCTCTGGAATGGACTGAGACATCTGGGGGACTCTTGGAATGGTGGCACGACCCTGGAGTTCCTCTCGCCGTTCCTGTTGAGAGGGCCTCCTCTTGAGATGCGACGGGAACGCCGGGAATTCTTTCCCGACGAAGCAAGGAAAGGATCCCTCACCTCGAGCTACGAGGCGGAAACGGTGCTCCTCTGGATGTGGGCGGGACCCTCGTGTTTCCTCTCGAGTGCAGACGGGTATGTCAGGGAACTTCTTGAGTTGCACCAAGGGTGTGAAGGACCATTTCGACGTTCCAGAGGTGAGATGTGATTAGCCCCGAGAAGCCTCTGCGGAAATGGGCCTCATCTAGCCTGCAGGGGAGAACCTCCTGGATATTCTCGAGTTGCGGCAGGTCTTCTCGAGTTACGATGGGGACCTCAGGGACCCGCTCTTGTGGCCTCAGGAAGGGCCAGTCCCCATGCGAGTTGCTAGGGGCCATCTCGGGATTCCTCTCCCGTCGATGCCGGGGCCTAAGACCTTGTGTGGAGTCGGGGCCGGAACCTGAGTATTCCTCTCCAGGGTTGACATGGATTTTGGGGTGACTCTGAGTCTCCCCAGGGGAGTCAGGCCTCGTCTCGAGTGGGGGCATGCACGTGCGCTTCCCTCCCGAGCTGCAGCAGTAGGGTCACGCTTCCTGTCACGTGGGTCAAGGGATCTGTGGCTTTCCCTCGAGGCTATCCCTCGAGGCTTTCCCACGAGGCTTTCCCACAGGGCTGTGCCAAGTGCCACCTTGGTGTGAGTCGATCCTCTGCGTGAAAGACGAGCCGGTGAAGGGAAAAGAGGTTCCTCTGGAATGGACTGAGACATCTGGGGGACTCTTGGAATGGCGGCACGACCCTGGAGTTCCTCTCGCCGTTCCTCTTGAGAGGGCCTCCTGTTGAGATGCGACGGGAACGCCGGGAATTCTTTCCCGACGAAGCAGGGAAAAGATCCCTCATCTCGAGCTACGAGGCGGAAACGGGGCTCCTCTGGATGTGGGCGGGACCCTCGTGTTTCCTCTCGAGTGGAGACGGGTATGTCGGGGAACTTCTTGAGTTGCACCAAGGGTGGGAAGGACCCTTTTGCCGTTCCAGAGGTGAGGTGTGATTAGCCCCGAGAAGCCTCAGCGGAAATGGGCCTCCTCTCCCCTGGAGGGGAGAACCTCCTGGATTTTCTCGAGTTGCGGAGGTCTTCTCGAGTTACGACGGGGACCTCAGGGACCCGCTCTGGTGGCCTCAGGAAGGGCCAGTCCCCATGCGAGTTTCTAGGGGCCATCTCGGGATTCCTCTCCCGTCGATGCCGGGTCCTAAGACCTTGTGTGGAGTCGGGGCCTGAACCTGAGCATTCCTCTCCAGTGTTGACATGGATCTTGGGGTGCCTCTGAGTCTCCCCAGGGGAGTCAGGCCTCGTCTCGAGTGGGGGCATGCACGTGCGCTTCCCTCCCGAGCTGTAGCAGTAGGGTCACGCTTCCTGTCACGTGGATCAAGGGATCTGTGGCTTTCCCTCGAGGCTTTCCCTCGAGGCTTTCCCACGAGGCTTTCCCACAGGGCTGTGCCAAGTGCCACCTTGGTGTGAGTCGATCCTCGGCGTGAAAGACGAGCCGGTGAAGGGAAAAGAGGTTCCTCTGGAATGGACTGAGACATCTGGGGGACTCTTGGAATGGTGGCACGACCCTGGAGTTCCTCTCGCCGTTCCTGTTGAGAGGGCCTCCTCTTGAGATGCGACGGGAACGCCGGGAATTCTTTCCCGACGAAGCAGGGAAAGGATCCCTCATCTCGAGCTACGAGGCGGAAACGGGGCTCCTCTGGATGTGGGCGGGACCCTCGTGTTTCCTCTCGAGTGGAGACGGGTATGTCGGGGAACTTCTTGAGTTGCACCTAGGGTGTGAAGGACCCTTTCGAAGTTCCAGAGGTGAGGTGTGATTAGACCCGAGAAGGCTCTTCGGAAATGGGCCTCCTCTCGCCTGGAGGAGAGAACCTCCTGGATTTTCTCGAGTTGCGGCAGGTCTTCTCGAGTTACGACGGGGACCTCAGGGACCCGCTCTGGTGGCCTCAGGAAGGGCCAGTCCCCATGCGAGTTTCTAGGGGCCATCTCGGGATTCCTCTCCCGTCGATGCCGGGTCCTAAGACCTTGTGTGGAGTCGGGGCCTGAACCTGAGCATTCCTCTCCAGTGTTGACATGGATCTTGGGGTGCCTCTGAGTCTCCCCAGGGGAGTCAGGCCTCGTCTCGAGTGGGGGCATGCACGTGCGCTTCCCTCCCGAGCTGCAGCAGTAGGGTCACGCTTCCTGTCACGTGGGTCAAGGGATCTGTGGCTTTTCCTCGAGGCTCTCACTCGAGGCTTTCCCACGAGGCTTTCCCACAGGGCTTTGCCAAGTGCCACCTTGGTGTGAGTCGATCCTCGGCGTGAAAGACGAGCCGGTGAAGGGAAAAGAGGTTCCTCTGGAATGGACTGAGACATCTAGGGGACTCTTGGATTGTTGGCACGACCCTGGAGTACCTCTCGCCGTTCCTGTTGAGAGGGCCTCCTCTTGAGATGCGACGGGAACGCCGGGAATTCTTTCCCGACGAAGCAGGGAAAGGATCCCTCATCTCGAGCTACGAGGCGGAAACGGGGCTCCTCTAGATGTGGGCGGGACCCTCGTGTTTCCTCTCGAGTGGAGACGGATATGTCGGGGAACTTCTTGAGTTGCACCAAGGGTGTGAGGACCCTTTCAAAGTTCCAGAGGTGAGGTGTGATTAGCCCCGAGAAGCCTCTGCGGAAATGGGCCTCATCTCGCCTGCAGGGAAGAACCTCCTGGATATTCTCGAGTTGCGGCAGGTCTTCTCGAGTTACGACGGGGACCTCAGGGACCCGCTCTTGTGGCCTCAGGAAGGGCCAGACCCCATGCGAGTTGCTAGGTGCCATCTCGGGATTCCTCTCCCATCGATGCCGGGGCCTAAGACCTTGTGTGGAGTCGGGGCCGAAACCTAAGGATTCCTCTCCAGTGTTGACATGGATTTTGGGTTGCCTCTGAGTCTCCCCAGGGGAGTCAGGCCTCGTCTAGATTGGGGGCATGCACGTGCGCTTCACTCGCGAGCTGCAGCAGTAGGGTCACGCTTCCTGTCACGTGGATCAAGGGATCTGTGGCTTTCCCTCGAGGCTTTCCCTCGAGGCTTTCCCACGAGGCTTTCCCACAGGGCTGTGCCAAGTGCCACCTTGGGGTGAGTCGATCCTCGGCGTGAAAGACGAGCCGGTGAAGGGAAAAGAGGTTCCTCTGGAATGGACTGAGACATCTGGGGGCCTCTTGGAATGGTGGCACGACCCTGGAGTTCCTCTCGCCGTTCCTGTTGAGAGGGCCTCCTCTTGAGATGCGACGGGAACGCCGGGAATTCTTTCCCGACGAAGCAGGGAAAGGATCCCTCACCTCGAGCTACGAGGCGGAAACGGTGCTCCTCTGGATGTGGGCGGGACCCTCGTGTTTCCTCTCGAGTGCAGACGGGTATGTCGAGGAACTTCTTGAGTTGCACCAAGGGTGTGAAGGACCATTTCGACGTTCCAGAGGTGAGATGTGATTAGCCCCGAGAAGCCTCTGCGGAAATGGGCCTCATCTCGCCTGCAGGGGAGAACCTCCTGGATATTCTCGAGTTGCGGCAGGTCTTCTCGAGTTACGATGGGGACCTCAGGGACCCGCTCTTGTGGCCTCAGGAAGGGCCAGTCCCCATGCGAGTTGCTAGGGGCCATCTCGGGATTCCTCTCCCGTCGATGCCGGGGCCTAAGACCTTGTGTGGAGTCGGGGCCGGAACCTGAGTATTCCTCTCCAGGGTTGACATGGATTTTGGGGTGACTCTGAGTCTCCCCAGGGGAGTCAGGCCTCGTCTCGAGTTGGGGCATGCACGTGCGCTTCCCTCCCGAGCTGCAGCAGTAGGGTCACGCTTCCTGTCACGTGGATTAAGGGATCTGTGGCTTTCCCTCGAGGCTTTCCCTCGAGGCTTTCCCACGAGGCTTTCCCACCGGGCTGTGCCAAGTACCACCTTGGTGTGAGTCGATCCTCGGCGTGAAAGACGAGCCGGTGAAGGGAAAAGAGGTTCCTCTGGAATGGACTGAGACATCTGGGGGACTCTTGGAATGGTGGCACCACCCTGGAGTTCCTCTCGCCGTTCCTGTTGAGAGGGCCTCCTCTTGAGATGCGACGGGAACGCCGGGAATTCTTTCCCGACGACGAAGGGAAAGGATTCCTCACCTCGAGCTACGAGGGGGAAACGGGGCTCCTCTGGATGTGGGCGGGACCCTCGTGTTTCCTCTCGAGTGGAGACGGGTATGTCGGGGAACTTCTTGAGTTGCACCAAGGGTGGGAAGGACCCTTTCGCCGTTCAAGAGGTGAGGTGTGATTAGCCCCGAGAAGCCTCAGCGGAAATGTGCCTCCTCTCCCCTGGAGGGGAGAACCTCCTGGATTTTCTCGAGTTGCAGCAGGTCTTCTCGAGTTACGACGGGGACCTCAGGGACCCGCTCTGGTGGCCTCAGGAAGGGCCAGTCCACATGCGAGTTGCTAGGGGCCATCTCGGGATTCCTCTCCCCTCAATGCCGGGGCCTAAGACCTTGTGTGGAGTCGGGGCCTGAATATGAGCATTCCTCTCCAGTGTTGACATGGATCTTGGGGTGCCTCTGAGTCTCCCCAGGGGATTCAGGCTTCGTCTCGAGTGGGGCCATGCACGTGCGCTTCCCTCCCGAGCTGCAGCAGTACGGTCACGCTTCCTGTCACGTGGATCAAGGGATCTGTGGCTTTCCCTCGAGGCTTTCCCTCGAGGCTTTCCCACGAGGCTTTCCCACAGGGCTGTGCCAAGTGCCACCTTGGTGTGAGTCGATCCTCGGCGTGAAAGACGAGCCGGTGAAGGGAAAAGAGGTTCCTCTGGAATGGACTGAGACATCTGGGGGACTCTTGGAATGGTGGCACGACCCTGGAGTTCCTCTCGCCGTTCCTGTTGAGAGGGCCTCCTCTTGAGATGCGACGGGAACGCCGGGAATTCTTTCCCGACGAAGAAGGGAAAGGATCCCTCACCTCGAGCTACGAGGCGGAAACGGGGCTCCTCTGGATGTGGGCGGGACCCTCGTGTTTCCTCTCGAGTGGAGAAGGGTATGTCAGGGAACTTCTTGAGTTGCACCAAGGGTGTGAAGGACTCTTCCGACGTTCCAGAGGTGAGGTGTGATTAGCCCCGAGAAGCCTCTGTGGAAATGGGCCTCATCTCGCCTGCAGGGGAGAACCTCCTGGATATTCTCGAGTTGCGGCAGGTCTTCTCGAGTTACGACGGGGACCTCAGGGACCCGCTCTTGTGGCCTCAGGAAGGGCCAGTCCCCATGCGAGTTTCTAGGGGCCATCTCGGGATTCCTCTCCCGTCGATGCCGGGTCCTAAGACCTTGTGTGGAGACGGGGCCTGAACCTGAGCATTCCTCTCCAGTGTTGACATGGATCTTGGGGTGCCTCTGAGCATCCCAGGGGAGTCAGGCCTCGTCTCGAGTGGGGGCATGCACGTGCCCTTCCCTCCCGAGCTGCAGCAGTAGGGTCACGTTTCCTGTCACGTGGGTCAAGGGATCTGTGGCTTTTCCTCGAGGCTATCACTCGAGGCTTTCCCACGAGGCTTTCCCACAGGGCTGTGCCAAGTGCCACCTTGGTGTGAGTCGATCCTCGGCGTGAAAGACGAGCCGGTGAAGGGAAAAGAGGTTCCTCTGGAATGGACTGAGATATCTGGGGGACTCTTGGAATGGTGGCACGACCCTGGAGTTCCTCTCGCCGTTCCTCTTGAGAGGGCCTCCTCTTGAGATGTGACGGGAACGCCGGGAATTCTTTCCCGACGAAGCAGGGAAATGATCCCTCACCTCGAGCTAGGAGGCGGAAACGGGGCTCCTCTGGATGTGGGCGGGACCCTCCTGTTTGCTCTCGAGTGGAGACGGGTATGTCGGGGAACTTCTTGAGTTGCACCAAGGGTGTGAAGGACCCTTTCGAAGTTCCAGAGGTGAGGTGTGATTAGCCCCGAGAAGCCTCTGCGGAAATGGGCCTCCTCTCGCCTGGAGGGGAGAACCACGTGGATTTTCTCGAGTTGCGGCAGGTCTTCTCGAGTTACGACGGGGACCTCAGGGACCCGCTCTTGTGGCCTCAGGAAGGACCAGTCCCCATGCGAGTTTCTAGGGGCCATCTCGGGATTCCTCTCCACTCGATGCCGGGGCCTAAGACCTTGTGTGGAGTTGGGGCCTGAACCTGAGCATTCCTCTCCAGTGTTGACATGGAACTTGGGGTGCCTCTGAGTCTCCCCAGGGGAGTCAGGCCTCGTCTCGAGTGGGGGCATGCACGTGCGCTTCCCTCCCGAGCTGCAGCAGTAGGGTCACGCTTCCTGTCACGTGGATCAAGGGATCTGTGGCTTTCCCTCGAGGCTTTCCCTCGAGGCTTTCCCACGAGGCTTTCCCACAGGGCTGTGCCAAGTGCCACCTTGGTGTGAATCGATCCTCGGCGTGAAAGACGAGCCGGTGAAGGGAAAAGAGGTTCCTCTGGAATGGACTGAGACATCTGGGGGACTCTTGGAATGGTGGCAGGACCCTGGAGTTCATCTCGCCGTTCCTCTTGAGAGGGCCTCCTCTTGAGATGCGACGGGAACGCCGGGAATTCTTTCCCGACGAAGCAGGGAAAGGATCCCTCATCTCGAGCTACGAGGCGGAAACGGGGCTCCTCTGGATGTGGGCGGGACCCTCGTGTTTCCTCTCGAGTGGAGAAGGGTATGTCAGGGAACTTCTTGAGTTGCACCAAGGGTGTGAAGAACCCTTTCCACGTTCCAGAGGTGAGGTGTGATTAGCCCCGAGAAGCCTCTGCGGAAATGGGCCTCATCTCGCCTGCAGGGGAGAACCTCCTGGATATTCTCGAGTTGCGGCAGGACTTCTCGAGTTACGACGGGGACCTCAGGGACCCGCTCTGGTGGCCTCAGGAAGGGCCAGACCCCATGCGAGTTGCTAGGGGCCATCTCGGGATTCCTCTCCCATTGATGTCGGGGCCTAAGACCTTGTGTGGAGTCGGGGCCGGAACCTAAAGATTCCTCTCCAGTGTTGACATGGATTTTGGGGTGCCTCTGAGTCTCCCCAGGGGAGTCAGGCCTCGTCTCGAGTGGGGGCCTGCACGTGCGCTTCACTCCCGAGCTGCAGCAGTAGGGTCACGCTTCCTGTCACGTGGATCAAGGGATCTGTGGCTTTCCCTCGAGGCTTTCCCTCGAGGCTTTCCCACGAGGCTTTCCCACAGGGCTGTGCCAAGTGCCACCTTGGTGTGAGTCGATCCTCGGCGTGAAAGACGAGCCGGTGAATGGAAAAGAGGTTCCTCTGGAATGGACTGAGACATCTGGGGGACTCTTGGAATGGTGGCACGACCCTGGAGTTCCTCTCGCCGTTCCTGTTGAGAGGGCTTCCTCTTGAGATGCGACGGGAACGCCGGGAATTCTTTCCCGACGAAGCAGGGAAAGGATCCCTCACCTCGAGCTACGAGGCGGAAACGGGGCTCCAATGGATATGGGCGGGACCCTCGTGTTTCCTCTCGAGTGGAGACGGGTATGTCGGGGAACTTCTTGAGTTGCACCAAGGGTGGGAAGGACCCTTTCGACGTTCCAGAGGTGAGGTGTGATTAGCCCCGAGAAGCCTCTGCGGAAATGGGCCTCATCTCGCCTGCAGGGGAGAACCTCCTGGATATTCTCGAGTTGCGGCAGGTATTCTCGTGATACGACGGGGACCTCAGGGACCAGCTCTGGTGGCCTCAGGAAGGGCCAGTCCCCATGCAAGTTGCTAGGGGCCATCTCGGGATTCCTCTCCCTTCGATGCCCGGGCATAAGACCTGTGTGGAGTCGGGGCCGGAACCTGAGGATTCCTCTCCAGTGTTGACATGGATTTTGGGGTGCCTCTGAGTCTCCCCAGGTGAGTCAGGCCTCGTTTCGAGTTGGGCCTGCACGTGCGCTTCCCTCCCGAGCTGCAGCAGTAGGGTCACGCTTCCTGTCACGTGGATCAAGGGATCTGTGGCTTTCCCTCGAGGCTTTCCCTCGAGGCTTTCCCACGAGGCTTTCCCACAGGGCTGTGCCAAGTGCCACCTTGGTGTGAGTCGATCCTCGGCGTGAAAGACGAGCCGGTGAAGGGAAAAGAGGTTCCTCTGGAATGGACTGAGACATCTGGGGGACTCTTGGAATGGTGGCACCACCCTGGAGTTCCTCTCGCCGTTCCTGTTGAGAGGGCCTCCTCTTGAGATGCGACGGGAACGCCGGGAATTCTTTCCCGACGAAGCAGGGAAAGGATCCCTCACCTCGAGCTAGGAGGCGGAAACGGGGCTCCTCTGGATGTGGGCGGGACCCTCGTGTTTCCTCTCGAGTGGAGACGGGTATGTCGGGGAACTTCTTGAGTTGCACCAAGGGTGGGAAGGACCCTTTCGAAGTTCCAGAGGTGAGGTGTGATTAGCCCCGAGAAGACTCTGCGGAAATGGGCCTCCTCTAGCCTGGAGGGGAGAACCTCCTGGATTTTCTCGAGTTGCGGCAGGTCTTCTCGAGTTACGACGGGGACCTCAGGGACCCGCTCTGGTGGCCTCAGGAAGGGCCAGTCCCCATGCGAGTTTCTAGGGGCCATCTCGGGATTCCTCTCCCGTCGATGCCGGGGCTTAAGACCTTGTGTGGAGTCGGGGCCTGAACCTGAGCATTCCTCTCCAGTGTTGACATGGATCTTGGGGTGCCTCTGAGTCTCCCCAGGGGAGTCAGGCCTCGTCTCGAGTGGGGGCATGCACGTGCGCTTCCCTCCCGAGCTGCAGCAGTAGGGTCACGCTTCCTGTCACGTGGGTCAAGGGATCTGTGGCTTTTCCTCGAGGCTATCCCTCGAGGCTTTCCCACGGGGCTTTCCCAGAGGGCTGTGCCAAGTGCCACCTTTGTGTGAGTCGATCCTCGGCGTGAAAGACGAGCCGGTGAAGGGAAAAGAGGTTCCTCTGGAATGGACTGAGACATCTGGGGGACTCTTGTAATGGTGGCACGACCCTGGATTTCCTCTCGCCGTTCCTCTTGAGAGGGTCTCCTCTTGAGATGAGACGGGAACGCCGGGAATTCTTTCCCGACGAAGCAGGGAAAGGATCCCTCAACTCGAGCTACGAGGCGGATACGGGGCTCCTCTGGATGTGGGCGGGACCCTCGTGTTTCCTCTCGAGTGGAGACGGGTATGTCGGGGAACTTCTTGAGTTGCACCAAGGGTGTCAAGGACCCTTTCGAAGTTCCAGAGGTGAGGTGTGATTAGCCCCGAGAAGCCTCTGCGGAAATGGGCCTCCTCTCGCCTGGAGGGGAAAACCTCCTGGATATTCTCGAGTTGCGGCAGGTCTTCTCGAGTTACGACGGGGACCTCAGGGATCCGCTCTGGTGGCATCAGGAAGGGCCAGTCCCCATGCGAGTTGCTAGGGGCCATCTCGGGATTCCTCTCCCGTCGATGCCGGGGCCTAAGACCTTGTGTGGAGTCGGGGCCTGAACCTGAGCATTCCTCTCCAGTGTTGACATGGATCTTGGGGTGCCTCTGAGTCTCCCCAGGGGAGTCAGGCCTCGTCTCGAGTGGGGGCATGCACGTGCGCTTCCCTCCCGAGCTGCAGCAGTAGGGTCACGCTTCCTGTCACGTGGGTCAAGGGATCTGTGGCTTTTCCTCGAGGCTATCCCTCGAGGCTTTCCCACGGGGCTTTCCCAGAGGGCTGTGCCAAGTGCCACCTTTGTGTGAGTCGATCCTCGGCGTGAAAGACGAGCCGGTGAAGGGAAAAGAGGTTCCTCTGGAATGGACTGAGACATCTGGGGGACTCTTGGAATGGTGGCAGGACCCTGGAGTTCATCTCGCCGTTCCTCTTGAGAGGGCCTCCTCTTGAGATGCGACGGGAACGCCGGGAATTCTTTCCCGACGAAGCAGGGAAAGGATCCCTCATCTCGAGCTACGAGGCGGAAACGGGGCTCCTCTGGATGTGGGCGGGACCCTCGTGTTTCCTCTCGAGTGGAGAAGGGTATGTCAGGGAACTTCTTGAGTTGCACCAAGGGTGTGAAGAACCCTTTCCAGGTTCCAGAGGTGAGGTGTGATTAGCCCCGAGAAGCCTCTGCGGAAATGGGCCTCATCTCGCCTGCAGGGGAGAACCTCCTGGATATTCTCGAGTTGCGGCTGGACGTCTCGAGTTACGACGGGGACCTCAGGGACCCGCTCTGGTGGCCTCAGGAAGGGCCAGACCCCATGCGAGTTGCTAGGGGCCATCTCGGGATTCCTCTCCCATTGATGCCGGGGCCTAAGACCTTGTGTGGAGTCGGGGCCGGAACCTAAAGATTCCTCTCCAGTGTTGACATGGATTTTGGGGTGCCTCTGAGTCTCCCCAGGGGAGTCAGGCCTCGTCTCGAGTGGGGGCCTGCACGTGCGCTTCACTCCCGAGCTGCAGCAGTAGGGTCACGCTTCCTGTCACGTGGATCAAGGGATCTGTGGCTTTCCCTCGAGGCTTTCCCTCGAGGCTTTCCCACGAGGCTTTCCCACAGGGCTGTGCCAAGTGCCACCTTGGTGTGAGTCGATCCTCGGCGTGAAAGACGAGCCGGTGAATGGAAAAGAGGTTCCTCTGGAATGGACTGAGACATCTGGGGGACTCTTGGAATGGTGGCACGACCCTGGAGTTCCTCTCGCCGTTCCTGTTGAGAGGGCTTCCTCTTGAGATGCGACGGGAACGCCGGGAATTCTTTCCCGACGAAGCAGGGAAAGGATCCCTCACCTCGAGCTACGAGGCGGAAACGGGGCTCCAATGGATATGGGCGGGACCCTCGTGTTTCCTCTCGAGTGGAGACGGGTATGTCGGGGAACTTCTTGAGTTGCACCAAGGGTGGGAAGGACCCTTTCGACGTTCCAGAGGTGAGGTGTGATTAGCCCCGAGAAGCCTCTGCGGAAATGGGCCTCATCTCGCCTGCAGGGGAGAACCTCCTGGATATTCTCGAGTTGCGGCAGGTATTCTCGTGATACGACGGGGACCTCAGGGACCAGCTCTGGTGGCCTCAGGAAGGGCCAGTCCCCATGCAAGTTGCTAGGGGCCATCTCGGGATTCCTCTCCCTTCGATGCCCGGGCATAAGACCTGTGTGGAGTCGGGGCCGGAACCTGAGGATTCCTCTCCAGTGTTGACATGGATTTTGGGGTGCCTCTGAGTCTCCCCAGGTGAGTCAGGCCTCGTTTCGAGTTGGGCCTGCACGTGCGCTTCCCTCCCGAGCTGCAGCAGTAGGGTCACGCTTCCTGTCACGTGGATCAAGGGATCTGTGGCTTTCCCTCGAGGCTTTCCCTCGAGGCTTTCCCACGAGGCTTTCCCACAGGGCTGTGCCAAGTGCCACCTTGGTGTGAGTCGATCCTCGGCGTGAAAGACGAGCCGGTGAAGGGAAAAGAGGTTCCTCTGGAATGGACTGAGACATCTGGGTGACTCTTGGAATGGTGGCACCACCCTGGAGTTCCTCTCGCCGTTCCTGTTGAGAGGGCCTCCTCTTGAGATGCGACGGGAACGCCGGGAATTCTTTCCCGACGAAGCAGGGAAAGGATCCCTCACCTCGAGCTAGGAGGCGGAAACGGGGCTCCTCTGGATGTGGGCGGGACCCTCGTGTTTCCTCTCGAGTGGAGACGGGTATGTCGGGGAACTTCTTGAGTTGCACCAAGGGTGGGAAGGACCCTTTCGAAGTTCCAGAGGTGAGGTGTGATTAGCCCCCAGAAGACTCTGCGGAAATGGGCCTCCTCTAGCCTGGAGGGGAGAACCTCCTGGATTTTCTCGAGTTGCGGCAGGTCTTCTCGAGTTACGACGGGGACCTCAGGGACCCGCTCTGGTGGCCTCAGGAAGGGCCAGTCCCCATGCGAGTTTCTAGGGGCCATCTCGGGATTCCTCTCCCGTCGATGCCGGGGCTTAAGACCTTGTGTGGAGTCGGGGCCTGAACCTGAGCATTCCTCTCCAGTGTTGACATGGATCTTGGGGTGCCTCTGAGTCTCCCCAGGGGAGTCAGGCCTCGTCTCGAGTGGGGGCATGCACGTGCGCTTCCCTCCCGAGCTGCAGCAGTAGGGTCACGCTTCCTGTCACGTGGGTCAAGGGATCTGTGGCTTTTCCTCGAGGCTATCCCTCGAGGCTTTCCCACGGGGCTTTCCCAGAGGGCTGTGCCAAGTGCCACCTTTGTGTGAGTCGATCCTCGGCGTGAAAGACGAGCCGGTGAAGGGAAAAGAGGTTCCTCTGGAATGGACTGAGACATCTGGGGGACTCTTGTAATGGTGGCACGACCCTGGAGTTCCTCTCGCCGTTCCTGTTGAGAGGGCCTCCTCTTGAGATGCGACGGGAACGCCGGGAATTCTTTCCCGACGAAGCAGGGAAAGGATCCCTCACCTCGAGCTAGGAGGCGGAAACGGGGCTCCTCTGGATGTGGGCGGGACCCTCGTGTTTCCTCTCGAGTGGAGACGGGTATGTCGGGGAACTTCTTGAGTTGCACCAAGGGTGGGAAGGACCCTTTCGAAGTTCCAGAGGTGAGGTGTGATTAGCCCCCAGAAGACTCTGCGGAAATGGGCCTCCTCTAGCCTGGAGGGGAGAACCTCCTGGATTTTCTCGAGTTGCGGCAGGTCTTCTCGAGTTACGACGGGGACCTCAGGGACCCGCTCTGGTGGCCTCAGGAAGGGCCAGTCCCCATGCGAGTTTCTAGGGGCCATCTCGGGATTCCTCTCCCGTCGATGCCGGGGCTTAAGACCTTGTGTGGAGTCGGGGCCTGAACCTGAGCATTCCTCTCCAGTGTTGACATGGATCTTGGGGTGCCTCTGAGTCTCCCCAGGGGAGTCAGGCCTCGTCTCGAGTGGGGGCATGCACGTGCGCTTCCCTCCCGAGCTGCAGCAGTAGGGTCACGCTTCCTGTCACGTGGGTCAAGGGATCTGTGGCTTTTCCTCGAGGCTATCCCTCGAGGCTTTCCCACGGGGCTTTCCCAGAGGGCTGTGCCAAGTGCCACCTTTGTGTGAGTCGATCCTCGGCGTGAAAGACGAGCCGGTGAAGGGAAAAGAGGTTCCTCTGGAATGGACTGAGACATCTGGGGGACTCTTGTAATGGTGGCACGACCCTGGATTTCCTCTCGCCGTTCCTCTTGAGAGGGTCTCCTCTTGAGATGAGACGGGAACGCCGGGAATTCTTTCCCGACGAAGCAGGGAAAGGATCCCTCATCTCGAGCTACGAGGCGGATACGGGGCTCCTCTGGATGTGGGCGGGACCCTCGTGTTTCCTCTCGAGTGGAGACGGGTATGTCGGGGAACTTCTTGAGTTGCACCAAGGGTGTCAAGGACCCTTTCGAAGTTCCAGAGGTGAGGTGTGATTAGCCCCGAGAAGCCTCTGCGGAAATGGGCCTCCTCTCGCCTGGAGGGGAAAACCTCCTGGATATTCTCGAGTTGCGGCAGGTCTTCTCGAGTTACGACGGGGACCTCAGGGATCCGCTCTGGTGGCATCAGGAAGGGCCAGTCCCCATGCGAGTTGCTAGGGGCCATCTCGGGATTCCTCTCCCGTCGATGCCGGGGCCTAAGACCTTGTGTGGAGTCGGGGCCTGAACCTGAGCATTCCTCTCCAGTGTTGACATGGATCTTGGGGTGCCTCTGAGTCTCCCCAGGGGAGTCAGGCCTCGTCTCGAGTGGGGGCATGCACGTGCGCTTCCCTCCCGAGCTGCAGCAGTAGGGTCACGCTTCCTGTCACGTGGGTCAAGGGATCTGTGGCTTTTCCTCGAGGCTATCCCTCGAGGCTTTCCCACGGGGCTTTCCCAGAGGGCTGTGCCAAGTGCCACCTTTGTGTGAGTCGATCCTCGGCGTGAAAGACGAGCCTGTGAAGGGAAAAGAGGTTCCTCTGGAATGGACTGAGACATCTGGGGGACTCTTGTAATGGTGGCACGACCCTGGAGTTCCTCTCGCCGTTCCTCTTGAGAGGGTCTCCTCTTGAGATGAGACGGGAACGCCGGGAATTCTTTCCCGACGAAGCAGGGAAAGGATCCCTCATCTCGAGCTACGAGGCGGATACGGGGCTCCTCTGGATGTGGGCGGGACCCTCGTGTTTCCTCTCGAGTGGAGACGGGTATGTCGGGGAACTTCTTGAGTTGCACCAAGGGTGTCAAGGACCCTTTCGAAGTTCCAGAGGTGAGGTGTGATTAGCCCCGAGAAGCCTCTGCGGAAATGGGCCTCCTCTCGCCTGGAGGGGAAAACCTCCTGGATATTCTCGAGTTGCGGCAGGTCTTCTCGAGTTACGACGGGGACCTCAGGGACCCGCTCTGGTGGCATCAGGAAGGGCCAGTCCCCATGCGAGTTGCTAGGGGCCATCTCGGGATTCCTCTCCCGTCGATGCCGGGGCCTAAGACCTTGTGTGGAGTCGGGGCCTGAACCTGAGCATTCCTCTCCAGTGTTGACATGGATCTTGGGGTGCCTCTGAGTCTCCCCAGGGGAGTCAGGCCTCGTCTCGAGTGGGGGCATGCACGTGCGCTTCCCTCCCGAGCTGCAGCAGTAGGGTCACGCTTCCTGTCACGTGGGTCAAGGGATCTGTGGCTTTTCCTCGAGGCTATCCCTCGAGGCTTTCCCACGGGGCTTTCCCAGAGGGCTGTGCCAAGTGCCACCTTTGTGTGAGTCGATCCTCGGCGTGAAAGACGAGCCGGTGAAGGGAAAAGAGGTTCCTCTGGAATGGACTGAGACATCTGGGGGACTCTTGTAATGGTGGCACGACCCTGGAGTTCCTCTCGCCGTTCCTCTTGAGAGGGTCTCCTCTTGAGATGAGACGGGAACGCCGGGAATTCTTTCCCGACGAAGCAGGGAAAGGATCCCTCATCTCGAGCTACGAGGCGGATACGGGGCTCCTCTGGATGTGGGCGGGACCCTCGTGTTTCCTCTCGAGTGGAGACGGGTATGTCGGGGAACTTATTGAGTTGCACCAAGGGTGTCAAGGACCCTTTCGAAGTTCCAGAGGTGAGGTGTGATTAGCCCCGAGAAGCCTCTGCGGAAATGGGCCTCCTCTCGCCTGGAGGGGAAAACCTCCTGGATATTCTCGAGTTGCGGCAGGTCTTCTCGAGTTATGACGGGGACCTCAGGGACCCGCTCTGGTGGCCTCAGGAAGGGCCAGTCCCCATGCGAGTTGCTAGGGGCCATCTCGGGATTCCTCTCCCGTCGATGCCGGCGCCCAAGACCTTGTGTGGAGTCGGGGCCGGAACCTGAGGATTCGTCTCCAGTGTTGACATGGATTTTGGGGTGCCTCTGAGTCTCCCCAGGGGAGTCAGGCCTCGTCTCGAGTGGGGGCATGCACGAGCTCTTCCCTCCCGAGCTGCAGCAGTAGGGTCACGCTTCCTGTCACGTGGATCAAGGGATCTGTGGCTTTCCCTCGAGGTTTTCCCTCGAGGCTTTCCCACGAGGCTTTCCCACAGGGCTGTGCCAACTGCCACCTTGTTGTAAGTCGATCCTCGGGTGAAAGGCGAGCCGGTGAAGGGAAAAGACGTTCCTCTGGAATGGACTGAGACATCTGGGGGACTCTTGGTATGGTGGCACGACCCTGGAGTTCCTCTCGCCGTTCCTCTTGAGAGGGCCTCTTCTTGAGATGCGACGGGAACGCCGGGAATTCTTTCCCGACGAAGCAGGGAAAGGATCCCTCACCTCAAGCTACGAGGCGGAAACGGGGCTCCTCTGGATGTGGGCGGGACCCTCCTGTTTGCTCTCGAGTGGAGACGGGTATGTCGGGGAACTTCTTGATTTGCACCAAGGGTGTGAAGGACCCTTTCGAAGTTCCAGAGGTGAGGTGTGATTAGCCCGAGAAGCCTCTGCGGAAAAGGGCCTCCTCTCGCCTGGAGGGGAGAACCTCCTGGATTTTCTCGAGTTGCGGTAGGTCTTCTCGAGTTACGACGGGGACCTCAGGGACCCGCTCTGGTGGCATCAGGAAGGGCCAGTCCCCATGCGAGTTGCTAGGGGCCATCTCGGGATTCCTCTCCAGTCGATGCCGGCGCCTAAGACCTTGTGTGGAGTCGGGGTCTGAGCCTGAGCATTCCTCTCCAGTGTTGACATCGATCTTGGGGTGCCTCTGAGTCTCCCCAGGGGAGTCAGGCCTCGTCTCGAGTGGGGGCATGCACGTGCGCTTCCCTCCCGAGCTGCAGCAGTAGGGTCACGCTTCCTGTCACGTGGGTCAAGGGATCTGTGGCTTTTCCTCGAGGCTATCCCTCGAGGCTTTCCCACGAGGCTTTCCCAGAGGGATGTGCCAAGTGCCACCTTGGTGTGAGTCGATCCTCGGCGTGAAAGACGAGCCGGTGAAGGGAAAAGAGGTTCCTCTGGAATGGACTGAGACATCTGGGGGACTCTTGGAATGGCGGCACGACCCTGGAGTTCCTCTCGCCGTTCCTCTTGAGAGGGCCTCCTCTTGAGATGCGACGGGAACGCCGGGAATTCTTTCCCGACGAAGCAGGGAAAGGATCCCTCACCTCGAGCTACGAGGCGGAAACGGGGCTCCTCTGGTTGTGGGCGGGACCCTCCTGTTTGCTCTCGAGTGGAGACGGGTATGTCGGGGAACTTCTTGAGTTGCACCAAGGGTGTGAAAGACCCTTTCGAAGTTCCAGAGGTGAGGTGTGATTAGCCCCGAGAAGCCTCTGCAGAAAAGGGCCTCCTCTCGCCTGGAGGGGAGAACCTCCTGGATTTTCTCGAGTTGCGGTAGGTCTTCTCGAGTTACGACGGGGACCTCAGGGACCCGCTCTGGTGGCATCAGGAAGGGCCAGTCCCCATGCGAGTTGCTAGGGGCCATCTCGGGATTCCTCTCCCGTCGATACCGGGGCCTAAGAACTTGTGTGGAGTCAGGGCCGGAACCTGAGGATTCCTCTCCAGTGTTGACATGGATTTTGGGGTGCCTCTGAGTCTCCCCAGGGGAGTCAGGCCTCGTCTCGAGTGGGGGCATGCACGTGCGCTTCCCTCCCGAGCTGCAGCAGTAGGGTCACGCTTCCTGTCACGTGGGTCAAGGGATCTGTGGTTTTCCCTCGAGGCTTTCCCACCGGGCTGTGCCAAGTGCCACCTTTGTGTGAGTCGATCCTCGGCGTGAAAGACGAGCCGGTGAAGGGAAAAGAGGTTCCTCTGGAATGGACTGAGACATCTGGGGGACTCTTGTAATGGTGGCACGACCCTGGAGTTCCTCTCGCCGTTCCTCTTGAGAGGGTCTCCTATTGAGATGAGACGGGAACGCCGGGAATTCTTTCCCGACGAAGCAGGGAAAGGATCCCTCATCTCGAGCTACGAGGCGGAAACGGGGCTCCTCTAGATGTGGGCGGGACCCTCGTGTTTCCTCTCGAGTGGAGACGGGTATGTCGGGGAACTTCTTGAGTTGCACCAAGGGTATGAAGGACCTTTTCGAAGTTCCAGAGGTGAGGTGTGATTAGCCCCGAGAAGCCTCTGTGGAAATGGGCCTCATCTCGCCTGCAGGGGAGAACCTCCTGGATATTCTCGAGTTGCGGCAGGTCTTCTCGAGTTACGACGGGGACCTCAGGGATCCGCTCTGGTGGCATCAGGAAGGGCCAGTCCCCATGCGAGTTTCTAGGGGCCATCTGGGGATTCCTCTCCCGACGATGCCGGCGCATAAGACCTTGTGTGGAGTCGGGGTCTGAACCTGAGCATTCCTCTCCAGTGTTGACATGGATCTTGGGGTGCCTCTGAGTCTCCCCAGGGGAGTCAGGCCTCGTCTCGAGTGGGGGCATGCACGTGCGATTCCCTCCCGAGCTGCAGCAGTAGGGTCACGCTTCCTGTCACGTGGATCAAGGGATCTGTGGCTTTCCCTCGAGGCTTTCCCTCGAGGCTTTCCCACGAGGCTTTCCCACAGGGCTGTGCCAAGTGCCACCTTGGTGTGAGTCGATCCTCGGCGTGAAAGACGAGCCGGTGAAGGGAAAAGAGTTTCCTCTGGAATGGACTGAGACATCTGGGGGACTCTTGGAATGGTGGCAAGACCCTGGAGTTCCTCTGGCCGTTCCTCTTGAGAGGGCCTCCTCTTGAGATGCGACGGGAACGCCGGGAATTCTTTCCCGACGAAGCAGGGAAAGGATCCCTCACCTCGAGCAACGAGGCGGAAACGGGACTCCCCTGGATGTGGGCGGGACCCTCGTGTTTCCTCTCGAGTGGAGAAGGGTATGTCAGGGAACTTCTTGAGTTGCACCAAGGGTGTGAAGGACCCTTTCAACGTTCCAGAGGTGAGGTGTGATTAGCTCCGAGAAGCCTCTGCGGAAATGGGCCTCAATTCGCCTGCAGGGAAGAACCTCCTGGATATTCTCGAGTTGCGGCAAGTCTTCTCGAGTTACGACGGGGAACTCAGGGACCCGCTCTGGTGGCCTCAGGAAGGGCCAGACCCCATGCGAGTTGCTAGGGGCCATCTCGGGATTCCTCTCCCGTCGATGCGGGCGCCTAAGACCTTGTGTGTAGTCGGGGCCTGAACCTGAGCATTCCTCTCCAGTGTTGACATGGATCTTGGGGTGCCTCTGAGTCTCCCCAGGGGAGTCAGGCCTCGACTCGAGTGGGGGCATGCACGTGTGCTTCCCTCCCGAGCTGCAGCAGTAGGGTCACGCTTCCTGTCTCGTGGGTCAAGGGATCTGTGGCTTTCCCTCGAGGCTATCCCTCGAGGCTTTCCCACGAGGCTTTCCCACGAGGCTTTCCCACAGGGCTGTGCCAAGTGCCACCTTGGTGTGTGTCGATCCTCGGCGTGAAAGACGAGCCGGTGAAGGGAAAAGAGGTTCCTCTGGAATGGACTGAGACATCTGGGGGACTCTTGGAATGGCGTCACGACCCTGGAGTTCCTTTCGCCGTTTCTCTTGAGAGGGCCTCCTCTTGAGATGCGACGGGAAGGCCGGGAATTCCTTCCCGACCAAGCAGGGAAAGGATCCCTCATCTCGAGCTACAAGGCGGAAACGGGGCTCCTCTGGAAGTGGGCGGGACCCTCGTGTTTCCTCTCGAGTGGAGACGGGTATGTCGGGGAACTTTTTGAGTTGCACCAAGGGTGTGAAGGACCCTTTCAACGTTCCAGAGTTGAGGTGTGATTAGCCCGAGAAGCCTCTGCAGAAATGGGCCTCATCTCGCCTGCAGGGAAGAACCTCCTAGATATTCTCAAGTTGCCGAAGGTCTTCTTGAGTTACGACGGGTACCTCAGGGACCCGCTCTGGTGGCCTAAGGAAGGGCCAGTCCCCATGCGAGTTTCTAGGGGCCATCTCGGGATTCCTGTCCCGTCGATGCCGGGGCCTAAGTCCTTGTGTGGAGTCGGGGCCGGAACCTGAGGATTCCTCTCCAGTGTTGACATGGATTTTGGGGTGCCTCTGAGTCTCCCCAGGGGAGTCAGGCCTCGTCTCGAGTGGGGGCATGCACGTGTGCTTCCCTCCCGAGCTGCAGCAGTAGGGTCACGCTTCCTGTCACGTGGATCAAGGGATCTGTGGCTTTCCCTCGAGGCTTTCCCTCGAGGCTTTCCCACGAGGCTTTCCCACAGGGCTGTGCCAAGTGCCACCTTGGTGTGAGTCTATCCTCGGCGTGAAAGACGAGCCGGTGAAGGGAAAAGAGGTTCCTCTGGAATGGACTGAGACATCTAGGGGACTCTTGGAATGGTGGCACCACCCTGGAGTTCCTCTCGCCGTTCCTCTTGAGAGGGCCTCCTCTTGAGATGCGACGGGAACGCCGGGAATTCTTTCCCGACGAAGCAGGGAAAGGATTCCTCACCTCGAGCTACGAGGTGGAAACGGGGCTCCTCTGGATGTGGGCGGGACCCTCGTGTATCCTCTCGAGTGGAGACGGGTATGTCGGGGAACTTCTTGAGTTGCACCAAGGGTGTGAAGGACCCTTTCGAAGTTCCAGAGGTGAGGTGTGATTAGCCCCGAGAACCCTCTGCGGAAATGGGCCTCATCTCGCCTGGAGGGGAGAACCTCCTGGATTTTCTCGAGTTGCGGTAGGTCTTCTCGAGTTACGACGGGGACCTCAGGGACCCGCTCTGGTGGCATCAGGAAGGGCCAGTCCCCATGCGAGTTGCTAGGGGCCATCTCGGGATTCCTCTCCCGTCGATGCCGGGGCCTAAGTCCTTGTGTGGAGTTGGGGCCGGAACCTTAGGATTCCTCTCCAGTGTTGACATGGATCTTGGGGTGCCTCTGAGTCTCCCCGGGGGAGTCAGGCCTCGTCTCGAGTAGGGGCCTGCACGTGCGATTCACTCCCGAGCTGCAGCAGTAGGGTCACGCTTCCTCTCACGTGGATCAAGGGATCTGTGGCTTTCCCTCGAGGCTTTCCCTCGAGGCTTTCCCACGAGGCTTTCCCACAGGGCTGTGCCAAGTGCCACCTTGGTGTGAGTCGATCCTCGGCGTGAAAGACGAGCCGGTGAAGGGAAAAGAGATTCCTCTGGAATGGACTGAGACATCTGGGGGACTCTTGAAATGGTGTCACGACCCTGGAGTTCCTCTCGCAGTTCCTGTTGAGAGGGCCTCCTCTTGAGATGCGACGGGAACGCTGGGAATTCTTTCCCGACGAAGCAGGGAAAGGATCCCTCACCTCGAGCTACGAGGCGGAAACGGGGCTCCAATGGATATGGGCGGGACCCTCGTGTTTCCTCTCGAGTGGAGACGGGTATGTCGGGGAACTTCTTGAGTTGCACCAAGGGTGGGAAGGACCCTTTCGACGTTCCAGAGGTGAGGTGTGATTAGCCCCGAGAAGCCTCTGCGGAAATGGGCCTCATCTCGCCTGCAGGGGAGAACCTCCTGGATATTCTCGAGTTGCGGCAGGTCTTCTCGAGTTACGACGGGGACCTCAGGGACCCGCTCTGGTGGCCTCAGGAAGGGCCAGACCCCATGCGAGTTGCTAGGGGCCATCTCGGGATTCCTCTCCCATCGATGCCGGGGCCTAAGTCCTTGTGTGGATTCGGGGCCGGAACCTGAGGATTCCTCTCCAGTGTTGACATGGATTTTGGGGTGCCTCTGAGTCTCCACAGGGGAGTCAGGCCTCGTCTCGAGTGGGGGCATGCACGTGCGCTTCCCTCCCGAGCTGCAGCAGTAGGGTCACGCTTCCTGTCACGTGGATCAAGGGATCTGTGGCTTTCCCTCGAGGCTTTCCCTCGAGGCTTTCCCACGAGGCTTTCCCACAGGGCTGTGCCAAGTGCCACCTTGGCGTGAGTCGATCCTCGGCGTGAAAGACGAGCCGGTGAAGGGAAAAGAGGTTCCTCTGGAATGGACTGAGACATCTGGGGGACTCTTGGAATGGTGGCACGACACTGGAGTTCCTCTCGCCGTTCCTGTTGAGAGGGCCTCCTCTTGAGATGCGACGGGAACGCCGGGAATTCTTTCCCGACGAAACAGGGAAAGCATCCCTCACCTCGAGCTACGAGGCGGAAACGGGGCTCTAATGGATATGGACGGGACCCTCGTGTTTCCTCTCGAGTGGAGACGGGTATGTCGGGGAACTTCTTGAGTTGCCCCAAGGGTGGGAAGGACCCTTTCGACCTTCCAGAGGTGAGGTGTGATTAGCCCCGAGAAGCCTCTGCGGAAATGGGCCTCATCTCTCCTGCAGGGGAAAACCTCCTGGATATTCTCGAGTTGCGGCAGGTATTCTCGAGTTACGATGGGGACCTCAGGGACCCGCTCTGTTGGCCTCAGGAAGGGCCAGTCCCCATGCAAGTTGCTAGGGGCCATCTCGGGATTCCTCTCCCGTCGATGCCCGGGCGTAAGACCTTGTGTGGAGTCGGGGCCGGAACCTGAGGATTCCTCTCCAGTGTTGACATGGATTTTGGGGTGCCTCTGAGTCTCCCCAGGGGAGTCAGGCCTCGTCTCGAGTGGGGGCATGCACGTGCGCTTCCCTCCCGAGCTGCAGCAGTAGGGTCACGCTTCCTGTCACGTGGATCAAGGGGTCTGTGGCTTTCCCTCGAGGCTTTCCCTCGAGGCTTTCCCACGAGGCTTTCCCACAGGGTTGTGCCAAGTGCCACCTTGGTGTGAGTCGATCCTCGGCGTGAAAGACGAGCCGGTGAAGGGAAAAGAGGTTCCTCTGGAATGGACTGAGACATCTGGGGGACTCTTGGAATGGTGGCACCACCCTGGAGTTCCTCTCGCCGTTCCTGTTGAGAGGGCCTCCTCTTGAGATGCGACGGGAAGGCCGGGAATTCTTTGCCGACGAAGCAGGGAAAGGATCCCTCATCTCGAGCTACGAGGCGGAAACGGGGCTCCTCTGGATGTGGGCGGGACCCTCGTGTTTCCTCTCGAGTGGAGACGGGTAAGTCAGGGAACTTCTTGAGTTGCACCAAGGGTGTGAAGGACCCTTTCAACGTTCCAGAGGTGAGGTGTGATAAGCCTGAGAAGCCTCTGCGGAAATGGGCCTCATCTCGCCTGCAGGGAAGAACCTCCTAGATATTCCCGAGTTGCGGAAGGTCTTCTCGAGTTACGACGGGTACCGCAGGGACCGGCTCTGGTGGCCTCAGGAAGGACCAGTCCCCATGCGAGTTGCTAGGGGCCATCTCGGGATTCCTTTCCCGTCGATGCCGGGGCCTAAGTCCTTGCGTGGAGTCAGGGCCGGAACCTGAGGATTCCTCTCCAGTGTTGACATGGATTTTGGGGTGCCTCTGAGTCTCCCCAGGGGAGTCAGGCCTCGTCTCGACTGGGGTCATGCACGTGCGCTTCCCTCCTGAGCTGCAGCAGTAGGGTCACGCTTCCTGTCACGTGGATCAAGGGATCTGTGGCTTTCCCTCGAGGCTTTCCCTCGAGGCTTTCCCACGAGGCTTTCCCACAGGGCTGTGCCAAGTGCCACCTTGGTGTGAGTCGATCCTCGGCGTGAAAGACGAGCCGGTGAAGGGAAAAGAGGTTCCTCTGGAATGGACTGAGACATCTGGGGGACTCTTGGAATGGTGGCACCACCCTGGAGTTCCTCTCGCCGTTCCTGTTGAGAGGGCCTCCTCTTGAGATGCGACGGGAACGCCGGGAATTCTTTCCCGACGAAGCAGGGAAAGGATTCCTCACCTCGAGCTACGAGGTGGAAACGGGGCTCCTCTGGATGTGGGCGGGACCCTCGTGTTTCCTCTCGAGTGGAGACGGGTATGTCGGGGAACTTCTTGAGTTGCACCAAGGGTGTGAAGGACCCTTTCGAAGTTCCAGAGGTGAGGTGTGATTAGCCCCGAGAAGCCTCAGCGGAAATGGGCCTCCTCTCGCCTGGAGGGGAGATCCTCCTGGATTTTCTCGAGTTGCAGCAGGTCTTCTCGAGTTACGACGGGGACCTCAGGGACCCGCTCTGGTGTCCTCAGGAAGGGCCAGTCCCCATGCGAGTTTCTAGGGGCCATCTCGGGATTCCTCTCCCGTCGATGCCGGGGCCTAAGACCTTGTGTGGAGTCGGGGCCTGAACCTGAGCATTCCTGTCCAGTTTTAACATGGATCTTGGGGTGCCTCTGAGTCTCCCCAGGGGAGTCAGGCTTCGTCTCGAGTGGGGGCATGCACGTGCACTTCCCTCCCGAGCTGCAGCAGTAGGGTCACGCTTCCTGTCACGTGGATCAAGGGATCTGTGGCTTTCCCTCGAGGCTTTCCCTCGAGGCTTTCCCACGAGGCTTTCCCACAGGGCTGTGCCAAGTGCCACCTTGGTGTGAGTCGATCCTCGGCGTGAAAGACGAGCCGGTGAAGGGAAAAGAGGTTCCTCTGGAATGGACTGAGACATCTGGTGGACTCTTGGAATGGTGGAATGACCCTGGAGTTCCTCTCGCCTTTCCTGTTGAGAGGGCCTCCTCTTGAGATGCGACGGGAACGCCGGGAATTCTTTCCCGACGAAGCAGGGAAAGGATTCCTCACCTCGAGCTACGAGGTGGAAACGGGGCTCCTCTGGATGTGGGCGGGACCCTCGTGTTTCCTCTCGAGTGGAGACGGGTATGTCGGGGAACTTCTTGAGTTGCACCAAGGGTGTGAAGGACCCTTTCGAAGTTCCAGAGGTGGGGTGTGATTAGCCCCGAGAAGCCTCTGTGGAAATGGGCCTCATCTCTCCTGCAGGGAAGAACCTCCTGGATATTCTCTAGTTGCGGCAGGTCTTCTCGAGTTACGACGGGGACCTCAGGGGCCCGCTCTGTTGGCCTCAGGAAGTGCCAGACCCCATGCGAGTTGCTAGGGGCCATCTAGGGATTCCTTTCCCGTCGATGCCGGGGCCTAAGTCCTTGCGTGGAGTCAGGGCCGGAACCTGAGGATTCCTCTCCAGTGTTGACATGGATCTTGGGGTGCCTCTGAGTCTCCCCAGGGGAGTCAGGCCTCGTCTCGAGTGGGGGCATGCACGTGCGCTTCCCTCCCGAGCTGCAGCAGTAGGGTAACGCTTCCTGTCACGTGGATCAAGGGATCTGCGGCTTTCCCTCGAGGCTTTCCCTCGAGGGTTTCCCACGAGGCTTTCCCACAGGGCTGTGCCAAGTGCCACCTTGGTGTGAGTCGATCCTCGGCGTGAAAGACGAGCCGGTGATGAGAAAAGAGGTTCCTCTGAAACGGACTGAGACATCTGGGGGACTCTTGGAATGGTGGCACGACCCTGGAGTTCCTCTCGCCGTTCCTGTTGAGAGGGCCTCCTCTTGAGATGCGACGGGAACGCCGGGAATTCTTTCCCGAGGAAGCAGGGAAAGGATCCCTCATCTCGAGCTACGAGGCGGAAAAGGGGCTCCTCTGGATGTGGGCGGGACCCTCGTGTTTCCTCTCGAGTGGAGAAGGGTATGTCAGGGAACTTCTTGAGTTGCACCAAGGGTGTGAAGGACCCTTTCGACGTTCCAGAGGTGAGGTGTGATTAGCCCCGAGAAGCCTCTGCGGAAATGGGCCTCATCTCGCCTGCAGGGAAGAACCTCCTGGATATTCTCGAGTTGCGGCAGGTCTTCTCGAGTTACGACGGGGACCTCAGGGACCCGCTCTGGTGGCCTCAGGAAGGGCCAGACCCCATGCGAGTTTCTAGGGGCCATCTCGGGATTCCTCTCCCGTCGATGCCGGGGCCTAAGTCCTTGTGTGGATTCGGGGCCGGAACCTGAGGATTTGTCTCCAGTGTTGACATGGATCTTGGGGTGCCTCTGAGTCTCCCCAGGGGAGTCAGGCCTCGTCTCGAGTGGGGGCATGCACGTGCGCTTCCCTCCCGTGCTGCAGCAGTAGGGTCACGCTTCCTGTCACGTGGATCAAGGGATCTGTGGCTTTCCCTCGAGGCTTTCCGTCGAGGCTTTCCCACGAGGCTTTCCCACAGGGCTGTGCCAAGTGCCACCTTGGTGTGAGTCGATCCTCGGCGTGAAAGACGAGCTGGTGAAGGGAAAAGAGGTTCCTCTGGAATGGACTGAGACAACTGGGGGACTCTTGGAATGGTGGCACGACCCTGGAGTTCCTCTCGCCGTTCCTCTTGAGAGGGCCTCCTCTTGAGATGCGACGGGAACGCCGGGAATTCTTTCCCGACGAAGCAGGGAAAGGATCCCTCATCTCGAGCTACGAGACGGAAACGGGGCTCCTCTGGATGTGGGCGGGACCCTCGTGTTTCCTCTCGAGTTGAGAAGGGTAAGTCAGGGAACTTCTTGAGTTGCACCAAGGGTGTGAAGGACCCTTTCGACGTTTCAGAGGTGAGGTGTGATTAGCCCCGAGAAGCCTCTGCGGAAATGGGCCTCATCTCGCCTGCAGGGAAGAACCTCCTGGATATTCTCGAGTTGCGGCAGGTCTTCTCGAGTTACGACGGGGACCTCATGGACCCGCTCTGGTGGCCTCAGGAAGGGGCAGACCCCATGCGAGTTTCTAGGGGCCATCTCGGGATTCCTCTCCCGTCGATGCCGGGGCCTAAGTCCTTGTGTGGAGTCAGGGCCGGAACCTGAGGATACCTCTCCAGTGTTGACATGGATCTTGGGGTGCCTCTGAGTCTCCCCAGGGGAGTCAGGCCTCGTCTCTTGTGGGGGCATGCACGTGCGCTTCCCTCCCGAGCTGCAGCTGTAGGGTCACTCTTCCTGTCACGTGGATCAAGGGATCTGTGGCTTTCCCTCGAGGCTTTCCCTCGAGGGATTCCCACGAGGCTTTCCCACAGGGCTGTGCCAAGTGCCACCTTGGTGTGAGTCGATCCTCGGCGTGAAAGACGAGCCGGTGAAGGGAAAAGAGGTTCCTCTGAAACGGACTGAGACATCTGGGGGACTCTTGGAATGGTGGCACGACCCTGGAGTTCCTCTCGCCGTTCCAGTTGAGAGGGCCTCCTCTTGAGATGCGACGGGAACGCCGGGAATTCTTTCCCGAGGAAGCAGGGAAAGGATCCCTCATCTCGAGCTACGAGGCGGAAAAGGGGCTCCTCTGGATGTGGGCGGGACCCTCGTGTTTCCTCTCGAGTGGAGAAGGGTATGTCAGGGAACTTCTTGAGTTGCACCAAGGGTGTGAAGGACCCTTTCGACGTTCCAGAGGTGAGGTGTGATTAGCCCCGAGAAGCCTCTGCGGAAATGGGCCTCATCTCGCCTGCAGGGAAGAACCTCCTGGATATTCTCGAGTTGCGGCAGGTCTTCTCGAGTTACGACGGGGACCTCAGGGACCCGCTCTGGTGGCCTCAGGAAGGGCCAGACCCCATGCGAGTTTCTAGGGGCCATCTCGGGATTCCTCTCCCGTCGATGCCGGGGCCTAAGTCCTTGTGTGGATTCGGGGCCGGAACCTGAGGATTCGTCTCCAGTGTTGACATGGATCTTGGGGTGCCTCTGAGTCTCCCCAGGGGAGTCAGGCCTCGTCTCGAGTGGGGGCATGCACGTGCGCTTCCCTCCCGAGCTGCAGCAGTAGGGTCACGCTTCCTGTCACGTGGATCAAGGGATCTGTGGCTTTCCCTCGAGGCTTTCCGTCGAGGCTTTCCCACGAGGCTTTCCCACAGGGCTGTGCCAAGTACCACCTTGGTGTGAGTCGATCCTCGGCGTGAAAGACGAGCTGGTGAAGGGAAAAGATGTTCCTCTGGAATGGACTGAGACATCTGGGGGACTCTTGGAATGGTGGCACGACCCTGGAGTTCCTCTCGCCGTTCCTGTTGAGAGGGCCTCCTCTTGAGATGCGTCGGGAACGCCGGGAATTCTTTCCCGACGAAGCAGGGAAAGGATCCCTCACCTCGAGCTACGAGCCGGAAACGGGGCTCCTCTGGATGTGGGCGGGACCCTCGTGTTTCCTCTCGAGTGGAGAAGGGTATGTCAGGGAACTTCTTGAGTTGCACCAAGGGTGTGAAGGACCCTTTTGACGTTCCAGAGGTGAGGTGTGATTAGCCCCGAGAAGCCTCTACGGAAATGGGCCTCATCTCGCCTGCAGGGAAGAACCTCCTGGATATTCTCGAGTTGCGGCAGGTCTTCTCGAGTTACGACGGGGACCTCAGGGACCCGCTCTGGTGGCCTCAGGAAGGGCCAGACCCCATGCGAGTTGCTAGGGGCCATCTCGGGATTCCTTTCCCATCGATGCCAGGGCCCAAGTCCTTGTTTGGAGTCGGGGCCGGAACCTGAGGATTCCTCTCCAGTGTTGACATGGATCTTGGGGTGCCTCTGAGTCTCCCCAGGGGAGTCAGGCCTCGTCTCGAGTGGGGGCATGCACGTGCGCTTCCCTCCCGCGCGGCAGCAGTAGGGTCACGCTTCCTGTCACGTGGATCAAGGGATCTGTGGCTTTCCCTCGAGGCTTTCCCTCGAGGATTTCCCACGAGGCTTTCCCACCGGGCTGTGCCAAGTGCCACCTTGGTGTGAGTCGATCCTAGGCGTGAAAGACGAGCCTGTGAAGGGAAAAGAGTTTCCTCTGGAATGGACTGAGACATCTCGGGGACTCTTGGAATGGTGGCACGACCCTGGAGTTCCTCTCGCCGTTCCTCTTGAGAGGGCCTCCTCTTGAGATGCGACGGGAACGCCGGGAATTCTTTCCCGACGAAGCAGGGAAAGGATCCCTCATCTCGAGCTACGAGGGGGAAACGGGGCTCCTCTGGATGTGGGCGGGACCCTCGTGTTTCATCTCGAGTGGAGAAGCGTATGTCAGGGAACTTCTTGAGTTGCACCAAGGGTGTGAAGGACCCTTTCGACTTTTCAGAGGTGAGGTGTGATTAGCCCCGAGAAGCCTCTGCGGAAATGGGCCTCATCTCGCCTGCAGGGAAGAACCTCCTGGATATTCTCGAGTTGCGGCAGGTCTTCTCAAGTTACGACGGGGACCTCAGGGACCCGCTCTGGTGGCCTCAGGAAGGGCCAGACCCCATGCGAGTTTCTAGGGGCCATCTCGGGATTCCTCTCCCGTCGATGCCGGGGCCTAAGTCCTTGTGTGGAGTCAGGGCCGGAACCTGAGGATTCCTCTCCAGTGTTGACATGGATCTTGGGGTGCCTCTGAGTCTCCCCAGGGGAGTCAGGCCTCGTCTCGAGTGGGGGCATGCACGTGCGCTTCCCTCCCGAGCTGCAGCAGTAGGGTCACGCTTCCTGTCACGTGGATCAAGGGATCTGTGGCTTTCCCTCGAGGCTTTCCCTCGAGGCTTTCCCACGAGGCTTTCCCACAGGGCTGTGCCAAGTGCCACCTTGGTGTGAGTCGATCCTCGGCGTGAAAGACGAGCCGGTGAAGGGAAAAGAGGTTCTTCTGGAATGGACTGAGACATCTGGGGGACTCTTGGAATGGTGGCACGACCCTGGAGTTCCTCTCGCCGTTCCTGTTGAGAGGGCCTCCTCTTGAGATGCGACGGGAACGCCGGGATTTCTTTCCCGACGAAGCAGGGAAAGGATCCCTCATCTCGAGCTACGAGGCGGAAACGGGGCTCCTCTGGATGTGGGCGGGACCCTCGTGTTTCCTCTCGAGTGGAGACGGGTATGTCAGGGAACTTCTTGAGCTGCACCAAGGGTGTGAAGGACCCTTTCGACGTTTCAGAGGTGAGGTGTGATTAGCCCCGAGAAGCCTCTGCGGAAATGGGCCTCATCTCGCCTGCAGGGAAGAACCTCCTGGATATTCTCGAGTTGCGGCAGGTCTTCTCGAGTTACGACGGGGACCTCAGGGACCCGCTCTGGTGGCCTCAGGATGGGCCAGACCCCATGCGAGTTTCTAGGGGCCATCTCGGGATTCCTCTCCCGTCGATGCCGGGGCCTAAGTCCTTGTGTGGAGTCAGGGCCGGAACCTGAGGATTCCTCTCCAGTGTTGACATGGATCTTGGGGTGCCTCTGAGTCTCCCCAGGGGAGTCAGGCCTCGTCTCGAGTGGGGGCATGCACGTGCGCTTCCCTCCCAAGCTGCAGCAGTAGGGTCACGCTTCCTGTCACGTGGATCAAGGGATCTGTGGCTTTCCCTCGAGGATTTCCCTCGAGGCTTTCCCACGAGGCTTTCCCACAGGGCTGTGCCAAGTGCCACCTTGGTGTGAGTCTATCCCCGGCGTGAAAGACGAGCCGGTGAAGGGAAAAGAGGTTCCTCTGGAATGGACTGAGACATCTGGGGGACTCTTGGAATGGTGGCACGACCCTGGAGTTCCTCTCGCCGTTCCTGTTGAGAGGGCCTCTTCTTGAGATGTGACGGGAATGCCGGGAATTCTTTCCCGACGAAGCAGGGAATGGATCCCTCACCTGGAGCTACGAGGTGGACACGGGGCTCCTCTGTATGTGGGCGGAACCCTCGTGTTTCCTCTCGAGTGGAGACGGGTATGTCGGGGAACGTCTTGAGTTGTACCAAGGGTGGGAAGGACCCTTTCGACGTTCCAGAGGTGAGGTGTGATTAGCCCCGAGAAGCCTCTGCGGAAATGGGCCTCATCTCACCTGCAGGGGAGAACCGCCTGGATATTCTCGAGTTGCGGGAGGTTTTCTCGAGTTACGACAGGGACCTCAGGGACCCGCTCTGGTGGCCTCAGGAAGGGCCAGTCCCCATGCGAGTTGCTAGGGGCCATCTCGGGATTCCTCTCCCGTCGATGCCGGGGCCTAAGACCTTGTGTGGAGTCCGGGCCTGAACCTGAGCATTCCTCTCCAGTGTTGACATGGATCTTGGGGTGCCTCTGAGTCTCCCCAGGGGAGTCAGGCCTCGTCTCGAGTGGGGGCATGCACGTGCGCTTCCCTCCCGAGCTGCAGCAGTAGGGTCACGCTTCCTGTCACGTGGATCAAAGGATCTGTGGCTTTCCCTGGAGGCTTTCCCTCGAGGCTTTCCCACGAGGCTTTCCCACAGGGCTGTGCCAAGTGCCACCTTGGTGTGAGTCGATCCTCGGCGTGAAAGACGAGCCGGTGAAGGGAAAAGAGGTTCCTCTGGAATGGACTGAGACATCTGGGGGACTCTTGGAATGGTGGCACCACCCTGGAGTTCCTCTCGCCGTTCCTGTTGAGAGGGCCTCCTCTTGAGATGCGACGGGAACGCCGGGAATTCTTTCCCGACGAAGCAGGTAAAGGATCCCTCACCTCGAGATACGAGGCGGAAACGGGGCTCCTCTGGATGTGGGCGGGACCCTCGTGTTTCCTCTCGAGTGGAGAAGGGTATGTCAGGGAACTTCTTGAGTTGCACCAAGGGTGTGAAGGACCCTTTCGACGTTCCAGAGGTGAGGTGTGATTAGCCCCGAGAAGCCTCTGTGGAAATGGGCCTCATCTCGCCTGCAGGCAAGAACCTCCTGGATATTCTCGAGTTGCGGCAGGTCTTCTCGAGTTACGACGAGGCCCTCAGGGACCCGCTCTGGTGGCCTCAGGAAGGGCCAGTCCCCATGCGAGTTGCTAGGGGCCATCTCGGGATTCCTCTCCCGTCGATGCCGGGGCCTAAGACCTTGTGTGGAGTCGGGGCCTGAACCTGAGCATTCTTCTCCAGTGTTGACATGGATCTTGGGGTGCCTCTGAGTCTCCCCAGGGGAATCAGGCCTCGTCTCGAGTAGGGGCATGCACGTGCGCTTCCCTCCCGAGCTGCAGCAGTAGGGTCACGCTTCCTGTCACGTGGATCAAGGGATCTGTGGCTTTCCCTCGAGGCTTTCCCTCGAGGGTTTCCCACGAGGCTTTCCCACAGGGCTGTGCCAAGTGCCACCTTGGTGTGAGTCGATCCTAGGCGTGAAAGCCGAGCCGGTGAAGGGAAAAGAGGTTCCTCTGGAATGGACTGAGACATCTGGGGGACTCTTGGAATGGTGGCACCACCCTGGAGTTCCTCTCGCCGTTCCTCTTGAGAGGGCCTCCTCTTAGATGCGACGGGAACGCCGGGAAATCTTTCCCAACGAAGCAGGGAAAGGATCCCTCATCTCGAGCTACGAGGCGGAAACGGGGCTCCTCTGGATGTGAGCGGGACCCTCGTGTTTCCTCTCGAGTGGAGAAGGGTATGTCAGGGAACTTCTTGAGTTGCACCCAGGGTTTGAAGGACCCTTTCGACGTTCCAGAGGTGAGGTGTGATTAGCCCCGAAAGCCTCTGCGGAAATGGGCCTCATCTCGCCTGCAGGGAAGAACCTCCTGGATATTCTCGAGTTGCGGCAGGTCTTCTCGAGTTACGACGGGGACCTCAGGGACCCGCTCTGGTGGCCTCAGGAAGGGCCAGACCCCATGCGAGTTGCTAGGGGCCATCTCAGGATTCCTCTCCCATCGATGCCGGGGCCTAAGACCTTGTGTGGAGTCGGGGCCGGAACCTGAGGATTCCTCTCCAGTGTTGACATGGATCTTGGGGTGCCTCTGAGTCTCCCCAGGGGAGTCAGGCCTCGTCTCGAGTGGGGACATGCACGTGCGCTTCCCTCACGCGCTGCAGCAGTAGGGTCACGCTTCCTGTCACGTGGATCAAGGGATCTGTGGCTTTCCCTCGAGGCTTTCCCTCGAGGATTTCCCACGAGGCTTTCCCACCGGGCTGTGTCAAGTGCCACCTTGGTGTGAGTCGATCCTCGGCGTGAAAGACGAGCCTGTGAAGGGAAAAGAGGTTCCTCTGGAATGGACTGAGACATCTGGGGGACTCTTGGAATGGTGGCACGACCCTGGAGTTCCTCTCGCCGTTCCTCTTGAGAGGGCCTTCTCTTGAGATGCGACGGGAACGCCGGGAATTCTTTCCCGACGAAGCAGGGAAAGGATCCCTCATCTCGAGCTACGAGGGGGAAACGGGGCTCCTCTGGATGTGGGCGGGACCCTCGTGTTTCCTCTCGAGTGGAGAAGGGTATGTCAGGGAACTTCTTGAGTTGCACCAAGGGTGTGAAGGACCCTTTCGACGTTCCAGAGGTGAGGTGTGATTAGCCCCGAGAAGCCTCTGCGGAAATGGGCCTTATCTCGCCTGCAGGGAAGAACCTCCTGGATATTCTCGAGTTGCGGCAGGTTTTCTCGAGTTACGACGGGGAACTCAGGGACCCGCTCTGTGGCCTCAGGAAGGGCCAGACCCCATGCGAGTTGCTAGGGGCCATCTCGGGATTCCTTTCCCGTCGATGCCCGGGCCTAAGTCCTTGTGTGGAGTCGGGGCCTGAATCTGAGCATTCCTCTCCAGTGTTGACATGGATTTTGGGGTGCCTCTGAGTCTCCCCAGGGGAGTCAGGCCTCGTCTCGAGTGGGGGCATGCACGTGCACTTCCCTCCCGAGCTGCAGCAGTAGGGTCACGCTTCCTGTCACGTGGATCAAGGGATCTGTGGCTTTCCCTCGAGGCTTTCCCTCGAGGCTTTCCCACGAGGCTTTCGCACAGGTCTGTGACAAGTGCCACCTTGGTGTGAGTCGATCCTCGGCGTGAAAGACGAGCCGGTGAAGGGAAAAGAGGTTCCTCTGGAATGGACTGAGACATCTGGGGGACTCTTGGAATGGTGGCACCGCCCTGGAGTTCCTCTCGCCGTTCCTGTTGAGAGGGCCTCCTCTTGAGATGCGACGGGAACGCCGGGAATTCTTTCCCGACGAAGCAGGGAAAGGATCCCTCACCTCGAGCTACGAGGCGGAAACGGGGCTCCTCTGGATGTGGGCGGGACCCTCGAGTTTCCTTTCGAGTGGAGACAGGTATGTTGGGGTACTTCTTGAGTTGCACCAAGGGTGTGAAAGATCCTTTCGAAGTTCCAGAGGTGAGGTGTGATTAGCCCCGAGAAGCCTCTGCGGAAATGGGCCTCCTCTCGCCTGGAGGGGAGAACCTCCTGGATTTTCTCGAGTTGCGGTAGGTCTTCTCGAGTTACGACGGGGACCTCAGGGACCCGCTCTGGTGGCCTCAGGAAGGGCCAGTCCCCATGCGAGTTGCTAGGAGCCATCTCGGGATTCCTCTCCCGTCGATGCTGGGGCCTAAGACCTTGTGTGGAGTCGGGGCCTGAAACTGAGCATTCCTCTCCAGTGTTGACATGGATCTTGGGGTGCCTCTGAGTCTCCCCAGGGGAGTCAGGCCTCGTCTCGAGTGGGGGCATGCACATGCGCTTCCCTCCCGAGCTGCAGCAGTAGGGTCACGCTTCCTGTCACGTGGATCAAGGGATCTGTGGCTTTCCCTCGAGGCTTTCCCTCGAGGCTTTTCCACGAGGCTTTCCCACAGGGCTGTGCCAAGTGCCACCTTGGTGTGAGTCGATCCTCGGCGTGAAAGACGAGCCGGTGAAGGGAAAAGAGGTTCCTCTGGAATGGACTGAGACATCTGGTGGACTCTTGGAATGGCAACACGACCCTGGAGTTCCTCTCGCCGTTCCTGTTGAGAGGGCCTCCTCTCGAGATGCGACGGGAACGCCGGGAATTCTTTCCCGACGAAGCAGGGAAAGGATCCCTCATCTCGAGCTACGAGGCGGAAACGGGGCTCCTCTGGATGTGGGCGGGACCCTCGTGTTTCCTCTCGAGTGGAGACGGGTATGTCGGGGAACTTCTTGAGTTGCACCAAGGGTGTGAAGGATCCTTTCGAAGTTCCAGAGGTGAGGTGTGATTAGCCCCGAGAAGCCTCTGCGGAAATGGGCCTCCTCTCGCCTGGAGGGGAGAACCTCCTGGATTTTCTCGAGTTGCGGTAGGTCTTCTCGAGTTACGAAGGGGACCTCAGGGACCCGCTCTGGTGGCCTCAGGAAGGGCCAGTCCCCATGCGAGTTGCTAGGGGCCATCTCGGGATTCCTCTCCCGTCGATGCCGGGGCCTAAGACCTTGTGTGGAGTCGGGGCCTGAACCTGAGCATTCTTCTCCAGTGTTGACATGGATCTTGGGGTGCCTCTGAGTCTCCCCAGGGGAGTCAGGCCTCGTCTTGATTGGGGGCATGCACGTGCGCTTCCCTCCCGAGCTGCAGCAGTAGGGTCACGCTTCCTGTCACGTGGATCAAAGGATCTGTGGCTTTCCCTGGAGGCTTTCCCTCGAGGCTTTCCCACGAGGCTTTCCCACAGGGCTGTGCCAAGTGCCACCTTGGTGTGAGTCGATCCTCGGCGTGAAAGACGAGCCGGTGAAGGGAAAAGAGGTTCCTCTGGAATGGACTGAGACATCTGGGGGACTCTTGGAATGGTGGCACCACCCTGGAGTTCCTCTCGCCGTTCCTGTTGAGAGGGCCTCCTCTTGAGCTGCGACGGGAACGCCGGGAATTCTTTCCCGATGAAGCAGGGAAAGGATCCCTCATATCGAGCTACGAGGCGGAAACGGGGCTCCTCTGGATGTGGGCGGGACCCTCGTGTTTCCTCTCGAGTGGAGACGGGTATGTCAGGGAATTTCTTGAGTTGCACCAAGGCTGTGAACACCCTTTCGACATTCCAGAGGTGAGGTGTGATTAGCCCCGAGAAGCCTCTGGGGAAATGGGCCTCATCTCGCCTGCAGGGAAGAACCTCCTGGATATTCTCGAGTTGCCGCAGGTCTTCTCGAGTTACGACGGGGACCTCAGGGACCCGCTCTGGTGGCCTCAGGAAGGGCCAGACCCCATGCGAGTTTCTAGGGGCCATCTCGGGATTCCTCTCCCGTCGATGCCGGGGTCTAAGTCCTTGTGTGGAGTCGGGGCCGGAACCTGAGGATTCCTCTCCAGTGTTGACATGGATCTTGGGGTGCCTCTGAGTCTCCCCAGGGGAGTCAGGCCTCGTCTCGAGTGGGGGCATGCCCGTGCGCTTCCCTCCCGAGCTGCAGCAGTACGGTCACGCTTCCTGTCACGTGGATCAAGGGATCTGTGGCTTTCCCTCGAGGGTTTCCCACGAGGCTTTCCCACAGGGCTGTGCCAAGTGCCACCTTGGTGTGAGTCGATCCTAGGCGTGAAAGACGAGCCGGTGAATGGAAAAGAGGTTCCTCTGGAATGGACTGAGACATCTGGGGGACTCTTGTAATGGTGGCACGACCCTGGAGTTCCTCTCGCCGTTCCTCTTGAGAGGGCCTCCTCGTAGATGCGACGGGAATGCCGGGAAATCTTTCCCGACGAAGCAGGGAAAGGATCCCTCATCTCGAGCTACGAGGCGGAAACGGGACTCCTCTGGATGTGAGCGGGACCCTCGTGTTTCCTCTCGAGTGGAGAAGGGTATGTCAGGGAACTTCTTGAGTTGCACCAAGGGTGTGAAGGACCCTTTCGACGTTCCAGAGGTGAGGTGTGATTAGCCCCGAAAGCCTCTGCGGAAATGGGCCTCATCTCGCCTGCAGGGAAGAACCTCCTGGATATTCTCGAGTTGCGGCAGGTCTTCTCGAGTTACGACGGGGACCTCAGGGACCCGCTCTGGTGGCCTCAGGAAGGGCCAGACCCCATGCGAGTTGCTAGGGGCCATCTCGGGATTCCTCTCCCATCGATGCCGGGGCCTAAGTCCTTGTGTGGAGTCGGGGCCGGAACCTGAGGATTCGTCTCCAGTGTTGACATGGATCTTGGGGTGCCTCTGAGTCTCCCCAGGGGAGTCAGGCCTCGTCTCGAGTGGGGGCATGCACGTGCGCTTCCCTCCCGCGCTGCAGCAGTAGGGTCACGCTTCCTGTCACGTGGATCAAGGGATCTGTGGCTTTCCCTCGAGGCTTTCCCTCGAGGATTTCCCACGAGGCTTTCCCACCGGGCTGTGTCAAGTGCCACCTTGGTGTGAGTCGATCCTCGGCGTGAAAGACGAGCCTGTGAAGGGAAAAGAGGTTCCTCTGGAATGGACTGAGACATCTGGGGGACTCTTGGAATGGTGGCACAACCCTGGATTTCCTCTCGCCGATCCTCTTGAGAGGGCCTCCTCTTGAGATGCGACGGGAACGCCGGGAAATCTTTCCCGACGAAGCAGGGAAAGGATCCCTCATCTCGAGCTACGAGGGGGAAACGGGGCTCCTCTGGATTCGGGCGGGACCCTCGTGTTTCCTCTCGAGTGGAGAAGGGTATGTCAGGGAACTTCTTGAGTTGCACCAAGGGTGTGAAGTACCCTTTCGACGTTCCAGAGGTGAGGTGTGATTAGCCCCGAGAAGCCTCTGCGGAAATGGGCCTTATCTCGCCTGCAGGAAAGAACCTCCTGGATATTCTCGAGTTGCGGCAGGTCTTCTCGAGTTACAACGGGGAACTCAGGGACCCGCTCTGGTGGCCTCAGGAAGGGCCAGACCCCATGCGAGTTGCTAGGGGCCATCTCGGGATTCCTTTCCCGTCGATGCCCGGGCCTAAGTCCTTGTGTGGAGTCGGGGCCTGAATCTGAGCATTCCTCTCCAGTGTTGACATGGATTTTGGGGTGCCTCTGAGTCTCCCCAGGGGAGTCAGGCCTCGTCTCGAGTGGGGGCATGCACGTGCACTTCCCTCCCGAGCTGCAGCAGTAGGGTCACGCTTCCTGTCACGTGGATCAAGGGATCTGTGGCTTTCCCTCGAGGCTTTCCCTCGAGGCTTTCCCACGAGGCTTTCGCACAGGTCTGTGACAAGTGCCACCTTGGTGTGAGTCGATCCTCGGCGTGAAAGACGAGCCGGTGAAGGGAAAAGAGGTTCCTCTGGAATGGACTGAGACATCTGGGGGACTCTTGGAATGGTGGCACCACCCTGGAGTTCCTCTCGCCGTTCCTGTTGAGACGGCCTCCTCTTGAGATGCGACGGGAACGCCGGGAATTCTTTCCCGACGAAGCAGGGAAAGGATCCCTCACCTCGAGCTACGAGGCGGATACGGGTCTCCTCTGGATGTGGGCGGGACCCTCGTGTATCTTATCGAGTGGAGAAGGGTATGTCAGGGAACTTCTTAAGTTGCACCAAGGGTGTGAAGGACCATTTTGACGTTCCAGAGGTGAGGTGTGATTAGCCCCGAGAAGCCTCTGCGGAAATGGGCGTCATCTCGCCAGCGGGGGAGAACCTCCTGGATATTCTCGAGTTGCCGCAGGTCTTCTCAACTTACGACGGGGACCTCAGGGACCCGCTCTGGTGGCCTCAGGAAGGGCCAGTCCCCATGCGAGTTGCTAGGGGCCATCTCGGGATTCCTCTCCCGTCGATGCCGGGGCCTAAGACCTTGTGTGGAGTCCGGGCCTGAACCTGAGCATTCCTCTCCAGTGTTGACATGGATCTTGGGGTGCCTCTGAGTCTCCGCATGGGAGTCAGGTCTCGTCTTGAGTGGGAGCATGAACGTGCGCTTTCCTCCAGAGCTGCAGCATTATGGTCACGCTTCCTGTCACGTGGATCAAGGGATCTGTGGCTTTCCCACGAGGCTTTCCCACCAGGCTGTGCCAAGTGCCACCTTGGTGTGAGTCTATCCCCGGCGTGAAAGAGGAGCCGGTGAAGGGAAAAGAGGTTCCTCTGGAATGGACTGAGACATCTGGGGGACTCTTGGAATGGTGGCACGACCCTGGAGTTCATCTCGCCGTTCCTGTTGAGAGGGCCTCTTCTTGAGATGCGACGGGATTGCCGGGAATTCTTTCCCGAGGAAGCAGGGAATGGATCCCTCACCTCGAGCTACGAGGTGGACACGGGGCTCCTCTGTATGTGGGCGGGACCCTCGTGTTTCCTCTCGAGTGGAGACGGGTATGTCGGGGAACGTCTTGAGTTGCACCAAGGGTGGGAAGGACCCTTTCGACGTTCCACAGGTGAGGTGTGACTAGCCCCGAGAAGCCTCTGCGGAAATGGGCCTCATCTCGCCTGCAGGGGAGAACCTCGTGGATATTCTCGAGTGGCGCCAGGTCTTCTCGAGTTACGACGGGGACCTCAGGGACCCGCTCTGGTGGCCTCAGGAAGGGCCAGTCCCCATGCGAGTTACTAGGGGCCATCTCGGGATTCCTCTCCCATCGATGCCGGGGCCTAAGTCCTTGTGTGGAGACCGGGCCGAAATCTGAGGATTCCTCTCCCGTGCCGACATGGATCTTGGGGGTACTTCTGGAGACTCCCCAGGGGAGTCAGGCCTCGTCTCGAGTGGGGGCATCCACGTGCGCTTCCCTCCCGAGCTGCAGCAGTAGGGTCACGCTTCCTGTCACGTGGATCAAGGGATCTGTGGCTTTCCCTCGAGGCTTTCCCTCGAGGCTTTCCCACGAGGCTTTCCCACAGGGCTGTGCCAAGTGCCACCTTGGTGTGAGTCGAGCCTCGGCGTGAAAGACGAGCCGGTGAAGGGAAAAGAGGTTCCTCTGGAATGGACTGAGACATCTGGGGGACTCTTGGAATGGTGGCACGACCCTGGAGTTCCTCTCGCCGTTTCTGTTGAGAGGGCCTCCTCTTGAGATGGGACGGGAACGCCGGGAATTCTTTCCCGACGAAGCAGGGAAAGGATCCCTCATCTCGAGCTACGAGGCGGAAACGGGGCTCCTCTGGATGTGGGCGGGACCCTCGTGTTTCCTCTCGAGTGGAGAAGGGTATGTCAGGGAACTTCTTGAGTTGCACCAAGGGTGTGAAGGACCCTTTCGACGTTACAGAGGTGAGGTGTGATTTGCCCCGAGAAGCCTCTGCGGAAAAGGGCCTCATCTCGCCTGCAGGGAAGAACCTCCTGGATATTCTCGAGTTGCGGCAGGTCTTCTCGAGTTACGACGGGGACCTCAGGGACCCGCTCTGGTGGCCTCAGGAAGGGCCAGACCCCATGCGAGTTGCTAGGGGCCATCTCGGGATTCCTCTCCCATCGATGCCGGGGCCTAAGTCCTTGTGTGGAGTCGGGGCCGGAACCTGAGGATTCCTCTCCAGTGTTGACATGGATCTTGGGGTGCCTCTGAGTTTCCCCAGGGGAGTCAGGCCTCGTCTCGAGTGGGGGCATGCACGTGCGCTTCCCTCCCGCGCTGCAGCAGTAGGGTCACGCTTCCTGTCACGTGGATCAAGGGATCTGTGGCTTTCCCTCGAGGCTTTCCCTCGAGGCTTTCCCACGAGGCTTTCCCACCGGGCTGTGTCAAGTGCCACCTTGGTGTGAGTCGATCCTCGGCGTGAAAGACGAGCCTGTGAAGGGAAAAGAGTTTCCTCTGGAATGGACTGAGACATCTGGGGGACTCTTGGAATGGTGGCACGACCCTGGATTTCCTCTCGCCGTTCCTTTTGAGAGCGCCTCCTCTTGAGATGCGACGGGAACGCTGGGAATTCTTTCCCGACGAAGCAGGGAAAGGATCCCTCATCTCGAGCTACGAGGGGGAAACGGGGCTCCTCTGGATGTGGGCGGGACCCTCGTGTTTCCCCTCGAGTGGAGAAGGGTATGTCAGGGAACTACTTGAGTTGCACCAAAGGTGTGAAGGACCCTTTCGACGTTCCAGAGGTGAGGTGTGATTAGCCCCGAGAAGTTTCTGCGGAAATGGGCCTTATCTCGCCTGCAGGGAAGAACCTCCTGGATATTCTCGAGTTGCGGCAGGTCTTCTCGAGTTACGACGGGGAACTCAGGGACCCGCTCTGGTGGCCTCAGGAAGGGCCAGACCCCATGCGAGTTGCTAGGGGCCATCTCGGGATTCCTTTCCCGTCGATGCCCGGGCCTAAGTCCTTGTGTGGGGTCGGGGCCTGAATCTGAGCATTCCTCTCCAGTGTTGACATGGATTTTGGGGTGCCTCTGAGTCTCCCCAGGGGAGTCAGGCCTCGTCTCGAGTGGGGGCATGCACGTGCGCTTCCCTCCCGAGCTGCAGCAGTAGGGTCACGCTTCCTGTCACGTGGATCAAGGGATCTGTGGCTTTCCCTCGAGGCTTTCCCTCGAGGCTTTCCCACGAGGCTTTCCCACCGGGCTGTGTCAAGTGCCACCTTGGTGTGAGTCGATCCTCGGCGTGAAAGACGAGCCGGTGAAGGGAAAAGAGGTTCCTCTGGAATGGACTGAGACATCTGGGGGACTCTTGGAATGGTGGGACCACTCTGGAGTTCCTCTCGCCGTTCCTGTTGAGAGGGCCTCCTCTTGAGATGCGACGGGAACGCCGGGAATTCTTTCCCGACGAAGCAGGGAAAGAATCCCTCACCTCGAGCTACGAGGCGGATACGGGTCTCCTCTGGATGTGGGCGGGACCCTCGTGTTTCTTATCGAGTGGAGAAGGGTATGTCAGGGAACTTCTTGAGTTGCACCAAGGTTGTGAAGGACCCTTTTGACGTTCCAGAGGTGAGGTTTGATTAGCCCCGAGAAGCCTCTGCGGAAATGGGCGTCATCTCGCCAGCAGGGGAGAACCTCCTGGATATTCTCGAGTTGCGGCAGGTCTTCTCGAGTTACGACGGGGACCTCAGGGACCCGCTCTGGTGGCCTCAGGAAGGGCCAGTCCCCATGCGTGTTGCTAGGGGCCATCTCGGGATTCCTCTCCCGTCGATGCCGGGGCCTAAGACCTTGTGTGGAGTCTGGGCCTGAACCTGAGCATTTCTCTCCAGTGTTGACATGGATCTTGGGGTGCCTCTGAGTCTCCCCAGGGGAGTCAGGCCTCGTCTCGAGTGGGGGCATGAACGTGCGCTTTCCTCCAGAGCTGCAGCAGTATGGTCACGCTTCCTGTCACGTGGATCAAGGGATCTGTGGCTTTCCCTCGAGGCTTTCCCTCGAGGCTTTCCCACGAGGCTTTCCCACCAGGCTGTGCCAAGTGCCACCTTGGTGTGAATCTATCCCCGGCGTGAAAGACGAGCCGGTGAAGGGAAAAGAGGTTCCTCTGGAATGGACTGAGACATCTGGGGGACTCTTGGAATGGTGGCACGACCCTGGAGTTCCTCTCACCGTTCCTGTTGAGAGGGCCTCTTCTTGAGATGCGACGGGAATGCCGGGAATTCTTTCCCGACGAAGCAGGGAATGGATCCCTCACCTCGAGCTACGAGGTGGACACGGGGCTCCTCTGTATGTGGGCGGGACCCTCGTGATTCCTCTCGAGTGGAGACGGGTATGTCGGGGAACGTCTTGAGTTGCACCAAGGGTGGGAAGGACCCTTTCGACGTTCCACAGGTGAGGTGTGACTAGCCCCGAGAAGCCTCTGCGGAAATGGGCCTCATCTCGCCTGCAGGGGAGAAACTCGTGGATATACTCGAGTTGCGCCAGGTCTTCTCGAGTTACGACGGGGACCTCAGCGACCCGCTCTGGTGGCCTCAGGAAGGGCCAGTCCCCATGCGAGTTGCTAGGGGCCATCTCGGGATTCCTCTCCCATCGATGCCGGGGCCTAAGTCCTTGTGTGGAGACCGGGCCGAAATCTGAGGATTCCTCTCCAGTGCCGACATGGATCTTGGGGGTACTTCTGGAGTCTCCCCAGGGGAGTCAGGCCTCGTCTCGAGTGGGGGCATGCACGTGCGCTTCCCTCCCGAGCTGCAGCAGTAGGGTCACGCTTCCTGTCACGTGGATCAAGGGATCTGTGGCTTTCCCTCGAGGCTTTCCCTCGAGGCTTTCCCACGAGGCTTTCCAACAGGGCTGTGCCAAGTGCCACCTTTGTGTGAATCGATCCTCGGCGTGAAAGACGAGCTGGTGAAGGGAAAAGAGGTTCCTCTGTAATGGACTGAGACATCTGGTGGACTCTTGGAATGGCGGCACGACCCTGGAGTTCCTCTCGCCGTTCCTGTTGAGAGGGCCTCCTCTCGAGATGCGACGGGAACGCCGGGAATTCTTTCCCGACGAAGCAGGGAAAGGATCCCTCATCTCGAGCTACGAGGCGGAAACGGGGCTCCTCTGGATATGGGCGGGACCCACGTGTTTCCTCTCGAGTGGAGACGGGTATGTTGGGGAACTTCTTGAGTTGCACCAAGGGTGTGAAGGATCCTTTCGAAGTTCCAGAGGTGAGGTGTGATTAGCCCCGAGAAGCCTCTGCGGAAATGGGCCTCCTCTCGCCTGGAGGGGAGAACCTCCTGGATTTTCTCGAGTTGCGGTAGGTCTTCTCGAGTTACGACGGGGACCTCAGGGACCCGCTCTGGTGGCCTCAGGAAGGGCCAGTCCCCATGCGAGTTGCTAGGAGCCATCTCGGGATTCCTCTCCCGTCGATGCCGGGGCCTAAGACCTTGTGTGGAGTCGGGGCCTGAACCTGAGCATTCCTCTCCAGTGTTGACATGGATCTTGGGGTGCCTCTGAGTCTTCCCAGGGGAGTCAGGCCTCGTCTCGAGTGGGGGCATGCATGTGCACTGTCCTCCCGAGCTGCAGCAGTAGGGTCACGCTTCCTGTCACGTGGAGCAAGGGATCTGTGGCTTTGCCTCGAGGCTTTCCCTCGAGGCTTTCCCACGCGGCTTTCCCAAAGGGCTGTGCCAAGTGCCACCTTGGTGTGAGTCGATCCCCGGCGTGAAAGATGAGCCGGTAAAGGGAAAAGAGGTTCCTCTGGAATGGACTGAGACATCTGGGGGACTCTTGGAATGGTGGCACGACACTGGAGTTCCTCTCGCCGTTCCTGTTGAGAGGGCCTCCTCTTGAGATGCGACGGGAACGCCGGGAATTCTTTCCCGACGAAGCAGGGAATGGATCCCTCACCTCGAGCTACGAGGCGGAAACGGGGCTCCTCTGTATGTGGGCGGGACCCTCGTGTTTCCTCTCGAGTGGAGACGGGTATGTCGGGGAACGTCTTGAGTTGCACCAAGGGTGGGAAGGACCCTTTCGACGTTCCAGAGGTGAGGTGTGATTAGCCCCGAGAAGCCTCTGCGGAAATGGGCCTCATCTCGCCTGCAGGGGAGAACCTCCTGGATATTCTCGAGTTGCTGCAGGTCTTCTTGAGTTACGACAGGGACCTCAGGGACCCGCTCTGGTGGCCTCAGGAAGGTCCAGTCCCCATGCGAGTTGCTCGGGGCCATCTCGGGATTCCTCTCCCATCGATGCCGGGGCCTAAGACCTTGTGTGTAGTCGGGGCCTGAACCTGAGCATTCCTCTCCAGTGTTGACATGGATCTTGGGGTGCCTCTGAGTCTCCCCAGGGGAGTCAGGCCTCGTCTCGAGTGGGGGCATGCACGTGTGCTTCCCTCCCGAGCTGCAGCAGTAGGGTCACGCTTCCTGTCTCGTGGGTCAAGGGATCTGTGGCTTTCCCTCGAGGCTATCCCTCGAGGCTTTCCCACGAGGCTTTCCCACGAGGCTTTCCCACAGGGCTGTGCCAAGTGCCACCTTGGTGTGTGTCGATCCTCGGCATGAAAGACGAGCCGGTGAAGGGAAAAGAGGTTCCTCTGGAATGGACTGAGACATCTAGGGGACTCTTGGAATGGCGTCACGACCCTGGAGTTCCTTTCGCCGTTTCTCTTGAGAGGGCCTCCTCTTGAGATGCGACGGGAACGCCGGGAATTCCTTCCCGACCAAGCAGGGAAAGGATCCCTCATCTCGAGCTACAAGGCGGAAACGGGGCTCCTCTGGAAGTGGGCGGGACCCTCGTGTTTCCTCTCGAGTGGAGACGGGTATGTCGGGGAACTTTTTGAGTTGCACCAAGGGTGTGAAGGACCCTTTCAACGTTCCAGAGTTGAGGTGTGATTAGCCCGAGAAGCCTCTGCAGAAATGGGCCTCATCTCGCCTGCAGGGAAGAACCTCCTAGATATTCTCAAGTTGCCGAAGGTCTTCTTGAGTTACGACGGGTACCTCAGGGACCCGCTCTGGTGGCCTAAGGAAGGGCCAGTCCCCATGCGAGTTTCTAGGGGCCATCTCGGGATTCCTGTCCCGTCGATGCCGGGGCCTAAGTCCTTGTGTGGAGTCGGGGCCGGAACCTGAGGATTCCTCTCCAGTGTTGACATGGATTTTGGGGTGCCTCTGAGTCTCCCCAGGGGAGTCAGGCCTCGTCTCGAGTGGGGGCATGCACGTGTGCTTCCCTCCCGAGCTGCAGCAGTAGGGTCACGCTTCCTGTCACGTGGATCAAGGGATCTGTGGCTTTCCCTCGAGGCTTTCCCTCGAGGCTTTCCCACGAGGCTTTCCCACAGGGCTGTGCCAAGTGCCACCTTGGTGTGAGTCTATCCTCGGCGTGAAAGACGAGCCGGTGAAGGGAAAAGAGGTTCCTCTGGAATGGACTGAGACATCTAGGGGACTCTTGGAATGGTGGCACCACCCTGGAGTTCCTCTCGCCGTTCCTCTTGAGAGGGCCTCCTCTTGAGATGCGACGGGAACGCCGGGAATTCTTTCCCGACGAAGCAGGGAAAGGATTCCTCACCTCGAGCTACGAGGTGGAAACGGGGCTCCTCTGGATGTGGGCGGGACCCTCGTGTATCCTCTCGAGTGGAGACGGGTATGTCGGGGAACTTCTTGAGTTGCACCAAGGGTGTGAAGGACCCTTTCGAAGTTCCAGAGGTGAGGTGTGATTAGCCCCGAGAACCCTCTGCGGAAATGGGCCTCATCTCGCCTGGAGGGGAGAACCTCCTGGATTTTCTCGAGTTGCGGTAGGTCTTCTCGAGTTACGACGGGGACCTCAGGGACCCGCTCTGGTGGCATCAGGAAGGGCCAGTCCCCATGCGAGTTGCTAGGGGCCATCTCGGGATTCCTCTCCCGTCGATGCCGGGGCCTAAGTCCTTGTGTGGAGTTGGGGCCGGAACCTTAGGATTCCTCTCCAGTGTTGACATGGATCTTGGGGTGCCTCTGAGTCTCCCCGGGGGAGTCAGGCCTCGTCTCGAGTAGGGGCCTGCACGTGCGATTCACTCCCGAGCTGCAGCAGTAGGGTCACGCTTCCTCTCACGTGGATCAAGGGATCTGTGGCTTTCCCTCGAGGCTTTCCCTCGAGGCTTTCCCACGAGGCTTTCCCACAGGGCTGTGCCAAGTGCCACCTTGGTGTGAGTCGATCCTCGGCGTGAAAGACGAGCCGGTGAAGGGAAAAGAGATTCCTCTGGAATGGACTGAGACATCTGGGGGACTCTTGAAATGGTGTCACGACCCTGGAGTTCCTCTCGCAGTTCCTGTTGAGAGGGCCTCCTCTTGAGATGCGACGGGAACGCTGGGAATTCTTTCCCGACGAAGCAGGGAAAGGATCCCTCACCTCGAGCTACGAGGCGGAAACGGGGCTCCAATGGATATGGGCGGGACCCTCGTGTTTCCTCTCGAGTGGAGACGGGTATGTCGGGGAACTTCTTGAGTTGCACCAAGGGTGGGAAGGACCCTTTCGACGTTCCAGAGGTGAGGTGTGATTAGCCCCGAGAAGCCTCTGCGGAAATGGGCCTCATCTCGCCTGCAGGGGAGAACCTCCTGGATATTCTCGAGTTGCGGCAGGTCTTCTCGAGTTACGACGGGGACCTCAGGGACCCGCTCTGGTGGCCTCAGGAAGGGCCAGACCCCATGCGAGTTGCTAGGGGCCATCTCGGGATTCCTCTCCCATCGATGCCGGGGCCTAAGTCCTTGTGTGGATTCGGGGCCGGAACCTGAGGATTCCTCTCCAGTGTTGACATGGATTTTGGGGTGCCTCTGAGTCTCCACAGGGGAGTCAGGCCTCGTCTCGAGTGGGGGCATGCACGTGCGCTTCCCTCCCGAGCTGCAGCAGTAGGGTCACGCTTCCTGTCACGTGGATCAAGGGATCTGTGGCTTTCCCTCGAGGCTTTCCCTCGAGGCTTTCCCACGAGGCTTTCCCACAGGGCTGTGCCAAGTGCCACCTTGGGGTGAGTCGATCCTCGGCGTGAAAGACGAGCCGGTGAAGGGAAAAGAGGTTCCTCTGGAATGGACTGAGACATCTGGGGGACTCTTGGAATGGTGGCACGACACTGGAGTTCCTCTCGCCGTTCCTGTTGAGAGGGCCTCCTCTTGAGATGCGACGGGAACGCCGGGAATTCTTTCCCGACGAAACAGGGAAAGCATCCCTCACCTCGAGCTACGAGGCGGAAACGGGGCTCTAATGGATATGGACGGGACCCTCGTGTTTCCTCTCGAGTGGAGACGGGTATGTCGGGGAACTTCTTGAGTTGCCCCAAGGGTGGGAAGGACCCTTTCGACCTTCCAGAGGTGAGGTGTGATTAGCCCCGAGAAGCCTCTGCGGAAATGGGCCTCATCTCTCCTGCAGGGGAGAACCTCCTGGATATTCTCGAGTTGCGGCAGGTATTCTCGAGTTACGAAGGGGACCTCAGGGACCCGCTCTGTTGGCCTCAGGAAGGGCCAGTCCCCATGCAAGTTGCTAGGGGCCATCTCGGGATTCCTCTCCCGTCGATGCCCGGGCGTAAGACCTTGTGTGGAGTCGGGGCCGGAACCTGAGGATTCCTCTCCAGTGTTGACATGGATTTTGGGGTGCCTCTGAGTCTCCCCAGGGGAGTCAGGCCTCGTCTCGAGTGGGGGCATGCACGTGCGCTTCCCTCCCGAGCTGCAGCAGTAGGGTCACGCTTCCTGTCACGTGGATCAAGGGGTCTGTGGCTTTCCCTCGAGGCTTTCCCTCGAGGCTTTCCCACGAGGCGTTCCCACAGGGTTGTGCCAAGTGCCACCTTGGTGTGAGTCGATCCTCGGCGTGAAAGACGAGCCGGTGAAGGGAAAAGAGGTTCCTCTGGAATGGACTGAGACATCTGGGGGACTCTTGGAATGGTGGCACCACCCTGGAGTTCCTCTCGCCGTTCCTGTTGAGAGGGCCTCCTCTTGAGATGCGACGGGAAGGCCGGGAATTCTTTGCCGACGAAGCAGGGAAAGGATCCCTCATCTCGAGCTACGAGGCGGAAACGGGGCTCCTCTGGATGTGGGCGGGACCCTCGTGTTTCCTCTCGAGTGGAGACGGGTAAGTCAGGGAACTTCTTGAGTTGCACCAAGGGTGTGAAGGACCCTTTCGACGTTCCAGAGGTGAGGTGTGATAAGCCTGAGAAGCCTCTGCGGAAATGGGCCTCATCTCGCCTGCAGGGAAGAACCTCCTAGATATTCCCGAGTTGCGGAAGGTCTTCTCGAGTTACGACGGGTACCGCAGGGACCCGCTCTGGTGGCCTCAGGAAGGACCAGTCCCCATGCGAGTTGCTAGGGGCCATCTCGGGATTCCTTTCCCGTCGATGCCGGGGCCTAAGTCCTTGCGTGGAGTCAGGGCCGGAACCTGAGGATTCCTCTCCAGTGTTGACATGGATTTTGGGGTGCCTCTGAGTCTCCCCAGGGGAGTCAGGCCTCGTCTCGACTGGGGTCATGCACGTGCGCTTCCCTCCTGAGCTGCAGCAGTAGGGTCACGCTTCCTGTCACGTGGATCAAGGGATCTGTGGCTTTCCCTCGAGGCTTTCCCTCGAGGCTTTCCCACGAGGCTTTCCCACAGGGCTGTGCCAAGTGCCACCTTGGTGTGAGTCGATCCTCGGCGTGAAAGACGAGCCGGTGAAGGGAAAAGAGGTTCCTCTGGAATGGACTGAGACATCTGGGGGACTCTTGGAATGGTGGCACCACCCTGGAGTTCCTCTCGCCGTTCCTGTTGAGAGGGCCTCCTCTTGAGATGCGACGGGAACGCCGGGAATTCTTTCCCGACGAAGCAGGGAAAGGATTCCTCACCTCGAGCTACGAGGTGGAAACGGGGCTCCTCTGGATGTGGGCGGGACCCTCGTGTTTCCTCTCGAGTGGAGACGGGTATGTCGGGGAACTTCTTGAGTTGCACCAAGGGTGTGAAGGACCCTTTCGAAGTTCCAGAGGTGAGGTGTGATTAGCCCCGAGAAGCCTCAGCGGAAATGGGCCTCCTCTCGCCTGGAGGGGAGATCCTCCTGGATTTTCTCGAGTTGCAGCAGGTCTTCTCGAGTTACGACGGGGACCTCAGGGACCCGCTCTGGTGTCCTCAGGAAGGGCCAGTCCCCATGCGAGTTGCTAGGGGCCATCTCGGGATTCCTCTCCCGTCGATGCCGGGGCCTAAGACATTGTGTGGAGTCGGGGCCTGAACCTGAGCATTCCTGTCCAGTGTTAACATGGATCTTGGGGTGCCTCTGAGTCTCCCCAGGGGAGTCAGGCTTCGTCTCGAGTGGGGGCATGCACGTGCACTTCCCTCCCGAGCTGCAGCAGTAGGGTCACGCTTCCTGTCACGTGGATCAAGGGATCTGTGGCTTTCCCTCGAGGCTTTCCCTCGAGGCTTTCCCACGAGGCTTTCCCACAGGGCTGTGCCAAGTGCCACCTTGGTGTGAGTCGATCCTCGGCGTGAAAGACGAGCCGGTGAAGGGAAAAGAGGTTCCTCTGGAATGGACTGAGACATCTGGGGGACTCTTGGAATGGTGGCACCACCCTGGAGCTCCTCTCGCCGTTCCTGTTGAGAGGGCCTCCTCTTGAGATGATACGGGAACGCCGGGAATTCTTTCCCGACGAAGCAGGGAAAGGATCCCTCACCTCGAGATACGAGGCGGAAACAGGGCTCCTCTGGATGTGGGCGGGCCCCTCGTGTTTCCTCTCGAGTGGAGAAGGGTATGTCAGGGAACTTCTTGAGTTGCACCAAGGGTGTGAAGGACCCTTTTGACGTTCCAGAGGTGAGGTGTGATTAGCCCCGAGAAGCCTCTGTGGAAATGGGCCTCATCTCGCCTGGAGGGAAGAACCTCCTGGATATTCTCGAGTTGCGGCAGGTCTTCTCGAGTTACAACGGGGACCTAAGGGACCCAATCTGGTGGCCTCAGGAAGGGCCAGTCCCCATGCGAGTTGCTAGGAGCCATCTCGGGATTCCTCTCCCGTCGATGCCGGGGCCTAAGACCTTGTGTGGAGTCGGGGCCTGAACCTGAGCATTACTCTCCAGTGTTGACATGGATCTTGGGGTGCCTCTGAGTCTCCCCAGGGGAGTCAGGCTTCGTCTTGATTGGGGGCATGCACGTGCGCTTCCCTCCCGAGCTGCAGCAGTAGGGTCACGCTTCCTGTCACGTGGATCAAGGGATCTGTGGCTTTCCCTCGAGGCTTTCCCTCGAGGCTTTCCCACGAGGCTTTCCCACAGGGCTGTGCCAAGTGCCACCTAGGTGTGAGTCAATCCTCGGCGTGAAAGACGAGCCGGTGAAGGGAAAAGAGGTTCCTCTGGAATGGACTGAGACATCTGGTGGACTCTTGGAATGGTGGAATGACCCTGGAGTTCCTCTCGCCTTTCCTGTTGAGAGGGCCTCCTCTTGAGATGCGACGGGAACGCCGGGAATTCTTTCCCGACGAAGCAGGGAAAGGATTCCTCACCTCGAGCTACGAGGTGGAAACGGGGCTCCTCTGGATGTGGGCGGGACCCTCGTGTTTCCTCTCGAGTGGAGACGGGTATGTCAGGGAACTTCTTGAGTTGCACCAAGGGTGTGAAGGACCCTTTCGAAGTTCCAGAGGTGAGGTGTGATTAGCCCCGAGAAGCCTCTGTGGAAATGGGCTTCATCTCTCCTGCAGGGAAGAACCTCCTGGATATTCTCTAGTTGCGGCAGGTCTTCTCGAGTTACGACGGGGACCTCAGGGGCCCGCTCTGTTGGCCTCAGGAAGTGCCAGACCCCATGCGAGTTGCTAGGGGCCATCTAGGGATTCCTTTCCCGTCGATGCCGGGGCCTAAGTCCTTGCGTGGAGTCAGGGCCGGAACCTGAGGATTCCTCTCCAGTGTTGACATGGATCTTGGGGTGCCTCTGAGTCTCCCCAGGGGAGTCAGGCCTCGTCTCGAGTGGGGGCATGCACGTGCGCTTCCCTCCCGAGCTGCAGCAGTAGGGTAACGCTTCCTGTCACGTGGATCAAGGGATCTGCGGCTTTCCCTCGAGGCTTTCCCTCGAGGGTTTCCCACGAGGCTTTCCCACAGGGCTGTGCCAAGTGCCACCTTGGTGTGAGTCGATCCTCGGCGTGAAAGACGAGCCGGTGATGGGAAAAGAGGTTCCTCTGAAACGGACTGAGACATCTGGGGGACTCTTGGAATGGTGGCACGACCCTGGAGTTCCTCTCGCCGTTCCTGTTGAGAGGGCCTCCTCTTGAGATGCGACGGGAACGCCGGGAATTCTTTCCCGAGGAAGCAGGGAAAGGATCCCTCATCTCGAGCTACGAGGCGGAAAAGGGGCTCCTCTGGATGTGGGCGGGACCCTCGTGTTTCCTCTCGAGTGGAGAAGGGTATGTCAGGGAACTTCTTGAGTTGCACCAAGGGTGTGAAGGACCCTTTCGACGTTCCAGAGGTGAGGTGTGATTAGCCCCGAGAAGCCTCTGCGGAAATGGGCCTCATCTCGCCTGCAGGGAAGAACCTCCTGGATATTCTCGAGTTGCGGCAGGTCTTCTCGAGTTACGACGGGGACCTCAGGGACCCGCTCTGGTGGCCTCAGGAAGGGCCAGACCCCATGCGAGTTTCTAGGGGCCATCTCGGGATTCCTCTCCCGTCGATGCCGGGGCCTAAGTCCTTGTGTGGATTCGGGGCCGGAACCTGAGGATTCGTCTCCAGTGTTGACATGGATCTTGGGGTGCCTCTGAGTCTCCCCAGTGGAGTCAGGCCTCGTCTCGAGTGGGGGCATGCACGTGCGCTTCCCTCCCGTGCTGCAGCAGTAGGGTCACGCTTCCTGTCACGTGGATCAAGGGATCTGTGGCTTTCCCTCGAGGCTTTCCGTCGAGGCTTTCCCACGAGGCTTTCCCACAGGGCTGTGCCAAGTGCCACCTTGGTGTGAGTCGATCCTCGGCGTGAAAGACGAGCTGGTGAAGGGAAAAGATGTTCCTCTGGAATGGACTGAGACATCTGGGGGACTCTTGGAATGGTGGCACGACCCTGGAGTTCCTCTCGCCGTTCCTGTTGAGAGGGCCTCCTCTTGAGATGCGTCGGGAACGCCGGGAATTCTTTCCCGACGAAGCAGGGAAAGGATCCCTCACCTCGAGCTACGAGCCGGAAACGGGGCTCCTCTGGATGTGGGCGGGACCCTCGTGTTTCCTCTCGAGTGGAGAAGGGTATGTCAGGGAACTTCTTGAGTTGCACCAAGGGTGTGAAGGGCCCTTTTGACGTTCCAGAGGTGAGGTGTGATTAGCCCCGAGAAGCCTCTACGGAAATGGGCCTCATCTCGCCTGCAGGGAAGAACCTCCTGGATATTCTCGAGTTGCGGCAGGTGTTCTCGAGTTACGACGGGGACCTCAGGGACCCGCTCTGGTGGCCTCAGGAAGGGCCAGACCCCATGCGAGTTGCTAGGTGCCATCTCGGGATTCCTTTCCCATCGATGCCGGGGCCCAAGTCCTTGTTTGGAGTCGGGGCCGGAACCTGAGGATTCCTCTCCAGTGTTGACATGGATCTTGGGGTGCCTCTGAATCTCCCCAGGGGAGTCAGGCCTCGTCTCGAGTGGGGGCATGCACGTGCGCTTCCCTCCCGCGCGGCAGCAGTAGGGTCACGCTTCCTGTCACGTGGATCAAGGGATCTGTGGCTTTCCCTCGAGGCTTTCCCTCGAGGATTTCCCACGAGGCTTTCCCACCGGGCTGTGCCAAGTGCCACCTTGGTGTGAGTCGATCCTAGGCGTGAAAGACGAGCCTGTGAAGGGAAAAGAGTTTCCTCTGGAATGGACTGAGACATCTGGGGGACTCTTGGAATGGTGGCACGACCCTGGAGTTCCTCTCGCCGTTCCTCTTGAGAGGGCCTCCTCTTGAGATGCGACGGGAACGCCGGGAATTCTTTCCCGACGAAGCAGGGAAAGGATCCCTCATCTCGAGCTACGAGGGGGAAACGGGGCTCCTCTGGATGTGGGCGGGACCCTCGTGTTTCATCTCGAGTGGAGAAGCGTATGTCAGGGAACTTCTTGAGTTGCACCAAGGGTGTGAAGGACCCTTTCGACGTTCGATAGGTAAGGTGTGATTAGGCCCGAGAAGCCTCTGCGGAAATGGGCCTCATCTCGCCTGCAGGGAAGAACCTCCTGGATATTCTCGAGTTGCGGCAGGTCTTCTCGAGTTACGACGGGGACCTCAGGGACCCGCTCTGGTGGCCTCAGGAAGGGCCAGACCCCATGCGAGTTGCTAGGGGCCATCTCGGGATTCCTTTCCCGTCGATGCCCGGGCCTAAGTCCTTGTGTGGAGTCGGGGCCGGAACCTGAGCATTCCTCTCCAGTGTTGACATGGATTTTGGGGTGCCTCTGAGTCTCCCCAGGGGAGTCAGGCCTCGTCTTGATTGGGGGCATGCACGTGCGCTTCCCTCCCGAGCTGCAGCAGTAGGGTCACGCTTCCTGTCACGTGGATCAAGGGATCTGTGGCTTTACCTCGAGGCTTTCCCTCGAGGCTTTCCCACGAGGCTTTCCCACAGGGCTGTGCCAAGTGCCACCTTGGTGTGAGTCGATCCTCGGCGTGAAAGACGAGCCGGTGAAGGGAAAACAGGTTCCTCTGGAATGGACTGAGACATCTGGGGGACTCTTGGAATGGTGGCGCGACCCTGGAGTTCCTCTCGCCGTTCCTGTTGAGAGGGCCTCCTCTTGAGATGCGACGGGAACGCCGGGAATTCTTTCCCGACGAAGCAGGGAAAGGATCCCTCATCTCGAGCTACGAGGCGGAAACGGGGCTCCTCTGGATGTGGGCGGGACCCTCGTGTTTCCTCTCGAGTGGAGAAGGGTATGTCAGGGAACTTCTTGAGTTGCACCAAGGGTGTGAAGGACCCTTTCGACGTTCCAGAGGTGAGGTGTGATTAGCCCCGAGAAACCTCTGCGGAAATGGGCCTCATCTCGCCTGCAGGGAAGAACCTCCTGGATATTCTCGAGTTGCGGCAGGTCTTCTCGAGTTACGACGGGGACCTCAGGGACCCGCTCTGGTGGCCTCAGGAAGGGCCAGACCCCATGCGAGTTTCTAGGGGCCATCTCGGGATTCCTCTCCCGTCGATGCCGGGGCCTAAGTCCTTGTGTGGATTCGGGGCCGGAACCTGAGGATTCGTCTCCAGTGTTGACATGGATCTTGGGGTGCCTCTGAGTCTCCCCAGGGGAGTCAGGCCTCGTCTCGAGTGGGGGCATGCACGTGCGCTTCCCTCCCGAGCTGCAGCAGTAGGGTCACGCTTTCTGTCACGTGGATCAAGGGATCTGTGGCTTTCCCTCGAGGCTTTCCGTCGAGGCTTTCCCACGAGGCTTTCCCACAGGGCTGTGCCAAGTACCACCTTGGTGTGAGTCGATCCTCGGCGTGAAAGACGAGCTGGTGAAGGGAAAAGATGTTCCTCTGGAATGGACTGAGACATCTGGGGGACTCTTGGAATGGTGGCACGACCCTGGAGTTCCTCTCGCCGTTCCTGTTGAGAGGGCCTCCTCTTGAGATGCGTCGGGAACGCCGGGAATTCTTTCCCGACGAAGCAGGGAAAGGATCCCTCACCTCGAGCTACGAGCCGGAAACGGGGCTCCTCTGGATGTGGGCGGGACCCTCGTGTTTCCTCTCGAGTGGAGAAGGGTATGTCAGGGAACTTCTTGAGTTGCACCAAGGGTGTGAAGGACCCTTTTGACGTTCCAGAGGTGAGGTGTGATTAGCCCCGAGAAGCCTCTACGGAAATGGGCCTCATCTCGCCTGCAGGGAAGAACCTCCTGGATATTCTCGAGTTGCGGCAGGTCTTCTCGAGTTACGACGGGGACCTCAGGGACCCGCTCTGGTGGCCTCAGGAAGGGCCAGACCCCATGCGAGTTGCTAGGGGCCATCTCGGGATTCCTTTCCCATCGATGCCAGGGCCCAAGTCCTTGTTTGGAGTCGGGGCCGGAACCTGAGGATTCCTCTCCAGTGGTGACATGGATCTTGGGGTGCCTCTGAGTCTCCCCAGGGGAGTCAGGCCTCGTCTCGAGTGGGGGCATGCACGTGCGCTTCCCTCCCGCGCGGCAGCAGTAGGGTCACGCTTCCTGTCACGTGGATCAAGGGATCTGTGGCTTTCCCTCGAGGCTTTCCCTCGAGGATTTCCCACGAGGCTTTCCCACCGGGCTGTGCCAAGTGCCACCTTGGTGTGAGTCGATCCTAGGCGTGAAAGACGAGCCTGTGAAGGGAAAAGAGTTTCCTCTGAAATGGACTGAGACATCTGGGGGACTCTTGGAATGGTGGCACGACCCTGGAGTTCCTCTCGCCGTTCCTCTTGAGAGGGCCTCCTCTTGAGATGCGACGGGAACGCCGGGAATTCTTTCCCGACGAAGCAGGGAAAGGATCCCTCATCTCGAGCTACGAGGGGGAAACGGGGCTCCTCTGGATGTGGGCGGGACCCTCGTGTTTCATCTCGAGTGGAGAAGCGTATGTCAGGGAACTTCTTGAGTTGCACCAAGGGTGTGAAGGACCCTTTCGACGTTCGATATGTAAGGTGTGATTAGGCCCGAGAAGCCTCTGCGGAAATGGGCCTCATCTCGCCTGCAGGGAAGAACCTCCTGGATATTCTCGAGTTGCGGCAGGTCTTCTCGAGTTACGACGGGGACCTCAGGGACCCGCTCTGGTGGCCTCAGGAAGGGCCAGACCCCATGCGAGTTGCTAGGGGCCATCTCGGGATTCCTTTCCCGTCGATGCCCGGGCCTAAGTCCTTGTGTGGAGTCGGGGCCGGAACCTGAGCATTCCTCTCCAGTGTTGACATGGATTTTGGGGTGCCTCTGAGTCTCCCCAGGGGAGTCAGGCCTCGTCTCTTGTGGGGGCATGCACGTGCGCTTCCCTCCCGAGCTGCAGCAGTAGGGTCACTCTTCCTGTCACGTGGATCAAGGGATCTGTGGCTTTCCCTCGAGTCTTTCCCTCGAGGGTTTCCCACGAGGCTTTCGCACAGGTCTGTGCCAAGTGCCACCTTGGTGTGAGTCGATCCTCGGCGTGAAAGACGAGCCGGTGAAGGGAAAAGAGTTTCCTCTGGAATGGACTGAGACATCTGGGGGACTCTTGGAATGGTGGCACGACCCTAGAGTTCCTCTCGCCGTTCCTGTTGAGAGGGCCTCCTCTTGAGATGCGACGGGAACGCCGGGAATTCTTTCCCGACGAAGCAGGGAAAGGATCCCTCATCTCGAGCTACGAGGCGGAAACGGGGCTCCTCTGGATGTGGGCGGGACCCTCGTGTTTCCTCTCGAGTAGAGAAGGGTATGTCAGGGAACTTCTTGAGTTGCACCAAGGGTGTGAAGGACCCTTTCGACTTTTCAGAGGTGAGGTGTGATTAGCCCCGAGAAGCCTCTGCGGAAATGGGCCTCATCTCGCCTGCAGGGAAGAACCTCCTGGATATTCTCGAGTTGCGGCAGGTCTTCTCAAGTTACGACGGGGACCTCAGGGACCCGCTCTGGTGGCCTCAGGAAGGGCCAGACCCCATGCGAGTTTCTAGGGGCCATCTCGGGATTCCTCTCCCGTCGATGCCGGGGCCTAAGTCCTTGTGTGGAGTCAGGGCCGGAACCTGAGGATTCCTCTCCAGTGTTGACATGGATCTTGGGGTGCCTCTGAGTCTCCCCAGGGGAGTCAGGCCTCGTCTCGAGTGGGGGCATGCACGTGCGCTTCCCTCCCGAGCTGCAGCAGTAGGGTCACGCTTCCTGTCACGTGGATCAAGGGATCTGTGGCTTTCCCTCGAGGCTTTCCCTCGAGGCTTTCCCACGAGGCTTTCCCACAGGGCTGTGCCAAGTGCCACCTTGGTGTGAGTCGATCCTCGGCGTGAAAGACGAGCCGGTGAAGGGAAAAGAGGTTCCTCTGGAATGGACTGAGACATCTGGGGGACTCTTGGAATGGTGGCACGACCCTGGAGTTCCTCTCGCCGTTCCTGTTGAGAGGGCCTCCTCTTGAGATGCGACGGGAACGCCGGGATTTCTTTCCCGACGAAGCAGGGAAAGGATCCCTCATCTCGAGCTACGAGGCGGAAACGGGGCTCCTCTGGATGTGGGCGGGACCCTCGTGTTTCCTCTCGAGTGGAGACGGGTATGTCAGGGAACTTCTTGAGCTGCACCAAGGGTGTGAAGGACCCTTTCGACGTTTCAGAGGTGAGGTGTGATTAGCCCCGAGAAGCCTCTGCGGAAATGGGCCTCATCTCGCCTGCAGGGAAGAACCTCCTGGATATTCTCGAGTTGCGGCAGGTCTTCTCGAGTTACGACGGGGACCTCAGGGACCCGCTCTGGTGGCCTCAGGATGGGCCAGACCCCATGCGAGTTTCTAGGGGCCATCTCGGGATTCCTCTCCCGTCGATGCCGGGGCCTAAGTCCTTGTGTGGAGTCAGGGCCGGAACCTGAGGATTCCTCTCCAGTGTTGACATGGATCTTGGGGTGCCTCTGAGTCTCCCCAGGGGAGTCAGGCCTCGTCTCGAGTGGGGGCATGCACGTGCGCTTCCCTCCCAAGCTGCAGCAGTAGGGTCACGCTTCCTGTCACGTGGATCAAGGGATCTGTGGCTTTCCCTCGAGGCTTTCCCTCGAGGCTTTCCCACGAGGCTTTCCCACAGGGCTGTGCCAAGTGCCACCTTGGTGTGAGTCGATCCTCGGCATGAAAGACGAGCCGGTGAAGGGAAAAGAGGTTCCTCTGGAATGGACTGAGACATCTGGGGGACTCTTGGAATGGTGGCACGACCCTGGAGTTCCTCTCACCGTTCCTCTTGAGAGGGCCTCCTCTTAGATGCGAAGGGAACGCCGGGAATTCTTTCCCGACGAAGCAGGGAAAGGATCCCTCATCTCGAGCTACGAGGGGGAAACGGGGCTCCTCTGGATGTGGGCGGGACCCTCGTGTTTCTTATCGAGTGGAGAAGGGTATGTCAGGGAACTTCTTGAGTTGCACCAAGGGTGTGAAGGACCCTTTTGATGTTCCAGAGGTGAGGTGTGATTAGCCCCGAGAAGCCTCTGCGGAAATGGGCGTCATCTCGCCAGCAGGGGAGAACCTCCTGGATATTCTCGAGTTGCGGCAGGTCTTCTCGAGTTACAACGGGGACCTCAGGGACCCGCTCTGGTGGCCTCAGGAAGGGCCAGTCCCCATGCGAGTTGCTAGGGGCCATCTCGGGATTCCTCTCCCATCGATGCCGGGGCCTAAGACCTTGTGTGGAGTCCGGGCCTGAACCTGAGCATTCCTCTCCAGTGTTGACATGGATCTTGGGGTGCCTCTGAGTCTCCCCAGGGGAGTCAGGCCTCGTCTCGAGTGGGGGCATGAACGTGCGCTTTCCTCACGAGCTGCAGCAGTATGGTCACGCTTCCTGTCACGTGGATCAAGGGATCTGTGGCTTTCCCTCGAGGATTTCCCTCGAGGCTTTCCCACGAGGCTTTCCCACCAGGCTGTGCCAAGTGCCACCTTGGTGTGAGTCTATCCCCGGCGTGAAAGACGAGCCGGTGAAGGGAAAAGAGGTTCCTCTGGAATGGACTGAGACATCTGGGGGACTCTTGGAATGGTGGCACGACCCTGGAGTTCCTCTCGCCGTTCCTGTTGAGAGGGCCTCTTCTTGAGATGTGACGGGAATGCCGGGAATTCTTTCCCGACGAAGCAGGGAATGGATCCCTCACCTGGAGCTACGAGGTGGACACGGGGCTCCTCTGTATGTGGGCGGAACCCTCGTGTTTCCTCTCGAGTGGAGACGGGTATGTCGGGGAACGTCTTGAGTTGTACCAAGGGTGGGAAGGACCCTTTCGACGTTCCAGAGGTGAGGTGTGATTAGCCCCGAGAAGCCTCTGCGGAAATGGGCCTCATCTCACCTGCAGGGGAGAACCGCCTGGATATTCTCGAGTTGCGGGAGGTTTTCTCGAGTTACGACAGGGACCTCAGGGACCCGCTCTGGTGGCCTCAGGAAGGGCCAGTCCCCATGCGAGTTGCTAGGGGCCATCTCGGGATTCCTCTCACGTCGATGCCGGGGCCTAAGACCTTGTGTGGAGTCCGGGCCTGAACCTGAGCATTCCTCTCCAGTGTTGACATGGATCTTGGGGTGCCTCTGAGTCTCCCCAGGGGAGTCAGGCCTCGTCTCGAGTGGGGGCATGCACGTGCGCTTCCCTCCCGAGCTGCAGCAGTAGGGTCACGCTTCCTGTCACGTGGATCAAGGGATCTGTGGCTTTCCCTCGAGGCTTTCCCTCGAGGCTTTCCCACGAGGCTTTCCCACAGGGCTGTGCCAAGTGCCACCTTGGTGTGAGTCGATCCTCGGCGTGAAAGACGAGCCGGTGAAGGGAAAAGAGGTTCCTCTGGAATGGACTGAGACATCTGGTGGACTCTTGGAATGGTGGCACCACCCTGGAGTTCCTCTCGCCGTTCCTGTTGAGAGGGCCTCCTCTTGAGATGCGACGGGAACGCCGGGAATTCTTTCCCGACGAAGCAGGTAAAGGATCCCTCACCTCGAGATACGAGGCGGAAACGGGGCTCCTCTGGATGTGGGCGGGACCCTCGTGTTTCCTCTCGAGTGGAGAAGGGTATGTCAGGGAACTTCTTGAGTTGCACCAAGGGTGTGAAGGACCCTTTCGACGTTCCAGAGGTGAGGTGTGATTAGCCCCGAGAAGCCTCTGTGGAAATGGGCCTCATCTCGCCTGCAGGCAAGAACCTCCTGGATATTCTCGAGTTGCGGCAGGTCTTCTCGAGTTACGACGAGGCCCTCAGGGACCCGCTCTGGTGGCCTCAGGAAGGGCCAGTCCACATGCGAGTTGCTAGGGGCCATCTCGGGATTCCTCTCCCGTCGATGCCGGGGCCTAAGACCTTGTGTGGAGTCGGGGCCTGAACCTGAGCATTCTTCTCCAGTGTTGACATGGATCTTGGGGTGCCTCTGAGTCTCCCCAGGGGAATCAGGCCTCGTCTCGAGTAGGGGCATGCACGTGCGCTTCCCTCCCGAGCTGCAGCAGTAGGGTCACGCTTCCTGTCACGTGGATCAAGGGATCTGTGGCTTTCCCTCGAGGCTTTCCCTCGAGGGTTTCCCACGAGGCTTTCCCACAGGGCTGTGCCAAGTGCCACCTTGGTGTGAGTCGATCCTAGGCGTGAAAGCCGAGCCGGTGAAGGGAAAAGAGGTTCCTCTGGAATGGACTGAGACATCTGGGGGACTCTTGGAATGGTGGCACGACCCTGGAGTTCCTCTCGCCGTTCCTCTTGAGAGGGCCTCCTCTTAGATGCGACGGGAACGCCGGGAAATCTTTCCCGACGAAGCAGGGAAAGGATCCCTCATCTCGAGCTACGAGGCGGAAACGGGGCTCCTCTGGATGTGAGCGGGACCCTCGTGTTTCCTCTCGAGTGGAGAAGGGTATGTCAGGGAACTTCTTGAGTTGCACCAAGGGTTTGAAGGACCCTTTCGACGTTCCAGAGGTGAGGTGTGATTAGCCCCGAAAGCCTCTGCGGAAATGGGCCTCATCTCGCCTGCAGGGAAGAACCTCCTGGATATTCTCGAATTGCGGCAGGTCTTCTCGAGTTACGACGGGGACCTCAGGGACCCGCTCTGGTGGCCTCAGGAAGGGCCAGACCCCATGCGAGTTGCTAGGGGCCATCTCAGGATTCCTCTCCCATCGATGCCGGGGCCTAAGACCTTGTGTGGAGTCGGGGCCGGAACCTGAGGATTCCTCTCCAGTGTTGACATGGATCTTGGGGTGCCTCTGAGTCTCCCCAGGGGAGTCAGGCCTCGTCTCGAGTGGGGACATGCACGTGCGCTTCCCTCACGCGCTGCAGCAGTAGGGTCACGCTTCCTGTCACGTGGATCAAGGGATCTGTGGCTTTCCCTGGAGGCTTTCCCTCGAGGCTTTCCCACGAGGCTTTCCCACAGGGCTGTGCCAAGTGCCACCTTGGTGTGAGTCGATCCTCGGCGTGAAAGACGAGCCGGTGAAGGGAAAAGAGGTTCCTCTGGAATGGACTGAGACATCTGGGGGACTCTTGGAATGGTGGCACCACCCTGGAGTTCCTCTCGCCGTTCCTGTTGAGAGGGCCTCCTCTTGAGATGCGACGGGAACGCCGGGAATTCTTTCCCGACGAAGCAGGTAAAGGATCCCTCACCTCGAGATACGAGGCGGAAACGGGGGCTCCTCTGGATGTGGGCGGGGACCCTCGTGTTTCCTCTCGAGTGGAGAAGGGTATGTCAGGGAACTTCTTGAGTTGCACCAAGGGTGTGAAGGACCCTTTCGACGTTCCAGAGGTGAGGTGTGATTAGCCCCGAGAAGCCTCTGTGGAAATGGGCCTCATCTCGCCTGCAGGCAAGAACCTCCTGGATATTCTCGAGTTGCGGCAGGTCTTCTCGAGTTACGACGAGGCCCTCAGGGACCCGCTCTGGTGGCCTCAGGAAGGGCCAGTCCACATGCGAGTTGCTAGGGGCCATCTCGGGATTCCTCTCCCGTCGATGCCGGGGCCTAAGACCTTGTGTGGAGTCGGGGCCTGAACCTGAGCATTCTTCTCCAGTGTTGACATGGATCTTGGGGTGCCTCTGAGTCTCCCCAGGGGAATCAGGCCTCGTCTCGAGTAGGGGCATGCACGTGCGCTTCCCTCCCGAGCTGCAGCAGTAGGGTCACGCTTCCTGTCACGTGGATCAAGGGATCTGTGGCTTTCCCTCGAGGCTTTCCCTCGAGGGTTTCCCACGAGGCTTTCCCACAGGGCTGTGCCAAGTGCCACCTTGGTGTGAGTCGATCCTAGGCGTGAAAGCCGAGCCGGTGAAGGGAAAAGAGGTTCCTCTGGAATGGACTGAGACATCTGGGGGACTCTTGGAATGGTGGCACGACCCTGGAGTTCCTCTCGCCGTTCCTCTTGAGAGGGCCTCCTCTTAGATGCGACGGGAACGCCGGGAAATCTTTCCCGACGAAGCAGGGAAAGGATCCCTCATCTCGAGCTACGAGGCGGAAACGGGGCTCCTCTGGATGTGAGCGGGACCCTCGTGTTTCCTCTCGAGTGGAGAAGGGTATGTCAGGGAACTTCTTGAGTTGCACCAAGGGTTTGAAGGACCCTTTCGACGTTCCAGAGGTGAGGTGTGATTAGCCCCGAAAGCCTCTGCGGAAATGGGCCTCATCTCGCCTGCAGGGAAGAACCTCCTGGATATTCTCGAATTGCGGCAGGTCTTCTCGAGTTACGACGGGGACCTCAGGGACCCGCTCTGGTGGCCTCAGGAAGGGCCAGACCCCATGCGAGTTGCTAGGGGCCATCTCAGGATTCCTCTCCCATCGATGCCGGGGCCTAAGACCTTGTGTGGAGTCGGGGCCGGAACCTGAGGATTCCTCTCCAGTGTTGACATGGATCTTGGGGTGCCTCTGAGTCTCCCCAGGGGAGTCAGGCCTCGTCTCGAGTGGGGACATGCACGTGCGCTTCCCTCACGCGCTGCAGCAGTAGGGTCACGCTTCCTGTCACGTGGATCAAGGGATCTGTGGCTTTCCCTCGAGGCTTTCCCTCGAGGATTTCCCACGAGGCTTTCCCACCGGGCTGTGTCAAGTGCCACCTTGGTGTGAGTCGATCCTCGGCGTGAAAGACGAGCCTGTGAAGGGAAAAGAGGTTCCTCTGGAATGGACTGAGACATCTGGGGGACTCTTGGAATGGTGGCACGACCCTGGAGTTCCTCTCGCCGTTCCTCTTGAGAGGGCCTTCTCTTGAGATGCGACGGGAACGCCGGGAATTCTTTCCCGACGAAGCAGGGAAAGGATCCCTCATCTCGAGCTACGAGGGGGAAACGGGGCTCCTCTGGATGTGGGCGGGACCCTCGTGTTTCCTCTCGAGTGGAGAAGGGTATGTCAGGGAACTTCTTGAGTTGCACCAAGGGTGTGAAGGACCCTTTCGACGTTCCAGAGGTGAGGTGTGATTAGCCCCGAGAAGCCTCTGCGGAAATGGGCCTTATCTCGCCTGCAGGGAAGAACCTCCTGGATATTCTCGAGTTGCGGCAGGTTTTCTCGAGTTACGACGGGGACCTCAGGGACCCGCTCTGGTGGCCTCAGGAAGGGCCAGACCCCATGCGAGTTGCTAGGGGCCATCTCGGGATTCCTTTCCCGTCGATGCCCGGGCCTAAGTCCTTGTGTGGAGTCGGGGCCTGAATCTGAGCATTCCTCTCCAGTGTTGACATGGATTTTGGGGTGCCTCTGAGTCTCCCCAGGGGAGTCAGGCCTCGTCTCGAGTGGGGGCATGCACGTGCACTTCCCTCCCGAGCTGCAGCAGTAGGGTCACGCTTCCTGTCACGTGGGTCAAGGGATCTGTGGCTTTCCCTCGAGGCTTTCCCTCGAGGCTTTCCACGAGGCTTTCGCACAGGTCTGTGCCAAGTGCCACCTTGGTGTGAGTCGATCCTCGGCGTGAAAGACGAGCCGGTGAAGGGAAAAGAGGTTCCTCTGGAATGGACTGAGACATCTGGGGGACTCTTGGAATGGTGGCACCACCCTGGAGTTCCTCTCGCCGTTCCTGTTGAGAGGGCCTCCTCTTGAGATGCGACGGGAACGCCGGGAATTCTTTCCCGACGAAGCAGGGAAAGGATCCCTCACCTCGAGCTACGAGGCGGAAACGGGGCTCCTCTGGATGTGGGCGGGACCCTCGAGTTTCCTTTCGAGTGGAGACGGGTATGTTGGGGAACTTCTTGAGTTGCACCAAGGGTGTGAAAGATCCTTTCGAAGTTCCAGAGGTGAGGTGTGATTAGCCCCGAGAAGCCTCTGCGGAAATGGGCCTCCTCTCGCCTGGAGGGGAGAACCTCCTGGATTTTCTCGAGTTGCGGTAGGTCTTCTCGAGTTACGACGGGGACCTCAGGGACCCGCTCTGGTGGCCTCAGGAAGGGCCAGTCCCCATGCGAGTTGCTAGGAGCCATCTCGGGATTCCTCTCCCGTCGATGCTGGGGCCTAAGACCTTGTGTGGAGTCGGGGCCTGAAACTGAGCATTCCTCTCCAGTGTTGACATGGATCTTGGGGTGCCTCTGAGTCTCCCCAGGGGAGTCAGGCCTCGTCTCGAGTGGGGGCATGCACATGCGCTTCCCTCCCGAGCTGCAGCAGTAGGGTCACGCTTCCTGTCACGTGGATCAAGGGATCTGTGGCTTTCCCTCGAGGCTTTCCCTCGAGGCTTTTCCACGAGGCTTTCCCACAGGGCTGTGCCAAGTGCCACCTTGGTGTGAGTCGATCCTCGGCGTGAAAGACGAGCCGGTGAAGGGAAAAGAGGTTCCTCTGGAATGGACTGAGACATCTGGTGGACTCTTGGAATGGCAACACGACCCTGGAGTTCCTCTCGCCGTTCCTGTTGAGAGGGCCTCCTCTCGAGATGCGACGGGAACGCCGGGAATTCTTTCCCGACGAAGCAGGGAAAGGATCCCTCATCTCGAGCTACGAGGCGGAAACGGGGCTCCTCTGGATGTGGGCGGGTCCCTCGAGTTTCCTTTCGAGTGGAGACGGGTATGTTGGGGAACTTCTTGAGTTGCACCAAGGGTGTGAAAGATCCTTTCGAAGTTCCAGAGGTGAGGTGTGATTAGCCCCGAGAAGCCTCTGCGGAAATTGGCCTCCTCTCGCCTGGAGGGGAGAACCTCCTGGATTTTCTCGAGTTGCGGTAGGTCTTCTCGAGTTACGAAGGGGACCTCAGGGACCCGCTCTGGTGGCCTCAGGAAGGGCCAGTCCCCATGCGAGTTGCTAGGGGCCATCTCGGGATTCCTCTCCCGTCGATGCCGGGGCCTAAGACCTTGTGTGGAGTCGGGGCCTGAACCTGAGCATTCTTCTCCAGTGTTGACATGGATCTTGGGGTGCCTCTGAGTCTCCCCAGGGGAGTCAGGCCTCGTCTTGATTGGGGGCATGCACGTGCGCTTCCCTCCCGAGCTGCAGCAGTAGGGTCACGCTTCCTGTCACGTGGATCAAAGGATCTGTGGCTTTCCCTGGAGGCTTTCCCTCGAGGCTTTCCCACGAGGCTTTCCCACAGGGCTGTGCCAAGTGCCACCTTGGTGTGAGTCGATCCTCGGCGTGAAAGACGAGCCGGTGAAGGGAAAAGAGGTTCCTCTGGAATGGACTGAGACATCTGGGGGACTCTTGGAATGGTGGCACCACCCTGGAGTTCCTCTCGCCGTTCCTGTTGAGAGGGCCTCCTCTTGAGATGCGACGGGAACGCCGGGAATTCTTTCCCGACGAAGCAGGTAAAGGATCCCTCACCTCGAGATACGAGGCGGACACGGGGCTCCTCTGGATGTGGGCGGGACCCTCGTGTTTACTCTCGAGTGGAGAAGGGTATGTCAGGGAACTTCTTGAGTTGCACCAAGGGTGTGAAGGACCCTTTCGACGTTCCAGAGATGAGGTGTGATTAGCCCCGAGAAGCCTCTGTGGAAATGGGCCTCATCTCGCCTGCAGGCAAGAACCTCCTGGATATTCTCGAGTTGCGGCAGGTCTTCTCGAGTTACGACGAGGCCCTCAGGGACCCGCTCTGGTGGCCTCAGGAAGGGCCAGACCCCATGCGAGTTGCTAGGGGCCATCTCGGGATTCCTTTCCCGTCGATGCCGGGGCCTAAGTCCTTGCGTGGAGTCAGGGACGGAACCTGAGGATTCCTCTCCAGTGTTGACATGGATTTTGGGGTGCCTCTGAGTCTCCCCAGGGGAGTCAGGCCTCGTCTCGAGTGGGGGCATGCCTGTGCGCTTCCCTCCCGAGCTGCAGCAGTAGTGTCAGGCTTCCTGTCACGTGGATCAAGGGATCTGTGGCTTTCCCTCGAGGCTTTCCCTCGAGGGTTTCCCACGAGGCTTTCCCACAGGGCTGTGCCAAGTGCCACCTTGGTGTGAGTCGATCCTCGGCGTGAAAGACGAGCCGGTGAAGGGAAAAGAGGTTCCTCTGGAATGGACTGAGACATCTGGGGGACTCTTGGAATGGTGGCACCACCCTGGAGTTCCTCTCGCCGTTCCTCTTGAGAGGGCCTCCTCTTGAGCTGCGACGGGAACGCCGGGAATTCTTTCCCGATGAAGCAGGGAAAGGATCGCTCATATCGAGCTACGAGGCGGAAACGGGGCTCCTCTGGATGTGGGCGGGACCCTCGTGTTTCCTCTCGAGTGGAGAAGGGTATGTCAGGGAATTTCTTGAGTTGCACCAAGGCTGTGAACACCCTTTCGACGTTCCAGAGGTGAGGTGTGATTAGCCCCGAGAAGCCTCTGGGGAAATGGGCCTCATCTCGCCTGCAGGGAAGAACCTCCTGGATATTCTCGAGTTGCGGCAGGTCTTCTCGAGTTACGACGGGGACCTCAGGGACCCGCTCTGGTGGCCTCAGGAAGGGCCAGACCCCATGCGAGTTTCTAGGGGCCATCTCGGGATTCCTCTCCCGTCGATGCCGGGGTCTAAGTCCTTGTGTGGAGTCGGGGCCGGAACCTGAGGATTCCTCTCCAGTGTTGACATGGATCTTGGGGTGCCTCTGAGTCTCCCCAGGGGAGTCAGGCCTCGTCTCGAGTGGGGGCATGCACGTGCGCTTCCCTCCCGAGCTGCAGCAGTAGGGTCACGCTTCCTGTCACGTGGATCAAGGGATCTGTGGCGTTCCCTCGAGGGTTTCCCACGAGGCTTTCCCACAGGGCTGTGCCAAGTGCCACCTTGGTGTGAGTCGATCCTAGGCGTGAAAGACGAGCCGGTGAAGGGAAAAGGGGTTCCTCTGGAATGGACTGAGACATCTGGGGGACTCTTGGAATGGTGGCACGACCCTGGAGTTCCTCTCGCCGTTCCTCTTGAGAGGGCCTCCTCTTAGATGCGACGGGAACGCCGGGAAATCTTTCCCGACGAAGCAGGGAAAGGATCCCTCATCTCGAGCTACGAGGCGGAAACGGGGCTCCTCTGGATGTGAGCGGGACCCTCGTGTTTCCTCTCGAGTGGAGAAGGGTATGTCAGAGAACTTCTTGAGTTGCACCAAGGGTGTGAAGGACCCTTTCGACGTTCCAGAGGTGAGGTGTGATTTGCCCCGAGAAGCCTCTGCGGAAAAGGGCCTCATCTCGCCTGCAGGGAAGAACCTCCTGGATATTCTCGAGTTGCGGCAGGTCTTCTCGAGTTACGACGGGCACCTCAGGGACCCGCTCTGGTGGCCTCAGGAAGGGCCAGACCCCATGCGAGTTGCTAGGGGCCATCTCGGGATTCCTCTCCCATCGATGCCGGGGCCTAAGTCCTTGTGTGGAGTCGGGGCCGGAACCTGAGGATTCCTCTCCAGTGTTGACATGGATCTTGGGGTGCCTCTGAGTCTCCCCAGGGGAGTCAGGCCTCGTCTCGAGTGGGGGCATGCACGTGCGCTTCCCTCCCGCGCTGCAGCAGTAGGGTCACGCTTCCTGTCACGTGGATCAAGGGATCTGTGGCTTTCCCTCGAGGCTTTCCCTCGAGGATTTCCCACGAGGCTTTCCCACCGGTCTGTGTCAAGTGCCACCTTGGTGTGAGTCGATCCTCGGCGTGAAAGACGAGCCTGTGAAGGGAAAAGAGTTTCCTCTGGAATGGACTGAGACATCTGGGGGACTCTTGGAATGGTGGCACGACCCTGGATTTCCTCTCGCCGTTCCTCTTGAGAGGGCCTCCTCTTGAGATGCGACGGGAACGCCGGGAATTCTTTCCCGACGAAGCAGGGAAAGGATCCCTCATCTCGAGCTACGAGGGGGAAACGGGGCTCCTCTGGATGTGGGCGGGACCCTCGTGTTTCCTCTCGAGTGGAGAAGGGTATGTCAGGGAACTTCTTGAGTTGCACCAAGGGTGTGAAGGACCCTTTCGACGTTCCAGAGGTGAGTTGTGATTAGCCCCGAGAAGCCTCTGCGGAAATGGGCCTCATCTCGCCTGCAGGGAAGAACCTCCTGGATATTCTCGAGTTGCGGCAGGTCTTCTCGAGTTACGACTGGAAACTCAGAGACCCGCTCTGGTGGCCTCAGGAAGGGCCAGACCCCATGCGAGTTTCTAGGGGCCATCTCGGGATTCCTCTCCCGTCGATGCCGGGGCCTAAGTCCTTGTGTGGAGTCGGGGCCGGAACCTGAGGATTCCTCTCCAGTGTTGACATGGATCTTGGGGTGCCTCTCAGTCTCCCCAGGGGAGTCAGGCCTCGTCTCGAGTGGGGGCATGCACGTGCGCTTCCCTCCCGAGCTGCAGCAGTAGGGTCACGCTTCCTGTCACGTGGATCAAGGGATCTGTGGCTTTCCCTCGAGGCTTTCCCTCGAGGGTTTCCCACGAGGCTTTCCCACAGGGCTGTGCCAAGTGCCACCTTGGTGTGAGTCGATCCTAGGCGTGAAAGACGAGCCGGTGAATGGAAAAGAGGTTCCTCTGGAATGGACTGAGACATCTGGGGGACTCTTGTAATGGTGGCACGACCCTGGAGTTCCTCTCGCCGTTCCTCTTGAGAGGGCCTCCTCGTAGATGCGACGGGAACGCCGGGAAATCTTTCCCGACGAAGCAGGGAAAGGATCCCTCATCTCGAGCTACGAGGCGGAAACGGGACTCCTCTGGATGTGAGCGGGACCCTCGTGTTTCCTCTCGAGTGGAGAAGGGTATGTCAGGGAACTTCTTGAGTTGCACCAAGGGTGTGAAGGACCCTTTCGACGTTCCAGAGGTGAGGTGTGATTAGCCCCGAAAGCCTCTGCGGAAATGGGCCTCATCTCGCCTGCAGGGAAGAACCTCCTGGATATTCTCGAGTTGCGGCAGGTCTTCTCGAGTTACGACGGGGACCTCAGGGACCCGCTCTGGTGGCCTCAGGAAGGGCCAGACCCCATGCGAGTTTCTAGGGGCCATCTCGGGATTCCTCTCCCATCGATGCCGGGGCCTAAGTCCTTGTGTGGAGTCGGGGCCGGAACCTGAGGATTCCTCTCCAGTGTTGACATGGATCTTGGGGTGCCTCTGAGTCTCCCCAGGGGAGTCAGGCCTCGTCTCGAGTGGGGGCATGCACGTGCGCTTCCCTCCCGCGCTGCAGCAGTAGGGTCACGCTTCCTGTCACGTGGATCAAGGGATCTGTGGCTTTCCCTCGAGGCTTTCCCTCGAGGATTTCCCACGAGGCTTTCCCACCGGGCTGTGTCAAGTGCCACCTTGGTGTGAGTCGATCCTCGGCGTGAAAGACGAGCCTGTGAAGGGAAAAGAGGTTCCTCTGGAATGGACTGAGACATCTGGGGGACTCTTGGAATGGTGGCACGACCCTGGATTTCCTCTCGCCGATCCTCTTGAGAGGGCCTCCTCTTGAGATGCGACGGGAACGCCGGGAAATCTTTCCCGACGAAGCAGGGAAAGGATCCCTCATCTCGAGCTACGAGGGGGAAACGGGGCTCCTCTGGATTCGGGCGGGACCCTCGTGTTTCCTCTCGAGTGGAGAAGGGTATGTCAGGGAACTTCTTGAGTTGCACCAAGGGTGTGAAGGACCCTTTCGACGTTCCAGAGGTGAGGTGTGATTAGCCCCGAGAAGCCTCTGCGGAAATGGGCCTTATCTCGCCTGCAGGAAAGAACCTCCTGGATATTCTCGAGTTGCGGCAGGTCTTCTCGAGTTACAACGGGGAACTCAGGGACCCGCTCTGGTGGCCTCAGGAAGGGCCAGACCCCATGCGAGTTGCTAGGGGCCATCTCGGGATTCCTTTCCCGTCGATGCCCGGGCCTAAGTCCTTGTGTGGAGTCGGGGCCTGAATCTGAGCATTCCTCTCCAGTGTTGACATGGATTTTGGGGTGCCTCTGAGTCTCCCCAGGGGAGTCAGGCCTCGTCTCGAGTGGGGGCATGCACGTGCACTTCCCTCCCGAGCTGCAGCAGTAGGGTCACGCTTCCTGTCACGTGGATCAAGGGATCTGTGGCTTTCCCTCGAGGCTTTCCCTCGAGGCTTTCCCACGAGGCTTTCGCACAGGTCTGTGACAAGTGCCACCTTGGTGTGAGTCGATCCTCGGCGTGAAAGACGAGCCGGTGAAGGGAAAAGAGGTTCCTCTGGAATGGACTGAGACATCTGGGGGACTCTTGGAATGGTGGCACCACCCTGGAGTTCCTCTCGCCGTTCCTGTTGAGAGGGCCTCCTCTTGAGATGCGACGGGAACGCCGGGAATTCTTTCCCGACGAAGCAGGGAAAGGATCCCTCACCTCGAGCTACGAGGCGGATACGGGTCTCCTCTGGATGTGGGCGGGACCCTCGTGTTTCTTATCGAGTGGAGAAGGGTATGTCAGGGAACTTCTTAAGTTGCACCAAGGGTGTGAAGGACCATTTTGACGTTCCAGAGGTGAGGTGTGATTAGCCCCGAGAAGCCTCTGCGGAAATGGGCGTCATCTCGCCAGCAGGGGAGAACCTCCTGGATATTCTCGAGTTGCCGCAGGTCTTCTCAACTTACGACGGGGACCTCAGGGACCCGCTCTGGTGGCCTCAGGAAGGGCCAGTCCCCATGCGAGTTGCTAGGGGCCATCTCGGGATTCCTCTCCCGTCGATGCCGGGGCCTAAGACCTTGTGTGGAGTCCGGGCCTGAACCTGAGCATTCCTCTCCAGTGTTGACATGGATCTTGGGGTGCCTCTGAGTCTCCGCATGGGAGTCAGGTCTCGTCTTGAGTGGGAGCATGAACGTGCGCTTTCCTCCAGAGCTGCAGCAGTATGGTCACGCTTCCTGTCACGTGGATCAAGGGATCTGTGGCTTTCCCTCGAGGCTTTCCCTCGAGGCTTTCCCACGAGGCTTTCCCACCAGGCTGTGCCAAGTGCCACCTTGGTGTGAGTCTATCCCCGGCGTGAAAGAGGAGCCGGTGAAGGGAAAAGAGGTTCCTCTGGAATGGACTGAGACATCTGGGGGACTCTTGGAATGGTGGCACGACCCTGGAGTTCATCTCGCCGTTCCTGTTGAGAGGGCCTCTTCTTGAGATGCGACGGGATTGCCGGGAATTCTTTCCCGAGGAAGCAGGGAATGGATCCCTCACCTCGAGCTACGAGGTGGACACGGGGCTCCTCTGTATGTGGGCGGGACCCTCGTGTTTCCTCTCGAGTGGAGACGGGTATGTCGGGGAACGTCTTGAGTTGCACCAAGGGTGGGAAGGACCCTTTCGACGTTCCACAGGTGAGGTGTGACTAGACCCGAGAAGCCTCTGCGGAAATGGGCCTCATCTCGCCTGCAGGGGAGAACCTCGTGGATATTCTCGAGTGGCGCCAGGTCTTCTCGAGTTACGACGGGGACCTCAGGGACCCGCTCTGGTGGCCTCAGGAAGGGCCAGTCCCCATGCGAGTTACTAGGGGCCATCTCGGGATTCCTCTCCCATCGATGCCGGGGCCTAAGTCCTTGTGTGGAGACCGGGCCGAAATCTGAGGATTCCTCTCCAGTGCCGACATGGATCTTGGGGGTACTTCTGGAGACTCCCCAGGGGAGTCAGGCCTCGTCTCGAGTGGGGGCATCCACGTGCGCTTCCCTCCCGAGCTGCAGCAGTAGGGTCACGCTTCCTGTCACGTGGATCAAGGGATCTGTGGCTTTCCCTCGAGGCTTTCCCTCGAGGCTTTCCCACGAGGCTTTCCCACAGGGCTGTGCCAAGTGCCACCTTGGTGTGAGTCGAGCCTCGGCGTGAAAGACGAGCCGGTGAAGGGAAAAGAGGTTCCTCTGGAATGGACTGAGACATCTGGGGGACTCTTGGAATGGTGGCACCACCCTGGAGTTCCTCTCGCCGTTTCTGTTGAGAGGGCCTCCTCTTGAGATGCGACGGGAACGCCGGGAATTCTTTCCCGACGAAGCAGGGAAAGGATCCCTCATCTCGAGCTACGAGGCGGAAACGGGGCTCCTCTGGATGTGGGCGGGACCCTCGTGTTTCCTCTCGAGTGGAGAAGGGTATGTCAGGGAACTTCTTGAGTTGCACCAAGGGTGTGAAGGACCCTTTCGACGTTCCAGAGGTGAGGTGTGATTTGCCCCGAGAAGCCTCTGCGGAAAAGGGCCTCATCTCGCCTGCAGGGAAGAACCTCCTGGATATTCTCGAGTTGCAGCAGGTCTTCTCGAGTTACGACGGGGACCTCAGGGACCCGCTCTGGTGGCCTCAGGAAGGGCCAGACCCCATGCGAGTTGCTAGGGGCCATCTCGGGATTCCTCTCCCATCGATGCCGGGGCCTAAGTCCTTGTGTGGAGTCGGGGCCGGAACCTGAGGATTCCTCTCCAGTGTTGACATGGATCTTGGGGTGCCTCTGAGTTTCCCCAGGGGAGTCAGGCCTCGTCTCGAGTGGGGGCATGCACGTGCGCTTCCCTCCCGCGCTGCAGCAGTAGGGTCACGCTTCCTGTCACGTGGATCAAGGGATCTGTGGCTTTCCCTCGAGGCTTTCCCTCGAGGCTTTCCCACGAGGCTTTCCCACCGGGCTGTGTCAAGTGCCACCTTGGTGTGAGTCGATCCTCGGCGTGAAAGACGAGCCTGTGAAGGGAAAAGAGTTTCCTCTGGAATGGACTGAGACATCTGGGGGACTCTTGGAATGGTGGCACGACCCTGGATTTCCTCTCGCCGTTCCTTTTGAGAGCGCCTCCTCTTGAGATGCGACGGGAACGCTGGGAATTCTTTCCCGACGAAGCAGGGAAAGGATCCCTCATCTCGAGCTACGAGGGGGAAACGGGGCTCCTCTGGATGTGGGCGGGACCCTCGTGTTTCCCCTCGAGTGGAGAAGGGTATGTCAGGGAACTTCTTGAGTTGCACCAAAGGTGTGAAGGACCCTTTCGACGTTCCAGAGGTGAGGTGTGATTAGCCCCGAGAAGCCTCTGCGGAAATGGGCCTTATCTCGCCTGCAGGGAAGAACCTCCTGGATATTCTCGAGTTGCGGCAGGTCTTCTCGAGTTACGACGGGGAACTCAGGGACCCGCTCTGGTGGCCTCAGGAAGGGCCAGACCCCATGCGAGTTGCTAGGGGCCATCTCGGGATTCCTTTCCCGTCGATGCCCGGGCCTAAGTCCTTGTGTGGGGTCGGGGCCTGAATCTGAGCATTCCTCTCCAGTGTTGACATGGATTTTGGGGTGCCTCTGAGTCTCCCCAGGGGAGTCAGGCCTCGTCTCGAGTGGGGGCATGCACGTGCGCTTCCCTCCCGAGCTGCAGCAGTAGGGTCACGCTTCCTGTCACGTGGATCAAGGGATCTGTGGCTTTCCCTCGAGGCTTTCCCTCGAGGCTTTCCCACGAGGCTTTCCCACCGGGCTGTGTCAAGTGCCACCTTGGTGTGAGTCGATCCTCGGCGTGAAAGACGAGCCGGTGAAGGGAAAAGAGGTTCCTCTGGAATGGACTGAGACATCTGGGGGACTCTTGGAATGGTGGGACCACTCTGGAGTTCCTCTCGCCGTTCCTGTTGAGAGGGCCTCCTCTTGAGATGCGACGGGAACGCCGGGAATTCTTTCCCGACGAAGCAGGGAAAGAATCCCTCACCTCGAGCTACGAGGCGGATACGGGTCTCCTCTGGATGTGGGCGGGACCCTCGTGTTTCTTATCGAGTGGAGAAGGGTATGTCAGGGAACTTCTTGAGTTGCACCAAGGTTGTGAAGGACCCTTTTGACGTTCCAGAGGTGAGGTTTGATTAGCCCCGAGAAGCCTCTGCGGAAATGGGCGTCATCTCGCCAGCAGGGGAGAACCTCCTGGATATTCTCGAGTTGCGGCAGGTCTTCTCGAGTTACGACGGGGACCTCAGGGACCCGCTCTGGTGGCCTCAGGAAGGGCCAGTCCCCATGCGAGTTGCTAGGGGCCATCTCGGGATTCCTCTCCCGTCGATGCCGGGGCCTAAGACCTTGTGTGGAGTCTGGGCCTGAACCTGAGCATTCCTCTCCAGTGTTGACATGGATCTTGGGGTGCCTCTGAGTCTCCCCAGGGGAGTCAGGCCTCGTCTCGAGTGGGGGCATGAACGTGCGCTTTCCTCCAGAGCTGCAGCAGTATGGTCACGCTTCCTGTCACGTGGATCAAGGGATCTGTGGCTTTCCCTCGAGGCTTTCCCTCGAGGCTTTTCCACGAGGCTTTCCCACCAGGCTGTGCCAAGTGCCACCTTGGTGTGAATCTATCCCCGGCGTGAAAGACGAGCCGGTGAAGGGAAAAGAGGTTCCTCTGGAATGGACTGAGACATCTGGGGGACTCTTGGAATGGTGGCACGACCCTGGAGTTCCTCTCACCGTTCCTGTTGAGAGGGCCTCTTCTTGAGATGCGACGGGAATGCCGGGAATTCTTTCCCGACGAAGCAGGGAATGGATCCCTCACCTCGAGCTACGAGGTGGACACGGGGCTCCTCTGTATGTGGGCGGGACCCTCGTGATTCCTCTCGAGTGGAGACGGGTATGTCGGGGAACGTCTTGAGTTGCACCAAGGGTGGGAAGGACCCTTTCGACGTTCCACAGGTGAGGTGTGACTAGCCCCGAGAAGCCTCTGCGGAAATGGGCCTCATCTCGCCTGCAGGGGAGAAACTCGTGGATATACTCGAGTTGCGCCAGGTCTTCTCGAGTTACGACGGGGACCTCAGCGACCCGCTCTGGTGGCCTCAGGAAGGGCCAGTCCCCATGCGAGTTGCTAGGGGCCATCTCGGGATTCCTCTCCCATCGATGCCGGGGCCTAAGTCCTTGTGTGGAGACCGGGCCGAAATCTGAGGATTCCTCTCCAGTGCTGACATGGATCTTGGGGGTACTTCTGGAGTCTCCCCAGGGGAGTCAGGCCTCATCTCGAGTGGGGGCATGCACGTGCGCTTCCCTCCCGAGCTGCAGCAGTAGGGTCACGCTTCCTGTCACGTGGATCAAGGGATCTGTGGCTTTCCCTCGAGGCTTTCCCTCGAGGCTTTCCCACGAGGCTTTCCAACAGGGCTGTGCCAAGTGCCACCTTTGTGTGAATCGATCCTCGGCGTGAAAGACGAGCTGGTGAAGGGAAAAGAGGTTCCTCTGTAATGGACTGAGACATCTGGTGGACTCTTGGAATGGCGGCACGACCCTGGAGTTCCTCTCGCCGTTCCTGTTGAGAGGGCCTCCTCTCGAGATGCGACGGGAACGCCGGGAATTCTTTCCCGACGAAGCAGGGAAAGGATCCCTCATCTCGAGCTACGAGGCGGAAACGGGGCTCCTCTGGATATGGGCGGGACCCACGTGTTTCCTCTCGAGTGGAGACGGGTATGTTGGGGAACTTCTTGAGTTGCACCAAGGGTGTGAAGGATCCTTTCGAAGTTCCAGAGGTGAGGTGTGATTAGCCCCGAGAAGCCTCTGCGGAAATGGGCCTCCTCTCGCCTGGAGGGGAGAACCTCCTGGATTTTCTCGAGTTGCGGTAGGTCTTCTCGAGTTACGACGGGGACCTCAGGGACCCGCTCTGGTGGCCTCAGGAAGGGCCAGTCCCCATGCGAGTTGCTGGGAGCCATCTCGGGATTCCTCTCCCGTCGATGCCGGGGCCTAAGACCTTGTGTGGAGTCGGGGCCTGAACCTGAGCATTCCTCTCCAGTGTTGACATGGATCTTGGGGTGCCTCTGAGTCTTCCCATGGGAGTCAGGCCTCGTCTCGAGTGGGGGCATGCATGTGCACTTTCCTCCCGAGCTGCAGCAGTAGGGTCACGCTTCCTGTCACGTGGAGCAAGGGATCTGTGGCTTTGCCTCGAGGCTTTCCCTCGAGGCTTTCCCACGCGGCTTTCCCAAAGGGCTGTGCCAAGTGCCACCTTGGTGTGAGTCGATCCCCGGCGTGAAAGATGAGCCGGTAAAGGGAAAAGAGGTTCCTCTGGAATGGACTGAGACATCTGGGGGACTCTTGGAATGGTGGCACGACACTGGAGTTCCTCTCGCCGTTCCTGTTGAGAGGGCCTCCTCTTGAGATGCGACGGGAACGCCGGGAATTCTTTCCCGACGAAGCAGGGAATGGATCCCTCACCTCGAGCTACGAGGCGGAAACGGGGCTCCTCTGTATGTGGGCGGGACCCTCGTGTTTCCTCTCGAGTGGAGACGGGTATGTCGGGGAACGTCTTGAGTTGCACCAAGGGTGGGAAGGACCCTTTCGACGTTCCAGAGGTGAGGTGTGATTAGCCCCGAGAAGCCTCTGCGGAAATGGGCCTCATCTCGCCTGCAGGGGAGAACCTCCTGGATATTCTCGAGTTGCTGCAGATCTTCTTGAGTTACGACAGGGACCTCAGGGACCCGCTCTGGTGGCCTCAGGAAGGTCCAGTCCCCATGCGAGTTGCTCGAGGCCATCTCGGGATTCCTCTCCCATCGATGCCGGGGCCTAAGTCCTTGTGTGGAGTCGGGGCCGGAACCTGAGGATTCCTCTCCAGTGTTGACATGGATCTTGGGGTGCCTCTGAGTCTCCCCAGGGGAGTCAGGCCTCGTCTCGAGTGGGGGCATGCACGTGCGCTTCCCTCCCGCGCTGCAGCAGTAGGGTCACGCTTCCTGTCACGTGGATCAAGGGATCTGTGGCTTTCCCTCGAGGCTTTCCCTCGAGGCTTTCCCACGAGGCTTTCCCACAGGGCTGTGCCAAGTGCCACCTTGGTGTGAGTCGATCCTCGGCGTGAAAGACGAGCCGGTGAAGGGAAAAGAGGTTCCTCTGGAATGGACTGAGACATCTGGGGGACTCTTGGAATGGTGGCACCACCCTGGAGTTCCTCTCGCCGTTCCTCTTGAGAGGGCCTCCTCTTAGATGCGACGGGAACACCCGGAATTCTTTCCCGACGAAGCAGGGAAAGGATCCCTCATCTCGAGCTACGAGGGGGAAACGGGGCTCCTCTGGATGTGGGCGGGACCCTCGTGTTTCCTCTCGAGTGGAGAAGGGTATGTCAGGGAACTTCTTGAGTTGCACCAAGGGTGTGAAGGACCCTTTCGACGTTCCAGAGGTGAGGTGTGATTAGCCCCGAGAAGCCTCTGCGGAAATGGGCCTCATCTCGCCTGCAGGGAAGAACCTCCTGGATATTCTCGAGTTGCGGCAGGTCTTCTCGAGTTACGACGGGGACCTCAGGGACCCGCTCTGGTGGCCTCAGGAAGGGCCAGACCCCATGCGAGTTTCTAGGGGCCATCTCGGGATTCCTCTCCCGTCGATTCCGGGGCCTAAGTCCTTGTGTGGAGTCGGGGCCGGAACCTGAGGATTCCTCTCCAGTGTTGACATGGATCTTGGGGTGCCTCTGAGTCTCCCCAGGGGAGTCAGGCCTCGTCTCGAGTGGGGGCATGCACGTGCGCTTCCCTCCCGAGCTGCAGCAGTAGGGTCACGCTTCCTGTCACGTGGATCAAGGGATCTGTGGCTTTCCCTCGAGGCTTTCCCTCGAGGGTTTCCCACGAGGCTTTCCCACAGGGCTGTGCCAAGTGCCACCTTGGTGTGAGTCGATCCTCGGCATGAAAGACGAGCCGGTGAAGGGAAAAGAGGTTCCTCTGGAATGGACTGAGACATCTGGGGGACTCTTGGAATGGTGGCACGACCCTGGAGTTCCTCTCGCCGTTCCTGTTGAGAGGGCCTCTTCTTGAGATGCGACGGGAATGCCGGGAATTCTTTCCCGACGAAGCAGGGAATGGATCCCTCACCTCGAGCTATGAGGTGGACACGGGGCTCCTCTGAATGTGGGCGGGACCCTCGTGATTCCTCTCGAGTGGAGACGGGTATGTCGGGGAACGTCTTGAGTTGCACCAAGGGTGGGAAGGACCCTTTCGACGTTCCACAGGTGAGGTGTGACTAGCCCCGAGAAGCCTCTGCGGAAATGGGCCTCATCTCGCCTGCAGGGGAGAAACTCGTGGATATACTCGAGTTGCGCCAGGTCTTCTCGAGTTACGACGGGGACCTCAGCGACCCGCTCTGGTGGCCTCAGGAAGGGCCAGTCCCCATGCGAGTTGCTAGGGGCCATCTCGGGATTCCTCTCCCATCGATGCCGGGGCCTAAGTCCTTGTGTGGAGACCGGGCCGAAATCTGAGGATTCCTCTCCAGTGCCGACATGGATCTTGGGGGTACTTCTGGAGTCTCCCCAGGGGAGTCAGGCCTCGTCTCGAGTGGGGGCATCCACGTGCCCTTCCCTCCCGAGCTGCAGCAGTAGGGTCACGCTTCCTGTCACGTGGATCAAGGGATCTGTGGCTTTCCCTCGAGGCTTTCCCTCGAGGCTTTCCCACGAGGCTTTCCAACAGGGCTGTGCCAAGTGCCACCTTTGTGTGAATCGATCCTCGGCGTGAAAGACGAGCTGGTGAAGGGAAAAGAGGTTCCTCTGTAATGGACTGAGACATCTGGTGGACTCTTGGAATGGCGGCACGACCCTGGAGTTCCTCTCGCCGTTCCTGTTGAGAGGGCCTCCTCTCGAGATGCGACGGGAACGCCGGGAATTCTTTCCCGACGAAGCAGGGAAAGGATCCCTCATCTCGAGCTACGAGGCGGAAACGGGGCTCCTCTGGATATGGGCGGGACCCACGTGTTTCCTCTCGAGTGGAGACGGGTATGTTGGGGAACTTCTTGAGTTGCACCAAGGGTGTGAAGGATCCTTTCGAAGTTCCAGAGGTGAGGTGTGATTAGCCCCGAGAAGCCTCTGCGGAAATGGGCCTCCTCTCGCCTGGAGGGCAGAACCTCCTGGATTTTCTCGAGTTGCGGTAGGTCTTCTCGAGTTACGACGGGGACCTCAGGGACCCGCTCTGGTGGCCTCAGGAAGGGCCAGTCCCCATGCGAGTTGCTAGGAGCCATCTCGGGATTCCTCTCCCGTCGATGCCGGGGCCTAAGACCTTGTGTGGAGTCGGGGCCTGAACCTGAGCATTCCTCTCCAGTGTTGACATGGATCTTGGGGTGCCTCTGAGTCTTCCCATGGGAGTCAGGCCTCGTCTCGAGTGGGGGCATGCATGTGCACTTTCCTCCCGAGTTGCAGCAGTAGGGTCACGCTTCCTGTCACGTGGAGCAAGGGATCTGTGGCTTTGCCTCGAGGCTTTCCCTCGAGGCTTTCCCACGCGGCTTTCCCAAAGGGCTGTGCCAAGTGCCACCTTGGTGTGAGTCGATCCCCGGCGTGAAAGATGAGCCGGTAAAGGGAAAAGAGGTTCCTCTGGAATGGACTGAGACATCTGGGGGACTCTTGGAATGGTGGCACGACACTGGAGTTCCTCTCGCCGTTCCTGTTGAGAGGGCCTCCTCTTGAGATGCGACGGGAACGCCGGGAATTCTTTCCCGACGAAGCAGGGAATGGATCCCTCACCTCGAGCTACGAGGCGGAAACGGGGCCCCTCTGTATGTGGGCGGGACCCTCGTGTTTCCTCTCGAGTGGAGACGGGTATGTCGGGGAACGTCTTGAGTTGCACCAAGGGTGGGAAGGACCCTTTCGACGTTCCAGAGGTGAGGTGTGATTAGCCCCGAGAAGCCTCTGCGGAAATGGGCCTCATCTCGCCTGCAGGGGAGAACCTCCTGGATATTCTCGAGTTGCGGCAGGTCTTCTTGAGTTACGACAGGGACCTCAGGGACCCGCTCTGGTGGCCTCAGGAAGGTCCAGTCCCCATGCGAGTTGCTCGGGGCCATCTCGGGATTCCTCTCCCATCGATGCCGGGACCTAAGTCCTTGTGTGGAGTCGGGGCCGGAACCTGAGGATTCCTCTCCAGTGTTGACATGGATCTTGGGGTGCCTCTGAGTCTCCCCAGGGGAGTCAGGCCTCGTCTCCAGTGGGGGCATGCACGTGCGCTTCCCTCCCGCGCTGCAGCAGTAGGGTCACGCTTCCTGTCACGTGGATCAAGGGATCTGTGGCTTTCCCTCGAGGCTTTCCCTCGAGGCTTTCCCACGAGGCTTTCCCACAGGGCTGTGCCAAGTGCCACCTTGGTGTTAGTCGATCCTCGGCGTGAAAGACGAGCCGGTGAAGGGAAAAGAGGTTCCTCTGGAATGGACTGAGACATCTGGGGGACTCTTGGAATGGTGGCACCACCCTGGAGTTCCTCTCGCCGTTCCTCTTGAGAGGGCCTCCTCTTAGATGCGACGGGAACACCCGGAATTCTTTCCCGACGAAGCAGGGAAAGGATCCCTCATCTCGAGCTACGAGGGGGAAACGGGGCTCCTCTGGATGTGGGCGGGACCCTCGTGTTTCCTCTCGAGTGGAGAAGGGTATGTCAGGGAACTTCTTGAGTTGCACCAAGGGTGTGAAGGACCCTTTCGACGTTCCAGAGGTGAGGTGTGATTAGCCCCGAGAAGACTCTGCGGAAATGGGCCTCATCTCGCCTGCAGGGAAGAACCTCCTGGATATTCTCGAGTTGCGGCAGGTCTTCTCGAGTTACGACGGGGACCTCAGGGACCCGCTCTGGTGGCCTCAGGAAGGGCCAGACCCCATGCGAGTTTCTAGGGGCCATCTCGGGATTCCTCTCCCGTCGATTCCGGGGCCTAAGTCCTTGTGTGGAGTCGGGGCCGGAACCTGAGGATTCCTCTCCAGTGTTGACATGGATCTTGGGGTGCCTCTGAGTCTCCCCAGGGGAGTCAGGCCTCGTCTCGAGTGGGGGCATGCACGTGCGCTTCCCTCCCGAGCTGCAGCAGTAGGGTCACGCTTCCTGTCACGTGGATCAAGGGATCTGTGGCTTTCCCTCGAGGCTTTCCCTCGAGGCTTTCCCACGAGGCTTTCCCACAGGGCTGTGCCAAGTGCCACCTTGGTGTGAGTCGATCCTCGGCATGAAAGACGAGCCGGTGAAGGGAAAAGAGGTTCCTCTGGAATGGACTGAGACATCTGGGGGACTCTTGGAATGGTGGCACCACCCTGGAGTTCCTCTCGCCGTTCCTGTTGAGAGGGCCTCTTCTTGAGATGCGACGGGAATGCCGGGAATTCTTTCCCGACGAAGCAGGGAATGGATCCCTCACCTCGAGCTATGAGGTGGACACGGGGCTCCTCTGTATGTGGGCGGGACCCTCGTGATTCCTCTCGAGTGGAGACGGGTATGTCGGGGAACGTCTTGAGTTGCACCAAGGGTGGGAAGGACCCTTTCGACGTTCCACAGGTGAGGTGTGACTAGCCCCGAGAAGCCTCTGCGGAAATGGGCCTCATCTCGCCTGCAGGGGAGAAACTCGTGGATATACTCGAGTTGCGCCAGGTCTTCTCGAGTTACGACGGGGACCTCAGCGACCCGCTCTGGTGGCCTCAGGAAGGGCCAGTCCCCATGCGAGTTGCTAGGGGCCATCTCGGGATTCCTCTCCCATCGATGCCGGGGCCTAAGTCCTTGTGTGGAGACCGGGCCGAAATCTGAGGATTCCTCTCCAGTGCCGACATGGATCTTGGGGGTACTTCTGGAGTCTCCCCAGGGGAGTCAGGCCTCGTCTCGAGTGGGGGCATCCACGTGCGCTTCCCTCCCGAGCTGCAGCAGTAGGGTCACGCTTCCTGTCACGTGGATCAAGGAATCTGTGGCTTTCCCTCGAGGCTTTCCCTCGAGGCTTTCCCACGAGGCTTTCCAACAGGGCTGTGCCAAGTGCCACCTTTGTGTGAATCGATCCTCGGCGTGAAAGACGAGCTGGTGAAGGGAAAAGAGGTTCCTCTGTAATGGACTGAGACATCTGGTGGACTCTTGGAATGGCGGCACGACCCTGGAGTTCCTCTCGCCGTTCCTGTTGAGAGGGCCTCCTCTCGAGATGCGACGGGAACGCCGGGAATTCTTTCCCGACGAAGCAGGGAAAGGATCCCTCATCTCGAGCTACGAGGCGGAAACGGGGCTCCTCTGGATATGGGCGGGACCCACGTGTTTCCTCTCGAGTGGAGACGGGTATGTTGGGGAACTTCTTGAGTTGGACCAAGGGTGTGAAGGATCCTTTCGAAGTTCCAGAGGTGAGGTGTGATTAGCCCCGAGAAGCCTCTGCGGAAATGGGCCTCCTCTCGCCTGGAGGGCAGAACCTCCTGGATTTTCTCGAGTTGCGGTAGGTCTTCTCGAGTTACGACGGGGACCTCAGGGACCCGCTCTGGTGGCCTCAGGAAGGGCCAGTCCCCATGCGAGTTGCTAGGAGCCATCTCGGGATTCCTCTCCCGTCGATGCCGGGGCCTAAGACCTTGTGTGGAGTCGGGGCCTGAACCTGAGCATTCCTCTCCAGTGTTGACATGGATCTTGGGGTGCCTCTGAGTCTTCCCATGGGAGTCAGGCCTCGTCTCGAGTGGGGGCATGCATGTGCACTTTCCTCCCGAGCTGCAGCAGTAGGGTCACGCTTCCTGTCACGTGGAGCAAGGGATCTGTGGCTTTGCCTCGAGGCTTTCCCTCGAGGCTTTCCCACGCGGCTTTCCCAAAGGGCTGTGCCAAGTGCCACCTTGGTGTGAGTCGATCCCCGGCGTGAAAGATGAGCCGGTAAAGGGAAAAGAGGTTCCTCTGGAATGGACTGAGACATCTGGGGGACTCTTGGAATGGTGGCACGACACTGGAGTTCCTCTCGCCGTTCCTGTTGAGAGGGCCTCCTCTTGAGATGCGACGGGAACGCCGGGAATTCTTTCCCGACGAAGCAGGGAATGGATCCCTCACCTCGAGCTACGAGGCGGAAACGGGGCTCCTCTGTATGTGGGCGGGACCCTCGTGTTTCCTCTCGAGTGGAGACGGGTATGTCGGGGAACGTCTTGAGTTGCACCAAGGGTGGGAAGGACCCTTTCGACGTTCCAGAGGTGAGGTGTGATTAGCCCCGAGAAGCCTCTGCGGAAATGGGCCTCATCTCGCCTGCAGGGGAGAACCTCCTGGATATTCTCGAGTTGCGGCAGGTCTTCTTGAGTTACGACAGGGACCTCAGGGACCCGCTCTGGTGGCCTCAGGAAGGTCCAGTCCCCATGCGAGTTGCTCGGGGCCATCTCGGGATTCCTCTCCCATCGATGCCGGGGCCTAAGTCCTTGTGTGGAGTCGGGGCCGGAACCTGAGGATTCCTCTCCAGTGTTGACATGGATCTTGGGGTGCCTCTGAGTCTCCCCAGGGGAGTCAGGCCTCGTCTCCAGTGGGGGCATGCACGTGCGCTTCCCTCCCGCGCTGCAGCAGTAGGGTCACGCTTCCTGTCACGTGGATCAAGGGATCTGTGGCTTTCCCTCGAGGCTTTCCCTCGAGGCTTTCCCACGAGGCTTTCCCACAGGGCTGTGCCAAGTGCCACCTTGGTGTGAGTCGATCCTCGGCGTGAAAGACGAGCCGGTGAAGGGAAAAGAGGTTCCTCTGGAATGGACTGAGACATCTGGGGGACTCTTGGAATGGTGGCACCACCCTGGAGTTCCTCTCGCCGTTCCTCTTGAGAGGGCCTCCTCTTAGATGCGACGGGAACACCCGGAATTCTTTCCCGACGAAGCAGGGAAAGGATCCCTCATCTCGAGCTACGAGGGGGAAACGGGGCTCCTCTGGATGTGGGCGGGACCCTCGTGTTTCCTCTCGAGTGGAGAAGGGTATGTCAGGGAACTTCTTGAGTTGCACCAAGGGTGTGAAGGACCCTTTCGACGTTCCAGAGGTGAGGTGTGATTAGCCCCGAGAAGACTCTGCGGAAATGGGCCTCATCTCGCCTGCAGGGAAGAACCTCCTGGATATTCTCGAGTTGCGGCAGGTCTTCTCGAGTTACGACGGGGACCTCAGGGACCCGCTCTGGTGGCCTCAGGAAGGGCCAGACCCCATGCGAGTTTCTAGGGGCCATCTCGGGATTCCTCTCCCGTCGATTCCGGGGCCTAAGTCCTTGTGTGGAGTCGGGGCCGGAACCTGAGGATTCCTCTCCAGTGTTGACATGGATCTTGGGGTGCCTCTGAGTCTCCCCAGGGGAGTCAGGCCTCGTCTCGAGTGGGGGCATGCACGTGCGCTTCCCTCCCGAGCTGCAGCAGTAGGGTCACGCTTCCTGTCACGTGGATCAAGGGATCTGTGGCTTTCCCTCGAGGCTTTCCCTCGAGGCTTTCCCACGAGGCTTTCCCACAGGGCTGTGCCAAGTGCCACCTTGGTGTGAGTCGATCCTCGGCATGAAAGACGAGCCGGTGAAGGGAAAAGAGGTTCCTCTGGAATGGACTGAGACATCTGGGGGACTCTTGGAATGGTGGCACCACCCTGGAGTTCCTCTCGCCGTTCCTGTTGAGAGGGCCTCTTCTTGAGATGCGACGGGAATGCCGGGAATTCTTTCCCGACGAAGCAGGGAATGGATCCCTCACCTCGAGCTATGAGGTGGACACGGGGCTCCTCTGTATGTGGGCGGGACCCTCGTGATTCCTCTCGAGTGGAGACGGGTATGTCGGGGAACGTCTTGAGTTGCACCAAGGGTGGGAAGGACCCTTTCGACGTTCCACAGGTGAGGTGTGACTAGCCCCGAGAAGCCTCTGCGGAAATGGGCCTCATCTCGCCTGCAGGGGAGAAACTCGTGGATATACTCGAGTTGCGCCAGGTCTTCTCGAGTTACGACGGGGACCTCAGCGACCCGCTCTGGTGGCCTCAGGAAGGGCCAGTCCCCATGCGAGTTGCTAGGGGCCATCTCGGGATTCCTCTCCCATCGATGCCGGGGCCTAAGTCCTTGTGTGGAGACCGGGCCGAAATCTGAGGATTCCTCTCCAGTGCCGACATGGATCTTGGGGGTACTTCTGGAGTCTCCCCAGGGGAGTCAGGCCTCGTCTCGAGTGGGGGCATCCACGTGCGCTTCCCTCCCGAGCTGCAGCAGTAGGGTCACGCTTCCTGTCACGTGGATCAAGGGATCTGTGGCTTTCCCTCGAGGCTTTCCCTCGAGGCTTTCCCACGAGGCTTTCCAACAGGGCTGTGCCAAGTGCCACCTTTGTGTGAATCGATCCTCGGCGTGAAAGACGAGCTGGTGAAGGGAAAAGAGGTTCCTCTGTAATGGACTGAGACATCTGGTGGACTCTTGGAATGGCGGCACGACCCTGGAGTTCCTCTCGCCGTTCCTGTTGAGAGGGCCTCCTCTCGAGATGCGACGGGAACGCCGGGAATTCTTTCCCGACGAAGCAGGGAAAGGATCCCTCATCTCGAGCTACGAGGCGGAAACGGGGCTCCTCTGGATATGGGCGGGACCCACGTGTTTCCTCTCGAGTGGAGACGGGTATGTTGGGGAACTTCTTGAGTTGCACCAAGGGTGTGAAGGATCCTTTCGAAGTTCCAGAGGTGAGGTGTGATTAGCCCCGAGAAGCCTCTGCGGAAATGGGCCTCCTCTCGCCTGGAGGGCAGAACCTCCTGGATTTTCTCGAGTTGCGGTAGGTCTTCTCGAGTTACGACGGGGACCTCAGGGACCCGCTCTGGTGGCCTCAGGAAGGGCCAGTCCCCATGCGAGTTGCTAGGAGCCATCTCAGGATTCCTCTCCCGTCGATGCCGGGGCCTAAGACCTTGTGTGGAGTCGGGGCCTGAACCTGAGCATTCCTCTCCAGTGTTGACATGGATCTTGGGGTGCCTCTGAGTCTTCCCATGGGAGTCAGGCCTCGTCTCGAGTGGGGGCATGCATGTGCACTTTCCTCCCGAGCTGCAGCAGTAGGGTCACGCTTCCTGTCACGTGGAGCAAGGGATCTGTGGCTTTGCCTCGAGGCTTTCCCTCGAGGCTTTCCCACGCGGCTTTCCCAAAGGGCTGTGCCAAGTGCCACCTTGGTGTGAGTCGATCCCCGGCGTGAAAGATGAGCCGGTAAAGGGAAAAGAGGTTCCTCTGGAATGGACTGAGACATCTGGGGGACTCTTGGAATGGTGGCACGACACTGGAGTTCCTCTCGCCGTTCCTGTTGAGAGGGCCTCCTCTTGAGATGCGACGGGAACGCCGGGAATTCTTTCCCGACGAAGCAGGGAATGGATCCCTCACCTCGAGCTACGAGGCGGAAACGGGGCTCCTCTGTATGTGGGCGGGACCCTCGTGTTTCCTCTCGAGTGGAGACGGGTATGTCGGGGAACGTCTTGAGTTGCACCAAGGGTGGGAAGGACCCTTTCGACGTTCCAGAGGTGAGGTGTGATTAGCCCCGAGAAGCCTCTGCGGAAATGGGCCTCATCTCGCCTGCAGGGGAGAACCTCCTGGATATTCTCGAGTTGCGGCAGGTCTTCTTGAGTTACGACAGGGACCTCAGGGACCCGCTCTGGTGGCCTCAGGAAGGTCCAGTCCCCATGCGAGTTGCTCGGGGCCATCTCGGGATTCCTCTCCCATCGATGCCGGGGCCTAAGTCCTTGTGTGGAGTCGGGGCCGGAACCTGAGGATTCCTCTCCAGTGTTGACATGGATCTTGGGGTGCCTCTGAGTCTCCCCAGGGGAGTCAGGCCTCGTCTCCAGTGGGGGCATGCACGTGCGCTTCCCTCCCGCGCTGCAGCAGTAGGGTCACGCTTCCTGTCACGTGGATCAAGGGATCTGTGGCTTTCCCTCGAGGCTTTCCCTCGAGGCTTTCCCACGAGGCTTTCCCACAGGGCTGTGCCAAGTGCCACCTTGGTGTGAGTCGATCCTCGGCGTGAAAGACGAGCCGGTGAAGGGAAAAGAGGTTCCTCTGGAATGGACTGAGACATCTGGGGGACTCTTGGAATGGTGGCACCACCCTGGAGTTCCTCTCGCCGTTCCTCTTGAGAGGGCCTCCTCTTAGATGCGACGGGAACACCCGGAATTCTTTCCCGACGAAGCAGGGAAAGGATCCCTCATCTCGAGCTACGAGGGGGAAACGGGGCTCCTCTGGATGTGGGCGGGACCCTCGTGTTTCCTCTCGAGTGGAGAAGGGTATGTCAGGGAACTTCTTGAGTTGCACCAAGGGTGTGAAGGACCCTTTCGACGTTCCAGAGGTGAGGTGTGATTAGCCCCGAGAAGACTCTGCGGAAATGGGCCTCATCTCGCCTGCAGGGAAGAACCTCCTGGATATTCTCGAGTTGCGGCAGGTCTTCTCGAGTTACGACGGGGACCTCAGGGACCCGCTCTGGTGGCCTCAGGAAGGGCCAGACCCCATGCGAGTTTCTAGGGGCCATCTCGGGATTCCTCTCCCGTCGATTCCGGGGCCTAAGTCCTTGTGTGGAGTCGGGGCCGGAACCTGAGGATTCCTCTCCAGTGTTGACATGGATCTTGGGGTGCCTCTGAGTCTCCCCAGGGGAGTCAGGCCTCGTCTCGAGTGGGGGCATGCACGTGCGCTTCCCTCCCGAGCTGCAGCAGTAGGGTCACGCTTCCTGTCACGTGGATCAAGGGATCTGTGGCTTTCCCTCGAGGCTTTCCCTCGAGGCTTTCCCACGAGGCTTTCCCACAGGGCTGTGCCAAGTGCCACCTTGGTGTGAGTCGATCCTCGGCATGAAAGACGAGCCGGTGAAGGGAAAAGAGGTTCCTCTGGAATGGACTGAGACATCTGGGGGACTCTTGGAATGGTGGCACCACCCTGGAGTTCCTCTCGCCGTTTCTGTTGAGAGGGCCTCCTCTTGAGATGCGACGGGAACGCCGGGAATTCTTTCCCGACGAAGCAGGGAAAGGATCCCTCATCTCGAGCTACGAGGCGGAAACGGGGCTCCTCTGTATGTGGACGGGACCCTCGTGTTTCCTCTCGAGTGGAGAAGGGTATGTCAGGAAACTTCTTGAGTTGCACCAAGGGTGTGAAGGACCCTTTCGACGTTCCACAGGTGAGGTGTGACTAGCCCCGAGAAGCCTCTGCGGAAATGGTCCTCATCTCGCCTGCAGGGGAGAACCTCGTGGATATTCTCGAGTTGCGCCAGGTCTTCTCGAGTTACGACGGGGACGTCAGGGACCCGCTCTGGTGGCCTCAGGAAGGGCCAGTCCCCATGCGAGTTGCTAGGGGCCATCTCGGGATTCCTCTCCCATCGATGCCGGGGCCTAAGTCCTTGTGTGGAGACCGGGCCGAAATCTGAGGATTCCTCTCCAGTGCCGACATGGATCTTGGGGGTACTTCTGGAGTCTCCCCAGGGGAGTCAGGCCTCGTCTCGAGTGGGGGCATCCACGTGCGCTTCCCTCCCGAGCTGCAGCAGTAGGGTCATGCTACCTGTCACGTGGATCAAGGGATCTGTGGCTTTCCCTCGAGGCTTTCCCTCGAGGCTTTCCCACGAGGCTTTCCAACAGGGCTGTGCCAAGTGCCACCTTTGTGTGAATCGATCCTCGGCGTGAAAGACGAGCTGGTGAAGGGAAAAGAGGTTCCTCTGTAATGGACTGAGACATCTGGTGGACTCTTGGAATGGCGGCACGACCCTGGAGTTCCTCTCGCCGTTCCTGTTGAGAGGGCCTCCTCTCGAGATGCGACGGGAACGCCGGGAATTCTTTCCCGACGAAGCAGGGAAAGGATCCCTCATCTCGAGCTACGAGGCGGAAACGGGGCTCCTCTGGATATGGGCGGGACCCACGTGTTTCCTCTCGAGTGGAGACGGGTATGTTGGGGAACTTCTTGAGTTGCACCAAGGGTGTGAAGGATCCTTTCGAAGTTCCAGAGGTGAGGTGTGATTAGCCCCGAGAAGCCTCTGCGGAAATGGGCCTCCTCTCGCCTGGAGGGCAGAACCTCCTGGATTTTCTCGAGTTGCGGTAGGTCTTCTCGAGTTACGACGGGGACCTCAGGGACCCGCTCTGGTGGCCTCAGGAAGGGCCAGTCCCCATGCGAGTTGCTAGGAGCCATCTCGGGATTCCTCTCCCGTCGATGCCGGGGCCTAAGACCTTGTGTGGAGTCGGGGCCTGAACCTGAGCATTCCTCTCCAGTGTTGACATGGATCTTGGGGTGCCTCTGAGTCTTCCCATGGGAGTCAGGCCTCGTCTCGAGTGGGGGCATGCATGTGCACTTTCCTCCCGAGCTGCAGCAGTAGGGTCACGCTTCCTGTCACGTGGAGCAAGGGATCTGTGGCTTTGCCTCGAGGCTTTCCCTCGAGGCTTTCCCACGCGGCTTTCCCAAAGGGCTGTGCCAAGTGCCACCTTGGTGTGAGTCGATCCCCGGCGTGAAAGATGAGCCGGTAAAGGGAAAAGAGGTTCCTCTGGAATGGACTGAGACATCTGGGGGACTCTTGGAATGGTGGCACGACACTGGAGTTCCTCTCGCCGTTCCTGTTGAGAGGGCCTCCTCTTGAGATGCGACGGGAACGCCGGGAATTCTTTCCCGACGAAGCAGGGAATGGATCCCTCACCTCGAGCTACGAGGCGGAAACGGGGCTCCTCTGTATGTGGGCGGGACCCTCGTGTTTCCTCTCGAGTGGAGACGGGTATGTCGGGGAACGTCTTGAGTTGCACCAAGGGTGGGAAGGACCCTTTCGACGTTCCAGAGGTGAGGTGTGATTAGCCCCGAGAAGCCTCTGCGGAAATGGGCCTCATCTCGCCTGCAGGGGAGAACCTCCTGGATATTCTCGAGTTGCGGCAGGTCTTCTTGAGTTACGACAGGGACCTCAGGGACCCGCTCTGGTGGCCTCAGGAAGGTCCAGTCCCCATGCGAGTTGCTCGGGGCCATCTCGGGATTCCTCTCCCATCGATGCCGGGGCCTAAGTCCTTGTGTGGAGTCGGGGCCGGAACCTGAGGATTCCTCTCCAGTGTTGACATGGATCTTGGGGTGCCTCTGAGTCTCCCCAGGGGAGTCAGGCCTCGTCTCCAGTGGGGGCATGCACGTGCGCTTCCCTCCCGCGCTGCAGCAGTAGGGTCACGCTTCCTGTCACGTGGATCAAGGGATCTGTGGCTTTCCCTCGAGGCTTTCCCTCGAGGCTTTCCCACGAGGCTTTCCCACAGGGCTGTGCCAAGTGCCACCTTGGTGTGAGTCGATCCTCGGCGTGAAAGACGAGCCGGTGAAGGGAAAAGAGGTTCCTCTGGAATGGACTGAGACATCTGGGGGACTCTTGGAATGGTGGCACCACCCTGGAGTTCCTCTCGCCGTTCCTCTTGAGAGGGCCTCCTCTTAGATGCGACGGGAACACCCGGAATTCTTTCCCGACGAAGCAGGGAAAGGATCCCTCATCTCGAGCTACGAGGGGGAAACGGGGCTCCTCTGGATGTGGGCGGGACCCTCGTGTTTCCTCTCGAGTGGAGAAGGGTATGTCAGGGAACTTCTTGAGTTGCACCAAGGGTGTGAAGGACCCTTTCGACGTTCCAGAGGTGAGGTGTGATTAGCCCCGAGAAGACTCTGCGGAAATGGGCCTCATCTCGCCTGCAGGGAAGAACCTCCTGGATATTCTCGAGTTGCGGCAGGTCTTCTCGAGTTACGACGGGGACCTCAGGGACCCGCTCTGGTGGCCTCAGGAAGGGCCAGACCCCATGCGAGTTTCTAGGGGCCATCTCGGGATTCCTCTCCCGTCGATTCCGGGGCCTAAGTCCTTGTGTGGAGTCGGGGCCGGAACCTGAGGATTCCTCTCCAGTGTTGACATGGATCTTGGGGTGCCTCTGAGTCTCCCCAGGGGAGTCAGGCCTCGTCTCGAGTGGGGGCATGCACGTGCGCTTCCCTCCCGAGCTGCAGCAGTAGGGTCACGCTTCCTGTCACGTGGATCAAGGGATCTGTGGCTTTCCCTCGAGGCTTTCCCTCGAGGCTTTCCCACGAGGCTTTCCCACAGGGCTGTGCCAAGTGCCACCTTGGTGTGAGTCGATCCTCGGCATGAAAGACGAGCCGGTGAAGGGAAAAGAGGTTCCTCTGGAATGGACTGAGACATCTGGGGGACTCTTGGAATGGTGGCACCACCCTGGAGTTCCTCTCGCCTTTTCTGTTGAGAGGGCCTCCTCTTGAGATGCGACGGGAACGCCGGGAATTCTTTCCCGACGAAGCAGGGAAAGGATCCCTCATCTCGAGCTACGAGGCGGAAACGGGGCTCCTCTGTATGTGGGCGGGACCCTCGTGTTTCCTCTCGAGTGGAGAAGGGTATGTCAGGAAACTTCTTGAGTTGCACCAAGGGTGTGAAGGACCCTTTCGACGTTCCACAGGTGAGGTGTGACTAGCCCCGAGAAGCCTCTGCGGAAATGGTCCTCATCTCGCCTGCAGGGGAGAACCTCGTGGATATTCTCGAGTTGCGCCAGGTCTTCTCGAGTTACGACGGGGACGTCAGGGACCCGCTCTGGTGGCCTCAGGAAGGGCCAGTCCCCATGCGAGTTGCTAGGGGCCATCTCGGGATTCCTCTCCCATCGATGCCGGGGCCTAAGTCCTTGTGTGGAGACCGGGCCGAAATCTGAGGATTCCTCTCCAGTGCCGACATGGATCTTGGGGGTACTTCTGGAGTCTCCCCAGGGGAGTCAGGCCTCGTCTCGAGTGGGGGCATCCACGTGCGCTTCCCTCCCGAGCTGCAGCAGTAGGGTCATGCTACCTGTCACGTGGATCAAGGGATCTGTGGCTTTCCCTCGAGGCTTTCCCTCGAGGCTTTCCCACGAGGCTTTCCCACAGGGCTGTGCCAAGTGCCACCTTTGTGTGAATCGATCCTCGGCGTGAAAGACGAGCTGGTGAAGGGAAAAGAGGTTCCTCTGGAATGGACTGAGACATCTGGTGGACTCTTGGAATGGCGGCACGACCCTGGAGTTCCTCTCGCCGTTCCTGTTGAGAGGGCCTCCTCTCGAGATGCGACGGGAACGCCGGGAATTCTTTCCCGACGAAGCAGGGAAAGGATCCCTCATCTCGAGCTACGAGGCGGAAACGGGGCTCCTCTGGATGTGGGCGGGACCCTCGTGTTTCCTCTCGAGTGGAGACGGGTATGTCGGGGAACGTCTTGAGTTGCACCAAGGGTGGGAAGGATCCTTTCGAAGTTCCAGAGGTGAGGTGTGATTAGCCCCGAGAAGCCTCTGCGGAAATGGGCCTCCTCTCGCCTGGAGGGGAGAACCTCCTGGATTTTCTGGAGTTGCGGTTGGTCTTCTCGAGTTACGACGGGGACCTCAGGGACCCGCTCTGGTGGCCTCAGGAAGGGCCAGTCCCCATGCGAGTTGCTAGGGGCCATCTCGGGATTCCTCTCCCGTCGATGCCGGGGCCTAAGACCTTGTGTGGAGTCGGGGCCTGAACCTGAGCATTCCTCTCCAGTGTTGACATGGATCTTGGGGTGCCTCTCAGTCTCCCCAGGGGAGTCAGGCCTCGTCTCGAGTGGGGGCATGCATGTGCACTTTCCTCCCGAGCTGCAGCAGTAGGGTCACGCTTCCTGTCACGTGGAGCAAGGGATCTGTGGCTTTGCCTCGAGGCTTTCCCTCGAGGCTTTCCCACGCGGCTTTCCCAAAGGGCTGTGCCAAGTGCCACCTTGGTGTGAGTCGATCCCCGGCGTGAAAGATGAGCCGGTAAAGGGAAAAGAGGTTCCTCTGGAATGGACTGAGACATCTGGGGGACTCTTGGAATGGTGGCACGACACTGGAGTTCCTCTCGCCGTTCCTGTTGAGAGGGCCTCCTCTTGAGATGCGACGGGAACGCCGGGAATTCTTTCCCGACGAAACAGGGAATGGATCCCTCACCTCGAGCTACGAGGCGGAAAAGGGGCTCCTCTGTATGTGGGCGGGACCCTCGTGTTTCCTCTCGAGTGGAGACGGGTATGTCGGGGAACGTCTTGAGTTGCACCAAGGGTGGGAAGGACCCTTTCGACGTTCCAGAGGTGAGGTGTGATTAGCCCCGAGAAGCCTCTGCAGAAATGGGCCTCATCTCGCCTGCAGGGGACAACCTCCTGGATATTCTCGAGTTGCGGCAGGTCTTCTTGAGTTACGACAGGGACTTCAGGGACCCGCTCTGGTGGCCTCAGGAAGGGCCAGTCCCCATGCGAGTTGCTAGGGGCCATCTCGGGATTCCTCTCCCGTCGATGCCGAGGCCTAAGACCTTGTGTGGAGTCCGGGTCTGAACCTGAGCAATCCTCTCCAGTGTTGACATGGATCATGGGGTGCCTCTGAGTCTCCCCAGGGGAGTCAGGCCTCGTCTTGATTGGGGGCATGCACGTGGGCTTCCCTCCCGAGCTGCAGCAGTAGGGTCACGCTTCCTGTCACGAGGATCAAGGGGTCTGCTGCTTTCCCTCGAGGCTTTCCCTCGAGGATTTCCCACGAGGCTTTCCCACAGGGCTGTGCCAAGTGCCACCTTGGTGTGAGTCAATCCTCGGCGTGAAAGACGAGCCGGTGAAGGAAAAAGTGGTTCCTCTGAAATGGACTGAGACATCTGGTGGACTCTTTTAATGGTGGCACGACACTGGAGTTCCTCTCGCCATTCCTGTTGAGAGGGCGTCCTCTTGAGATGCGACGGGAACGCCGGGAATTCTTTCCCGACGAAGCAGGGAAAGGATCCCTCACCTCGAGCTCCGAGGCGGAAACGGGGCTCCTCTGGATGTGGGCGGGACCCTCGTGTTTCCTCTCGAGTGGAGACGGGTATGTCGGGGAATTTCTTGAGTTGAACCAAGGGTGGGAAGGACCCTTTCGACGTTCCAGAGGTGAGGTGTGATTAGCCCCGAGAAGCCTCTGCGGAAATGGGCCTCATCTCGCCTGCAGGGGAGAACCTCGTGGATATTCTCGAGTTTCCGCAGGTCTTCTCGAGTTACGACGGGGACCTCAGGGACCCGCTCTGGTGGCCTCAGGAAGGGCCAGTCCCCATGCGAGTTGCTAGGGGCCATCTCGGGATTCCTCTCCCATCGATGCCGGGGCCTAAGTCCTTGTGTGGAGTCGGGGCCGAAATCAGAGGATTCCTCTCCAGTGCCGACATGGATCTTGGGGGTACTTCTGGAGTCTCCCCAGGGGAGTCAGGCCTCGTCTCGAGTGGGGGCATGCACGTGCGCTTCCCTCCCGAGCTGCAGCAGTAGGGTCACGCTTCCTGTCACGTGGATCAAGGGATCTGTGGCTTTCCCTCGAGGCTTTCCCTCGAGGCTTTCCCACGAGGCTTTCCCACAGGGCTGTGCCAAGTGCCACCTTGGTGTGAGTCGATCCTCGGCGTGAAAGACGAGCCGGTGAAGGGAAAAGATGTTCCTCTGGAATGGACTGAGACATCTGGTGGACTCTTGGAATGGCGGCACGACCCTGGAGTTCCTCTCGCCGTTCCTGTTGAGACGGCCTCCTCTCGAGATGCGACGGGAACGCCGGGAATTCTTTCCCGACGAAGCAGGGAAAGGATCCTTCATCTCGAGCTACGAGGCGGAATCGGGGCTCCTCTGGATGTGGGCGGGACCCTCGTGTTTCCTCTCGAGTGGAGACGGGTATGTCGGGGAACTTCTTGAGTTGCACCAAGGGTGTGAACGACCCTTTCGAAGTTCCAGAGGTGAGGTGTGATTAGCCCCAAGAAGCCTCTGCGGAAATGGGCCTCATCTCGCCAGCAGGGGAGAACCTCCTGGATATTCTCGAGTTGCGGCAGGTCTTCTCAAGTTACGACGGGGACCTCAGGGACCCGCTCTGGTGGCCTCAGGAAGGGCCAGTCCCCATGCGAGTTGCTAGGGGCCATCTCGGGATTCCTCTCCCGTCGATGCCGGGGCCTAAGACCTTGTGTGGAGTCCGGGCCTGAACCTGAGCATTCCTCTCCAGTGTTGACATGGATCTTGGGGTGCCTCTGAGTCTCCGCATGGGAGTCAGGTCTCGTCTTGAGTGGGGGCATGAACGTGCGCTTTCCTCCAGAGCTGCAGCAGTATGGTCACGCTTCCTGTCACGTGGATCAAGGGATCTGTGGCTTTCCCTCGAGGCTTTCCCTCGAGGCTTTCCCACGAGGCTTTCCCACCAGGCTGTGCCAAGTGCCACCTTGGTGTGAGTCTATCCCCGGCGTGAAAGAGGAGCCGGTGAAGGGAAAAGAGGTTCCTCTGGAATGGACTGAGACATCTGGGGGACTCTTGGAATGATGGCACCACCCTGGAGTTCCTCTCGCCGTTCCTGTTGAGAGGGCCTCCTCTTGAGATGCGACGGGAACGCCGGGAATTCTTTCCCGACGAAGCAGGGAAAGGATCCCTCACCTCGAGCTACGAGGCGGATACGGGTCTCCTCTGGATGTGGGCGGGACCCTCGTGTTTCTTATCGAGTGGAGAAGGGTATGTCAGGGAACTTCTTGAGTTGCACCAAGGGTGTGAAGGACCCTTTTGACGTTCCAGAGGTGAGGTGTGATTAGCCCCGAGAAGCCTCTGTGGAAATGGACGTCATCTCGCCAGCAGGGGAGAACCTCCTGGATATTCTCGAGTTGCGGCAGGTCTTCTCGAGTTACGACGGGGACCTCAGGGACCCGCTCTGGTGGCCTCAGGAAGGGCCAGTCCCCATGCGAGTTGCTAGGGGCCATCTCGGGATTCCTCTCCCGTCGATGCCGGGGCCTAAGACCTTGTGTGGAGTCCGGGCCTGAACCTGAGCATTCCTCTCCAGTGTTGACATGGATCTTGGGGTGCCTCTGAGTCTCCCCAGGGGAGTCAGGCCTCGTCTCGAGTGGGGGCATGAACGTGCGCTTTCCTCCAGAGCTGCAGCAGTATGGTCACGCTTCCTGTCACGTGGATCAAGGGATCTGTGGCTTTCCCTCGAGGCTTTCCCTCGAGGCTTTCCCACGAGGCTTTCCCACCAGGCTGTGCCAAGTGCCACCTTGGTGTGAGTCTATTCCCGGCGTGAAAGACGAGCCGGTGAAGGGAAAAGAGGTTCCTCTGGAATGGACTGAGACATCTGGGGGACTCTTGGAATGGTGGCACGACCCTGGAGTTCCTCTCGCCGTTCCTGTTGAGAGGGCCTCTTCTTGAGATGCGACCGGAATGCCGGGAATTCTTTCCCGACGAAGCAGGGAATGGATCCCTCACCTCGAGCTACGAGGTGGACACGGGGCTCCTCTGTATGTGGGCGGGACCCTCGTGTTTCCTCTCGAGTGGAGACGGGTATGTCGGGGAACGTCTTGAGTTGCACCAAGGGTGGGAAGGACCCTTTCGACGTTCCACAGGTGAGGTGTGACTAGCCCCGAGAAGCCTCTGCGGAAAAGGTCCTCATCTCGCCTGCAGGGGAGAACCTCGTGGATATTCTCGAGTTGCGCCAGGTCTTCTCGAGTTACGACGGGGACGTCAGGGACCCGCTCTGGTGGCCTCAGGAAGGGCCAGTCCCCATGCGAGTTGCTAGGGGCCATCTCGGGATTCCTCTCCCATCGATGCTGGGGCCTAAGTCCTTGTGTGGAGACCGGGCCGAAATCTGAGGATTCCTCTCCAGTGCCGACATGGATCTTGGGGGTACTTCTGGAGTCTCCCCAGGGGAGTCAGGCCTCGTCTCGAGTGGGGGCATCCACGTGCGCTTCCCTCCCGAGCTGCAGCAGTAGGGTCATGCTACCTGTCACGTGGATCAAGGGATCTGTGGCTTTCCCTCGAGGCTTTCCCTCGAGGCTTTCCCACGAGGCTTTCCCACAGGGCTGTGCCACGTGCCACCTTGGTGTGAGTCGATCCTCGGCGTGAAAGACGAGCTGGTGAAGGGAAAAGAGGTTCCTCTGGAATGGACTGAGACATCTTGTGGACTCTTGGAATGGCGGCACGACCCTGGAGTTCCTCTCGCCGTTCCTGTTGAGAGGGCCTCCTCTCGAGATGCGACGGGAATGCCGGGAATTCTTTCCCGACGAAGCAGGGAAAGGATCCCTCATCTCGAGCTACGAGGCGGAAACGGGGCTCCTCTGGATGTGGACGGGACCCTCGTGTTTCCTCTCAAGTGGAGACGGGTATGTCGGGGAACTTCTTGAGTTGCACCAAGGGTGTGAAGGATCCTTTCGAAGTTCCAGAGGTGAGGTGTGATTAGCCCCGAGAAGCCTCTGCGGAAATGGGCCTCCTCTCGCCTGGAGGGGAGAACCTCCTGGATTTTCTGGAGTTGCGGTAGGTCTTCTCGAGTTACGACGGGAACCTCAGGGACCCGCTCTGGTGGCCTCAGGAAGGGCCAGTCCCCATGCGAGTTGCTAGGGGCCATCTCGGGATTCCTCTCCCGTCGATGCCGGGGCCTAAGACCTTGTGTGGAGTCGGGGCCTGAACCTGAGCATTCCTCTCCAGTGTTGACATGGATCTTGGGGTGCCTCTGAGTCTCCCCAGGGGAGTCAGGCCTCGTCTCGAGTGGGGGCATGCATGTGCACTTTCCTCCCGAGCTGCAGCAGTAGGGTCACGCTTCCTGTCACGTGGAGCAAGGGATCTGTGGCTTTGCCTCGAGGCTTTCCCTCGAGGCTTTCCCACGCGGCTTTCCCAAAGGGCTATGCCAAGTGCCACCTTGGTGTGAGTCGATCCCCGGCGTGAAAGATGAGCCGGTAAAGGGAAAAGAGGTTCCTCTGGAATGGACTGAGACATCTGGGGGACTCTTGGAATGGTGGCACGACACTGGAGTTCCTCTCGCCGTTCCTGTTGAGAGGGCCTCCTCTTGAGATGCGACGGGAACGCCGGGAATTCTTTCCCGACGAAACAGGGAATGGATCCCTCACCTCGAGCTACGAGGCGGAAACGGGTCTCCTCTGTATGTGGGCGGGACCCTCGTGTTTCCTCTCGAGTGGAGACGGGTATGTCGGGGAACGTCTTGAGTTGCACCAAGGGTGGGAAGGACCCTTTCGACGTTCCAGAGGTGAGGTGTGATTAGACCCGAGAAGCCTCTGCAGAAATGGGCCTCATCTCGTCTGCAGAGGACAACCTCCTGGATATTCTCGAGTTGCGGCAGGTCTTCTTGAGTTACGACAGCGACCTCAGGGACCCGCTCTGGTGGCCTCAGGAAGGGCCAGTCCCCATGCGAGTTGCTAGGGGCCATCTCGGGATTCCTCTCCCGTCGATGCCGAGGCCTAAGACCTTGTGTGGAGTCGGGGTCTGAACCTGAGCATTCCTCTCCAGTGTTGACATGAATCTTGGGGTGCCTCTGAGTCTCCCCAGGGGAGTCAGGCCTCGTCTTGATTGGGGGCATGCACGTGCGCTTCCCTCCCGAGCTGCAGCAGTAGGGTCACGCTTCCTGTCACGAGGATCAAGGGGTCTGCTGCTTTCCCTCGAGGCTTTCCCTCGAGGATTTCCCACGAGGCTTTCCTACAGGGCTGTGCCAAGTGCCACCTTGGTGTGAGTCAATCCTCGGCGTGAAAGACGAGCCGGTGAAGGAAAAAGAGGTTCCTCTGAAATGGACTGAGACATCTGGTGGACTCTTTTAATGGTGGCACGACCCTGGAGTTCCTCTCGCCATTCCTGTTGAGAGGGCGTCCTCTTGAGATGCGACGGGAACGCCGGGAATTCTTTCCCGACGAAGCAGGGAAAGGATCCCTCACCTCGAGCTCCGAGGCGGAAACGGGGCTCCTCTGGATGTGGGCGGGACCCTCGTGTTTCCTCTCGAGTGGAGACGGGTATGTCGGGGAACGTCTTGAATTGCACCAAGGGTGGGAAGGACCCTTTCGACGTTCCACAGGTGAGGTGTGACTAGCCCCGAGAAGCCTCTGCGGAAATGGGCCTCATCTCGCCTGCAGGGGAGAACCTCGGGGATATTCTCGAGTGGCGCCAGGTCTTCTCGAGTTACGACGGGGACCTCAGGGACCCGCTCTGGTGGCCTCAGGAAGGGCCAGTCCCCATGCGAGTTGCTAGGGGCCATCTCGGGATTCCTCTCCCATCGATGCCGGGGCCTAAGTCCTTGTGTGGAGACCGAGCCGAAAGCTGAGGATTCCTCTCCAGTGCCGACATGGATCTTGGGGGCACTTCTGGAGTCTCCCCAGGGGAGTCAGGCCTCGTCTCGAGTGGGGGCATCCACGTGCGCTTCCCTCCCGAGCTGCAGCAGTAGGGTCACGCTTCCTGTCACGTGGATCAAGGGATCTGTGGCTTTCCCTCGAGGCTTTCTCTCGAGGCTTTCCCACGAGGCTTTCCCACAGGGCTGTGCCAAGTGCCACCTTGGTGTGAGTCGATCCTCGGCGTGAAAGACGAGCCGGTGAAGGGAAAAGAGGTTCCTCTGGAATGGACTGAGACATCTGGGGAACTCTTGGAATGGTGGCACCACCCTGGAGTTCCTCTCGCCGTTTCTGTTGAGAGGGCCTCCTCTTGAGATGCGACGGGAACGCCGGGAATTCTTTCCCGACGAAGCAGGGAAAGGATCCCTCATCTCGAGCTACGAGGGGGAAACGGGGCTCCTCTGGATGTGGGCGGGACCCTCGTGTTTCCTCTCGAGTGGAGAAGGGTATGTCAGGGAACTTCTTGAGTTGCACCAAGGGTGTGAAGGACCCTTTCGACGTTCCAGAGGTGAGGTGTGATTAGCCCCGAGAAGCCTCTGCGGAAATGGGCCTTATCTCGCCTGCAGGGAAGAACCTCCTGGATATTCTCGAGTTGCGGCAGGTCTTCTCGAGTTACGACGGGGACCTCAGGGACCCGCTCTGGTGGCCTCAGGAATGGCCAGACCCCATGCGAGTTGCTAGGGGCCATCTCGGGATTCCTCTCCCATCGATGCCGGGGCCTAAGTCCTTGTGTGGAGTCGGGGCCGGAACCTGAGGATTCCTCTCCAGTGTTGACATGGATCTTGGGGTGCCTCTGAGTCTCCCCAGGGGAGTCAGGCCTCGTCTCGAGTGGGGGCATGCACGTGCGCTTCCCTCCCGCGCTGCAGCAGTAGGGTCACGCTTCCTGTCACGTGGATCAAGGGATCTGTGGCTTTCCCTCGAGGCTTTCCCTCGAGGCTTTCCCACGAGGCTTTCGCCCAGGTCTGTGCCAAGTGCCACCTTGGTGTGAGTCGATCCTCGGCGTGAAAGACGAGCCGGTGAAGGGAAAAGAGGTTCCTCTGGAATGGACTGAGACATCTGGGGGACTCTTGGAATGATGGCACCACCCTGGAGTTCCTCTCGCCGTTCCTGTTGAGAGGGCCTCCTCTTGAGATGCGAAGGGAACGCCGGGAATTCTTTCCCGACGAAGCAGGGAAAGGATCCCTCACCTCGAGCTACGAGGCGGATACGGGTCTCCTCTGGATGTGGGCGGGACCCTCGTGTTTCTTATCGAGTGGAGAAGGGTATGTCAGGGAACTTCTTGAGTTGCACCAAGGGTGTGAAGGACCCTTTTGACGTTCCAGAGGTGAGGTGTGATTAGCCCCGAGAAGCCTCTGTGGAAATGGACGTCATCTCGCCAGCAGGGGAGAACCTCCTGGATATTCTCGAGTTGCGGCAGGTCTTCTCGAGTTACGACGGGGACCTCAGGGACCCGCTCTGGTGGCCTCAGGAAGGGCCAGTCCCCATGCGAGTTGCTAGGGGCCATCTCGGGATTCCTCTCCCGTCGATGCCGGGGCCTAAGACCTTGTGTGGAGTCCGGGCCTGAACCTGAGCATTCCTCTCCAGTGTTGACATGGATCTTGGGGTGCCTCTGAGTCTCCCCAGGGGAGTCAGGCCTCGTCTCGAGTGGGGGCATGAACGTGCGCTTTCCTCCAGAGCTGCAGCAGTATGGTCACGCTTCCTGTCACGTGGATCAAGGGATCTGTGGCTTTCCCTCGAGGCTTTCCCTCGAGGCTTTCCCACGAGGCTTTCCCACCAGGCTGTGCCAAGTGCCACCTTGGTGTGAGTCTATTCCCGGCGTGAAAGACGAGCCGGTGAAGGGAAAAGAGGTTCCTCTGGAATGGACTGAGACATCTGGGGGACTCTTGGAATGGTGGCACGACCCTGGAGTTCCTCTCGCCGTTCCTGTTGAGAGGGCCTCTTCTTGAGATGCGACCGGAATGCCGGGAATTCTTTCCCGACGAAGCAGGGAATGGATCCCTCACCTCGAGCTACGAGGTGGACACGGGGCTCCTCTGTATGTGGGCGGGACCCTCGTGTTTCCTCTCGAGTGGAGACGGGTATGTCGGGGAACGTCTTGAGTTGCACCAAGGGTGGGAAGGACCCTTTCGACGTTCCACAGGTGAGGTGTGACTAGCCCCGAGAAGCCTCTGCGGAAAAGGTCCTCATCTCGCCTGCAGGGGAGAACCTCGTGGATATTCTCGAGTTGCGCCAGGTCTTCTCGAGTTACGACGGGGACGTCAGGGACCCGCTCTGGTGGCCTCAGGAAGGGCAAGTCCCCATGCGAGTTGCTAGGGGCCATCTCGGGATTCCTCTCCCATCGATGCTGGGGCCTAAGTCCTTGTGTGGAGACCGGGCCGAAATCTGAGGATTCCTCTCCAGTGCCGACATGGATCTTGGGGGTACTTCTGGAGTCTCCCCAGGGGAGTCAGGCCTCGTCTCGAGTGGGGGCATCCACGTGCGCTTCCCTCCCGAGCTGCAGCAGTAGGGTCATGCTACCTGTCACGTGGATCAAGGGATCTGTGGCTTTCCCTCGAGGCTTTCCCTCGAGGCTTTCCCACGAGGCTTTCCCACAGGGCTGTGCCACGTGCCACCTTGGTGTGAGTCGATCCTCGGCGTGAAAGACGAGCTGGTGAAGGGAAAAGAGGTTCCTCTGGAATGGACTGAGACATCTTGTGGACTCTTGGAATGGCGGCACGACCCTGGAGTTCCTCTCGCCGTTCCTGTTGAGAGGGCCTCCTCTCGAGATGCGACGGGAATGCCGGGAATTCTTTCCCGACGAAGCAGGGAAAGGATCCCTCATCTCGAGCTACGAGGCGGAAACGGGGCTCCTCTGGATGTGGACGGGACCCTCGTGTTTCCTCTCAAGTGGAGACGGGTATGTCGGGGAACTTCTTGAGTTGCACCAAGGGTGTGAAGGATCCTTTCGAAGTTCCAGAGGTGAGGTGTGATTAGCCCCGAGAAGCCTCTGCGGAAATGGGCCTCCTCTCGCCTGGAGGGGAGAACCTCCTGGATTTTCTGGAGTTGCGGTAGGTCTTCTCGAGTTACGACGGGAACCTCAGGGACCCGCTCTGGTGGCCTCAGGAAGGGCCAGTCCCCATGCGAGTTGCTAGGGGCCATCTCGGGATTCCTCTCCCGTCGATGCCGGGGCCTAAGACCTTGTGTGGAGTCGGGGCCTGAACCTGAGCATTCCTCTCCAGTGTTGACATGGATCTTGGGGTGCCTCTGAGTCTCCCCAGGGGAGTCAGGCCTCGTCTCGAGTGGGGGCATGCATGTGCACTTTCCTCCCGAGCTGCAGCAGTAGGGTCACGCTTCCTGTCACGTGGAGCAAGGGATCTGTGGCTTTGCCTCGAGGCTTTCCCTCGAGGCTTTCCCACGCGGCTTTCCCAAAGGGCTATGCCAAGTGCCACCTTGGTGTGAGTCGATCCCCGGCGTGAAAGATGAGCCGGTAAAGGGAAAAGAGGTTCCTCTGGAATGGACTGAGACATCTGGGGGACTCTTGGAATGGTGGCACGACACTGGAGTTCCTCTCGCCGTTCCTGTTGAGAGGGCCTCCTCTTGAGATGCGACGGGAACGCCGGGAATTCTTTCCCGACGAAACAGGGAATGGATCCCTCACCTCGAGCTACGAGGCGGAAACGGGTCTCCTCTGTATGTGGGCGGGACCCTCGTGTTTCCTCTCGAGTGGAGACGGGTATGTCGGGGAACGTCTTGAGTTGCACCAAGGGTGGGAAGGACCCTTTCGACGTTCCAGAGGTGAGAGTTATAGAGATGAGGTGTGATTAGCCCCGAGAAGCCTCTGCGGAAATCGGCCTCCTCTTACCTGGAGGGGAGAACCTCCTGAATTTTCTCGAGTTGCGGCAGGTCTTCCCGAGTTAGACGGGGACCCTCAGGGACCCTCTCTGGTGGCCTCAGGAAGGGCCAGTCCCCATGCGAGTTGCTCGGGGCCATCTCGGGGTTCCTCTCCCGTCGATGCCGGGGCCTAAGACCTTGTGTGGAGTCGGGGCCGGGACCTGAGGATTCCTCTCCAGTGTTGACATGGATCTTGGGGTGCCTCTGAGTCTCCCCAGGGGAGTCAGGCCTCGTCTCGAGTTGGGGCATGCACGTGCGCTTTCCTCCCGAGCTGCAGCAGTAGGGTCACGCTTCCTGTCACGTGGATCACGGGATCTGTGGCTTTCCCTCGAGGCTTTCCTTAGAGGCTTTCCCACCGGGCTTTCCCACAGGGCTGTGCCAAGTGCCACCTTCGTGTGAGTCGATCCTCGGCGTGAAAGACGAGCCGGTGAAGGGAAAAGAGGTTCCGCTGGAATGGACTGAGACATCTGGGGGACTCTTGGAATGGTGGCACGACCCTGGAGTTCCTCTCGCCGTTCCTGTTGAGAGAGCCTCCTCTTGAGATGCGACGGGAACGCCGGGAACTCTTTCCCGAAGAAGCAGGGAAAGGATCCCTCACCTCGAGGAATGAATCGGAAACGGGGCTCCTCTGGATCTGGGCGGGACCCTCGTGTTTCCTCTTGAGTGGAGACGGGTATGTCGGGGAACGTCTTCAGTTGCACCAAGGGTGTGAAGGACCCTTTCGACGTTCCAGAGGTGAGGTGTGATTAGCCCCGAGAAGCATCTGCGGAAATGGGCCTCATCTCGCCTGCAGGGGAGAACCTCGTGGATATTCTCGAGTTGCGCCAGGTCTTCTCGAGTTACGACGGGGACCTCAGGGACCCGCTCTGGTGGCCTCAGGAAGGGCCAGTCCCCATGCGAGTTGCTAGGGGCCATCTCGGGATTCCTCTCCCATCGATGCCGGGGCCTAAGTCCTTGTGTGGAGACCGGGCCGAAATCTGAGGATTCCTCTCCAGTGCCGACATGGATCTTGGGGGTACTTCTGGAGTCTCTCCAGGGGAGTCAGGCCTCGTCTCGAGTGGGGGCATCCACGTGCGCTTCCCTCCCGAGCTGCAGCAGTAGGGTCACGCGTCCTGTCACGTGGATCAAGGGATCTGTGGCTTTCCCTCGAGGCTTTCCCACGAGGCTTTCCCACAGGGCTGTGCCAAGTGCCACCTTTGTGTGAATCGATCCTCGGCGTGAAAGACGAGCTGGTGAAGGGAAAAGAGGTTCCTCTGGAATGGACTGAGACATCTTGTGGACTCTTGGAATGGCGGCACGACCCTGGAGTTCCTCTCGCCGTTCCTGTTGAGAGGGCCTCCTCTCGAGATGCGACGGGAACGCCGGGAATTCTTTCCCGACGAAGCAGGGAAAGGATCCCTCATCTCGAGCTACGAGGCGGAAACGAGGCTCCTCTGGATGTGGGCGGGACCCTCGTGTTTCCTCTCGAGTGGAGACGGGTATGTCGGGGAACTTCTTGAGTTGCACCAAGGATGTGAAGGATCCTTTCGAAGTTCCAGAGGTGAGGTGTGATTAGCCCCGAGAAGCCTCTGCGGAAATGGGCCTCCTCTCGCCTGGAGGGGAGAACCTCCTGGATTTTCTCGAGTTGCGGTAGGTCTTCTCGAGTTACGACGGGGACCTCAGGGACCCGCTCTGGTGGCCTCAGGAAGGGCCAGTCCCCATGCGAGTTGCTAAGAGCCATCTCGGGATTGCTCTCGTCGATGCCGGGGCCTAAGACCTTGTGTGGAGTCGGGGCCTGAACCTGAGCATTCCTCTCCAGTGTTGACATGGATCTTGGGGTGCCTCTGAGTCTCCCAGGGGAGCCAGGCCTCGTCTAGATTCGGGGCATGCACGTGTGCTTCCCTCCCGAGCTGCAGCAGTAGGGTCACGCTTCCTGTCACGTGGATCAAGGGATCTGCGGCTTTCCCTCGAGGCTTTCCCTCGAGGCTTTCACACGAGGCTTTCCCACAGGGCTGTGCCAAGTGCCACCTTGGTGTGAGTCGATCCTCGGCGTGAAAGACGAGCCGGTGAAGGGAAAAGAGTTTCCTCTGGAATGGACTGAGACATCTGGTGGACTCTTGGAATGGTGGCACGACCCTGGAGTTCCTCTCGCCATTCCTGTTGAGAGGGCCTCCTCTTGAGATGCGACGGGAACACCGGGAATTCTTTCCCGACGAAGCAGGGAAAGGATCCCTCACCTCGAGCTCCGAGGCGGAAACGGGGCTCCTCTGGATGTGGGCGGGACCCTCGTGTTTCCTCTCGAGTGGAGACGGGTATGTCGGGGAACTTCTTGAGTTGCACCAAGGGTGTGAACGACCCTTTCGAAGTTCCAGAGGTGAGGTGTGATTAGCCCCAAGAAGCCTCTGCGGAAATGGGCCTCATCTCGCCTGCAGGGGAGAACCTCCTGGATATTCTCGAGTTGCGGCAGGTCTTCTCGAGTTACGACGGGGACCTCAGGGACCCGCTCTGATGGCCTCAGGAAGGGCCAGTCCCCATGCGAGTTGCTAGCGGCCATCTCGGGATTCCTCTCCCATCGATGCCGGGGCCTAAGTCCTTGTGTGGAGACGGGACCGAAATCTGAGGATTCCTCTCCAGTGCCGACATGGATCTTGGGGGTACTTCTGGAGTCTCCCCAGGGGAGTCAGGCCTCGTCTCGAGTGGGGGCATGCACGTGCGCTTTCCTCCCGAGCTGCAGCAGTAGGGTCACGCTTCTTGTCACGTGGATCAAGGGATCTGTGGCTTTGCCTCGAGGTTTTCCCTCGAGGCTTTCCCTCGAGGGTTTCCCACGAGGCTTTCCCACAGGGCTACACCAAGTGCCACCTTGGTGTGAGTCGATCCTCGGCGTGAAAGACGAGCCGGTGAAGGGAAAAGAGGTTCCTCTGGAATGGACTGAGACATCTGGGGGACTCTTGGAATGGTGGCACGACCCTGGAGTTCCTCTCGCCGTTCCTCTTGAGAGGGCCTCCTCTTGAGATGTGACGGGAACGCCCGGAATTCTTTCCCGACGAAGCAGGGAAAGGATCCCTCACCTCGAGCTACGAGGCGGAATCGGGGCTCTTCTGGATGTGGGCGGTACCCTCGTGTTTCCTCTCGAGTGGAGACGGGTATGTCGGGGGACGTCTTGAGTTGCACCAAGGGTGTGAAGGACCCTTTCGAAGTTATAGAGATGAGGTGTGATTAGCTCCGAGAAGCCTCTGCGGAAATCGGCCTCCTCTTACCTGGAGGGGAGAACCTCCTCAATTTTCTCGAGTTGCGGCAGGTCTTCCCGAGTTAAGACGGGGACCTCAGGGACCCTCTCTGGTGGCCTCAGGAAGGGCCAGTCCCCATGCGAGTTGCTCGGGGCCATCTCGGGGTTCCTCTCCCGTCGATGCCGGGGCCTAAGACCTTGTGTGGAGTCGGGGCCGGGACCTGAGGATTCCTCTCCAGTGTTGACATGGATCTTGGGGTGCCTCTGAGTCTCCCCAGGGGAGTCAGGCCTCGTCTCGAGTTGGGGCATGCACGTGCGCTTTCCTCCCGAGCTGCAGCAGTAGGGTCACGCTTCCTGTCACGTGGATCACGGGATCTGTGGCTTTCCCTCGAGGCTTTCCTTAGAGGCTTTCCCACCGGGCTTTCCCACAGGGCTGTGCCAAGTGCCACCTTCGTGTGAGTCGATCCTCGGCGTGAAAGACGAGCCGGTGAAGGGAAAAGAGGTTCCGCTGGAATGGACTGAGACATCTGGGGGACTCTTGGAATGGTGGCACGACCCTGGAGTTCCTCTCGCCGTTCCTGTTGAGAGAGCCTCCTCTTGAGATGCGACGGGAACGCCGGGAACTCTTTCCCGAAGAAGCAGGGAAAGGATCCCTCACCTCGAGCTATGAATCGGAAACGGGGCTCCTCTGGATCTGGGCGGGACCCTCGTGTTTCCTCTTGAGTGGAGACGGGTATGTCGGGGAACGTCTTCAGTTGCACCAAGGGTGTGAAGGACCCTTTCGACGTTCCAGAGGTGAGGTGTGATTAGCCCCGAGAAGCATCTGCGGAAATGGGCCTCATCTCGCCTGCAGGGGAGAACCTTGTGGATATTCTCGAGTTGCGCCAGGTCTTCTCGAGTTACGACGGGGACCTCAGGGACCCGCTCTGGTGGCCTCAGGAAGGGCCAGTCCCCATGCGAGTTGCTAGGGGCCATCTCGGGATTCCTCTCCCATCGATGCCGGGGCCTAAGTCCTTGTGTGGAGACCGGGCCGAAATCTGAGGATTCCTCTCCAGTGCCGACATGGATCTTGGGGGTACTTCTGGAGTCTCTCCAGGGGAGTCAGGCCTCGTCTCGAGTGGGGGCATCCACGTGCGCTTCCCTCCCGAGCTGCAGCAGTAGGGTCACGCTTCCTGTCACGTGGATCAAGGGATCTGTGGCTTTCCCTCGAGGCTTTCCCACGAGGCTTTCCCACAGGGCTGTGCCAAGTGCCACCTTTGTGTGAATCGATCCTCGGCGTGAAAGACGAGCTGGTGAAGGGAAAAGAGGTTCCTCTGGAATGGACTGAGACATCTTGTGGACTCTTGGAATGGCGGCACGACCCTGGAGTTCCTCTCGCCGTTCCTGTTGAGAGGGCCTCCTCTCGAGATGCGACGGGAACGCCGGGAATTCTTTCCCGACGAAGCAGGGAAAGGATCCCTCATCTCGAGCTACGAGGCGGAAACGAGGCTCCTCTGGATGTGGGCGGGACCCTCGTGTTTCCTCTCGAGTGGAGACGGGTATGTCGGGGAACTTCTTGAGTTGCACCAAGGATGTGAAGGATCCTTTCGAAGTTCCAGAGGTGAGGTGTGATTAGCCCCGAGAAGCCTCTGCGGAAATGGGCCTCCTCTCGCCTGGAGGGGAGAACCTCCTGGATTTTCTCGAGTTGCGGTAGGTCTTCTCGAGTTACGACGGGGACCTCAGGGACCCGCTCTGGTGGCCTCAGGAAGGGCCAGTCCCCATGCGAGTTGCTAAGAGCCATCTCGGGATTGCTCTCCGTCGATGCCGGGGCCTAAGACCTTGTGTGGAGTCGGGGCCTGAACCTGAGCATTCCTCTCCAGTGTTGACATGGATCTTGGGGTGCCTCTGAGTCTCCCAGGGGAGCCAGGCCTCGTCTAGATTCGGGGCATGCACGTGTGCTTCCCTCCCGAGCTGCAGCAGTAGGGTCACGCTTCCTGTCACGTGGATCAAGGGATCTGCGGCTTTCCCTCGAGGCTTTCCCTCGAGGCTTTCCCACGAGGCTTTCCCACAGGGCTGTGCCAAGTGCCACCTTGGTGTGAGTCGATCCTCGGCGTGAAAGACGATCCGGTGAAGGGAAAAAGAGTTTCCTCTGGAATGGACTGAGACATCTGGTGGACTCTTGGAATGGTGGCACGACCCTGGAGTTCCTCTCGCCATTCCTGTTGAGAGGGCCTCCTCTTGAGATGCGACGGGAACACCGGGAATTCTTTCCCGACGAAGCAGGGAAAGGATCCCTCACCTCGAGCTCCGAGGCGGAAACGGGGCTCCTCTGGATGTGGGCGGGACCCTCGTGTTTCCTCTCGAGTGGAGACGGGTATGTCGGGGAACTTCTTGAGTTGCACCAAGGGTGTGAACGACCCTTTCGAAGTTCCAGAGGTGAGGTGTGATTAGCCCCAAGAAGCCTCTGCGGAAATGGGCCTCATCTCGCCTGCAGGGGAGAACCTCCTGGATATTCTCGAGTTGCGGCAGGTCTTCTCGAGTTACGACGGGGACCTCAGGGACCCGCTCTGGTGGCCTCAGGAAGGGCCAGTCCCCATGCGAGTTGCTAGCGGCCATCTCGGGATTCCTCTCCCATCGATGCCGGGGCCTAAGTCCTTGTGTGGAGACGGGACCGAAATCTGAGGATTCCTCTCCAGTGCCGACATGGATCTTGGGGGTACTTCTGGAGTCTCCCCAGGGGAGTCAGGCCTCGTCTCGAGTGGGGGCATGCACGTGCGCTTTCCTCCCGAGCTGCAGCAGTAGGGTCACGCTTCTTGTCACGTGGATCAAGGGATCTGTGGCTTTGCCTCGAGGTTTTCCCTCGAGGCTTTCCCTCGAGGGTTTCCCACGAGGCTTTCCCACAGGGCTACACCAAGTGCCACCTTGGTGTGAGTCGATCCTCGGCGTGAAAGACGAGCCGGTGAAGGGAAAAGAGGTTCCTCTGGAATGGACTGAGACATCTGGGGGACTCTTGGAATGGTGGCACGACCCTGGAGTTCCTCTCGCCGTTCCTCTTGAGAGGGCCTCCTCTTGAGATGTGACGGGAACGCCCGGAATTCTTTCCCGACGAAGCAGGGAAAGGATCCCTCACCTCGAGCTACGAGGCGGAATCGGGGCTCTTCTGGATGTGGGCGGTACCCTCGTGTTTCCTCTCGAGTGGAGACGGGTATGTCGGGGGAACGTCTTGAGTTGCACCAAGGGTGTGAAGGACCCTTTCGAAGTTATAGAGATGAGGTGTGATTAGCTCCGAGAAGCCTCTGCGGAAATCGGCCTCCTCTTACCTGGAGGGGAGAACCTCCTCAATTTTTCTCGAGTTGCGGCAGGTCTTCCCGAGTTAAGACGGGGACCTCAGGGACCCTCTCTGGTGGCCTCAGGAAGGGCCAGTCCCCATGCGAGTTGCTCGGGGCCATCTCGGGGTTCCTCTCCCGTCGATGCCGGGGCCTAAGACCTTGTGTGGAGTCGGGGCCGGGACCTGAGGATTCCTCTCCAGTGTTGACATGGATCTTGGGGTGCCTCTGAGTCTCCCCAGGGGAGTCAGGCCTCGTCTCGAGTTGGGGCATGCACGTGCGCTTTCCTCCCGAGCTGCAGCAGTAGGGTCACGCTTCCTGTCACGTGGATCACGGGATCTGTGGCTTTCCCTCGAGGCTTTCCTTAGAGGCTTTCCCACCGGGCTTTCCCACAGGGCTGTGCCAAGTGCCACCTTCGTGTGAGTCGATCCTCGGCGTGAAAGACGAGCCGGTGAAGGGAAAAGAGGTTCCGCTGGAATGGACTGAGACATCTGGGGGACTCTTGGAATGGTGGCACGACCCTGGAGTTCCTCTCGCCGTTCCTGTTGAGAGAGCCTCCTCTTGAGATGCGACGGGAACGCCGGGAACTCTTTCCCGAAGAAGCAGGGAAAGGATCCCTCACCTCGAGCTATGAATCGGAAACGGGGCTCCTCTGGATCTGGGCGGGACCCTCGTGTTTCCTCTCGAGTGGAGACCGGTATGTCGGGGAACGTCTTCAGTTGCACCAAGGGTGTGAAGGACCCTTTCGACGTTCCAGAGGTGAGGTGTGATTAGCCCCGAGAAGCATCTGCGGAAATGGGCCTCATCTCGCCTGCAGGGGAGAACCTCGTGGATATTCTCGAGTTGCGCCAGGTCTTCTCGAGTTACGACGGGGACCTCAGGGACCCGCTCTGGTGGCCTCAGGAAGGGCCAGTCCCCATGCGAGTTGCTAGGGGCCATCTCGGGATTCCTCTCCCATCGATGCCGGGGTCTAAGTCCTTGTGTGGAGACCGGGCCGAAATCTGAGGATTCCTCTCCAGTGCCGACATGGATCTTGGGGGTACTTCTGGAGTCTCCCCAGGGGAGTCAGGCCTCGTCTCGAGTGGGGGCATCCACGTGCGCTTCCCTCCCGAGCTGCAGCAGTAGGGTCACGCTTCCTGTCACGTGGATCAAGGGATCTGTGGCTTTCCCTCGAGGCTTTCCCACGAGGCTTTCCCACAGGGCTGTGTCAAGTGCCACCTTTGTGTGAATCGATCCTCGGCGTGAAAGACGAGCTGGTGAAGGGAAAAGAGGTTCCTCTGGAATGGACTGAGACATCTGGTGGACTCTTGGAATGGCGGCATGACCCTGGAGTTCCTCTCGCCGTTCCTGTTGAGAGGGCCTCCTCTCGAGATGCGACGGGAACGCCGGGAATTCTTTCCCGACGAAGCAGGGAAAGGATCCCTCATCTCGAGCTACGAGGGGGAAACGAGGCTCCTCTGAATGTGGGCGGGACCCTCGTGTTTCCTCTCGAGTGGAGACGGGTATGTCGGGGAACTTCTTGAGTTGCACCAAGGGTGTGAAGGATCCTTTCGAAGTTCCAGAGGTGAGGTGTGATTAGCCCCGAGAAGCCTCTGCGGAAATGGGCCTCCTCTCGCCTGGAGGGGAGAACCTCCTGGATTTTCTCGAGTTGCGGTAGGTCTTCTCGAGTTACGAAGGGGACCTCAGGGACCCGCTCTGGTGGCCTCAGGAAGGGCCAGTCCCCATGCGAGTTGCTAGGAGCCATCTCGGGATTCCTCTCCCGTCGATGCCGGGGCCTAAGACCTTGTGTGGAGTCGGGGCCTGAACCTGAGCATTCCTCTCCAGTGTTCACATGTATCTTGGGGTGCCTCTGAGTCTCCCCAGGGGAGTCAGGCCTCGTCTCGAGTGGGGGCATGCATGTGCACTTTCCTCCCGAGTTGCAGCAGTAGGGTCACGCTTCCTGTCACGTGGAGCAAGGGATCTGTGGCTTTGCCTCGAGGGTTTCCCTCGAGGCTTTCCCACGAGGCTTTCCCAAAGGGAGGTGCCAAGTGCCACCTTGGTGTGAGTCGATCCCCGGCGTGAAAGATGAGCCGGTAAAGGGAAAAGACGTTCCTCTGGAATGGACTGAGACATCTGGGGGACTCTTGGAATGGTGGCACGACACTGGAGTTCCTCTCGCCGTTCCTGTTGAGAGGGCCTCCTCTTGAGATGCGACGGGAACGCCGGGAATTCTTTCACGATGAAGCAGGGAATGGATCCCTCACCTCGAGCTACGAGGCGGAAACGCGGCTCCTCTGTATGTGGGCGGGACCCTCGTGTTTCCTCTCGAGTGGAGACGGGTATGTCGGGGAACGTCTTGAGTTGCACCAAGGGTGTGAAGGACCCTTTCGACGTTCCAGAGGTGAGGTGTGATTAGCCCCGAGAAGCCTCTGCGGAAATGGGCCTCATCTCGCCTGCATGGGAGAACCTCCTGGATATTCTCGAGTTGGGCCATGTCTTCTTGAGTTACGACAGGGACCTCAGGGATCCGCTCTGGTGGCCTCAGGAAGGGCCAGTCCCCATGCGAGTTGCTAGGGGCCATCTCGGGATTCCTCTCCCGTCGATGCCGGGGCCTAAGACCTTGTGTGGAGTCGGGGCCTGAACCTGAGCATTCCTCTCCAGTGTTGACATGGATCTTGGGGTGCCTCTGAGTCTCCCCAGGGGAGTCAGGCCTCGTCTAGATTGGGGGCATGCACGTGTGCTTCCCTCCCGAGCTGCAGCAGTAGGGTCACGCTTCCTGTCACGTGGATCAAGGGATCTGCGGCTTTCCCTCGAGGCTTTCCCTCGAGGCTTTCCCACGAGGCTTTCCCACAGGGCTGTGCCAAGTGCCACCTTGGTGTGAGTCGATCCTCGGCGTGAAAGACGAGCCGGTGAAGGGAAAAGAGGTTCCTCTGGAATGGACTGAGACATCTGGGGGACTCTTGGAATGGTGGCACGACCCTGGAGTTCCTCTCGCCGTTCCTGTTGAGAGAGCCTCCTCTTGAGATGCGACGGGAACGCCGGGAACTCTTTCCCGAAGAAGCAGGGAAAGGATCCCTCACCTCGAGCTATGAATCGGAAACGGGGCTCCTCTGGATGTGGGCGGGACCCTCGTGTTTCCTCTCGAGTGGACACGGGTATGTCGGGGAACTTCTTGAGTCGCACCAAGGGTGTGAAGGACCCTTTCGACGTTCCAGAGGTGAGTTGTGATTAGCCCCGAGAAGCATCTGCGGAAATGGGCCTCATCTCGCCTGCAGGGCAGAACCTCGTGGATATTCTCGAGTTGCGCCAGGTCTTCTCGAGTTACGACGGGGACCTCAGGGACGCGCTCTGGTGGCCTCAGGAAGGGCCAGTCCCCATGCGAGTTGCTAGGGGCCATCTCGGGATTCCTCTCCCATCGATGCCGGGGCCTAAGTCCTTGTGTGGAGACCGGGCCGAAATCTGAGGATTCCTCTCCAGTGCCGACATGGATCTTGGGGGTACTTCTGGAGTCTCCCCAGGGGACTCAGGCCTCGTCTCGAGTGGGGGCATCCACGTGCGCTTCCCTCCCGAGCTGCAGCAGTAGGGTCACGCTTCCTGTCACGTGGATCAAGGGATCTGTGGCTTTCCCTCGAGGCTTTCCCAGGAGGCTTTCCCACAGGGCTGTACCAAGTGCCACCTTGATGTGAGTCGATCCTCGGCGTGAAAAACGAGCCGGTGAAGGGAAAAGAGGTTCCTCTGGAATGGACTGAGACATCTGGGGGACTCTTGGAATGGTGGCACGACCCTGGAGTTCCTCTCGCTGTTCCTGTGGAGAGGGCCTCCTCTTGAGATGCGACGGGAACGCCCGGAATTCTTTCCCGACGAAGCAGGGAAAGGATCCCTCACCTCGAGCTACGAGGCGGAAACGGGCTCCTCTGGATGTGGGCGGGACCCTCGTGTTTCCTCTCGAGTGGAGACGGGTATGACGGGGAACTTCTTGAGTTGCACCAAGGGTGTGAAGGACCCTTTCGAATTTCCAGAGGTGAGGCGTGATTAGCCCCGAGAAGCTTCTGCGGAAATGGACCTCCTCTCCTGGAGGGGAGAACCTCCTGGATTTTCTCGAGTTGCAGCAGGTCTCCTCGAGTTCGGATGGGGACCACAGGGACCCGTTCTGGTGGCCTCAGGAAGGGCCAGTCCCCATGCGAGTTCCTAGGGGCCCTCTCGGGATTCCTCTCCCGGTCATGCCGGGGCCTAAGACCTTGTGTGTAGTCGGGGCCGGAACCTGAGCATTCCTCTCCAGTGTTGACGTGGATCTTGGGGTGCCTCTGAGTCTCCCCAGGGGAGTCAGGCTTCGTCTCGAGTGGGGGCATGCACGTGTGCTTCCCTCCCGAGCTGCAGCAGTGGGGTCATGCTTCCTGTCACGTGGATCAAGGGATCTGTGACTTTGCCTTGAGGCTTTCCCTCGAGGCTTTCCCACGAGGCTTTCCCACAGAGCTGTGCCATGTGCCACCTTGGTGTGAGTCGATCCTCGGCGTGAAAGACGAGCCGGTGAAGGGAAAAGAGGTTCCTCTCGAATGGACTGAGACATCTGGGGGACTCTTGGAATGGTGGCACGACCCTGGAGTTCCTCTCGCCGTTTCTGTTGAGAGGGCCTCCTCTTGAGATGCGACGGGAACGCCGGGAATTCTTTCCCGACGAAGCAGGGAAAGGATCCCTCACCTCGAGCTACGAGGCGGAAACGGGGCTCCTCTGGATGTGGGCAGGACCCTCGTGTTTCCTCTCGAGTGGAGACGGGTATGTCGGGGAAATTCTTGAGTTGCACCAAGGGTGTGAAGGACCCTTTCGACGTTCCAGAGGTGAGGTGTGATTAGCCCCGAGAAGCCTCTGCGGAAATGGGCCTGTTGTCGCCTGGAGGGGAGAACCTCCAGGATTTTCTCGAGTTGCGGCAGGTCTTCTCGAGTTACGACGGGGACCTCAGGGACCCGCTCTGGTGGCCTCAGGAAAGGCCAGTCCCCATGCGAGATGCTAGGGGCCATCTCGGGATTCCTCTCCCGTCCATGCAGGGGCCTAAGACCTTGCGTTGAGTTGTGGCCGGAACCTGAGGATTCCTCTCCAGTGTTGACATGGATCTTGGGGTGCTTCTGAGTCTCCCCAGGACAGTCAGGCCTCGTCTCGAGTGGCGGCATGCCCGTGCGCTTTCCTCCCGAGCTGCAGCAGTAGTGTCACGCTTCCTGTCACGTGGATCAAGGGATCTGTGGCTTTCCCTCGAGGCTTTCCCACGAGGCTTTCCCACAGGGCTGTGCCACGTGCCACCTTGGTGTGAGTCGATCCTCGGCGTGAAAGACAAGCTGGAGAAGGGAAAAGAGGTTCCTCTGGAATGGACTGAGACATCTGGGGGACTCTTGGAATGGTGGCACGACCCTGGAGTTCCTCTCGCCTTTCCTGTTGAGAGTGCCTCCTCTTGAGATGCGACGGGAACGCCGGAACTCTTGCCCGACGAAGCAGGGAAAGGATCCCTCATCTCGAGCTATGAGGCAGAAACGGGGCTCCTCTGGATGTGTGCTGTGCCCTCGTGTTTCCTCTCGAATGGAGACGGGTATGTCGGGGAACTTCTTGATTTGCACCAAGGGTGTGAAGGACCCTTTCGAAGTTCCAGAGGTGATGTGTGATCAGCCTCGAGACGCCTCAGCGGAAATGGGCCTCATCACCCCTGGACGAAAGAACCTGCTGGATTTTCTCGAGTTGCGGCAGGTCTTCTCGACTTACGACGGGGACCTCAGGGATCCGCTCTGGTGGCCTCAGGAAGGGCCAGTCCCCATGCGAGGTGCTAGGGGCCCTCTCGGGATTCCTCTCCCGTCCATGCCGGGGCCTAAGTCCTTGTGTGGAGTCGGGGCCGGAACCTGAGGATTCCTCTCCAGTGTTGCCATGGATCTTGGGGTGCTTCTGAGTCTCCCCAGGGGAGTCTGGCCTCCTCTCGAGAGGGGGGCATGCAGGTGCGCTTTCCTCCCGAGCTGCAGCAGTAGTGTCACGCTTCCTGTCACGTGGATCAAGAGATCTGTGGCTTTCCCTCGAGGCTTTCCCTCGAGGCTTTCCCACAAGGCTTTCCAACAGGGCTGTGCCAAGTGCCACCTTGGTGTGAGTCGATCCTCGGCGTGAAAGACGAGCCGGTGAAGGTCAAGGAGGTTCCTCTGGAATGGACTGAGACATCTGGGGGACTCTTGGAATGGGGGCACGACCCTGGATTTCCTCTCGCTGTTCCTGTTGAGTGGGCCTCCTCTTGAGATGCGACGGGAATGCCGGGAACTCTTGCCCGACGAAGCAGGGAAAGGATCCCTCATCTCGAGCTGTGAGGCGGAAACGGGGCCCCTCTGGATGTGGGCGGGACCCTCGTGTTTCCTCTCGAGTGGAGACGGGTATGTCGGGGAACTTCTTGAATTTCACCAAGGGTGTGAAGGACCCTTTCGAAGTTCCAGAGGTGAGGTGTGATCAGCCTCGAGACGCCTCAGCGGAAATGGGCCTCATCTCGCCTGGAGGGGAGAACCTCCAGGATTTTCTCGAGTTGCGGCAGGTCTTCTCGAGTTACGACGGGGAACGCCGGGACCCGCTCTGGTGGCCTCAGGAAAGGCCAGTCCCCATGCGAGTTTCTAGGGGCCCTCACAGGATTCCTCTCCCGTCCATGCCGGGGCCTAAGACCTTGTGTGGAGTCGGGGCCGGAACCTGAGGATTCCTCTCCAGTGTTGCCATGGATCTTGGGGTGCCTCTGAGTCTGCCCAGGGGAGTCAGGCCTCCGTCTCGAGTGGGGCATGCACGTACGCTTTCCTCCCGAGCTGCAGCAGTAGTGTCATTCTTCCTGTCACGTGGATCAAGGATCTGTGGATTTCCCTCGAGGCTTTCCCCTCGAGGCTTTCCCACGAGTCTTTCCACAGGGCCTGCCCCGTGCCACCTTGGTGTGTGTCGATCCTCGGCGTGAAAGACGAGACGGTGAAGGGAAAAGTGGTTCCCCTGGAATGGACAGAGACATCTGGGGGACTCTTGGAATGGTGGCACGACCCTGGAGTTCCTCTCGCCGTTCCTGTTGAGAGGGCTTCCTCTTGAGATGTGACGGAACGCCGGGAACTCTTTCCCACGAAGCAGGGAAAGGATCCCTCATCTCGAGCGACGAGGCGGAAACGGGTCTCCTCTGGATTTGGGCGGAACCTCGTGTTTCCTCTCGTGCGGACACGGGTATGTCGGGGAACTTCTTGATTTGCACCAACGGTGTGAATGACCCTTTCGAAGTTCCAGAGGTGAGGTGTGATTAGCCCCGATAAGCCTCTGCGGAAATGGGCCCTCATCTCGCCTGCAGGGGAGAACCTCCTGGATTTTCTCGAGATGAGGCAGGTCTTCTCGACTTACGATTGGGACATCAGGGACCCGCTCTGGTGGCCTCAGGGAAGGCCAGTCCCCAAGCGAGTTGCTAGGGGCCCTCTTGGGATTCCTCTCCCGTCGATGCCGGGGCCTAAGGCCTTGTGTGGAGTCGGGACCGGATCCTGAGGATTCCTCTCAGTGTTGCCATGGATCTTGGGGTGCTTCAAGAGTCTCCCCAGGCGAGTCAGACCTCGTCTCGTGTGGGGGCATGCACGTGCGCTTTCCTACCGAGCTGCAGCAGTACTGTCACGCTTCCTGTCACCTGGATCAAAGGGACCTGTGTCTTTCCCTCGACGCTTTCCCTCGAGGCTGTCCCACGAGGCTTTCCCACAGGGCTGTGGCACGTGCCACCTTGGTGTAAGTCGATCCTCGGCGTGAAAGACGAGCCGGTGAAGGAAAAAGAGCTTCCTCTGGAATGGACTGAGACGTCTGGGGGACTCTTGGATTGATGGCACGACCCTGGAGTTCCTCTCGCCTTTCCTGTTCAGTGGGCCTCCTCTTGAGATGCAACGGAATGCCTGGAACTGTTTCCTGACGAAGCAGGGAAAGGATCCCTCATCTCGAGCTACCAGGCGGAAACGGGGCGCCTCTGGATGTGGGCGGGACCCTCGTGTTTCCTCTCGGGTGGAGACGGGTATGTCGGGGAACTTCTTAATTTGCACCAAGGGTGTGAAGGACCCTTTCGAAATTCCAGAGGTGAGGTGTGATCAGCCTCGAGAAGCCTCAGCGGAAATGGGCCTCATCTCGCCTGGAGGGGAGAACCTCCTGGATTTTCTCGAGTTGCGGCAGGTCTTCTCGAGTTACGACGGGGACCTCAGAGACCCGCTCTGGTGGCCTCAGGAAAGGCCAGTCCCCATACTAGTTGCTAGGGGCGCTCTCGGGATTCCTCTCCCGTCCATGCCGGGGCCTAAGACCTTGTGTGGAGTCGGGGCCGGAACCTGAGGATTCCTCTCCAGTGTTGCCATGGATCTTGGGGTACTTCTGAGTCTCCCCAGGGGAGTCAGGCCTCGTCTCGAGTGGGGGAATGCACGTGCGCTTTCCTCCCGAGCTGCAGCCGTAGTGTCACACTTCCTGTCACGTGGATCAAGGGATCTGTGGCTTTCCCTCGAGGCTTTCCCTCGAGGCTTTCCCACGAGGCTTTCCCACAGGGCTGTGCCACGTGCCACCTTGGTGTGAGTCGATCCTCGGCGTGAAAGGCGAGCCGGTGAAGGGAAAGGAGGTTCCTCTGGCATGGACTGAGACATCTGGAGGACTCTTGGAATGGTGGCACGACCCTGGAGTTCCTCTCGCTGTTCCTGTTGAGAGGGCCTCCTCTTGAGATGCGAGGGGAATGCCGGGAAGTCTTGCCCGACGATGCAGGGAAAGAATTGCTCATCTCGAGCTACGATGCGGAAACGGGGCTCCTCTGGATGTGGGTGGGGATCTCGTGTTTCCTCTCGAGTGGAGACGGGTATGTCGGGGAACTTCTTGAGTTGCACCAAGGGTGTGAAGGACCCTTTCGAAGTTCCAGAGGTGAGGTGTGATCAGCCTCGAGACGCCTCAGCGGAAATGGGCCTCATCTCGCCTGGAGGGGAAAACCTCCTAGATTTTCTCGAGTTGCGGCAGGTCTTCTCGAGTTACAACGGGGACCTCAGGGACCCGGTCTGGTGGCCTCAGGAAAGGCCAGTCCCCATGCGAGTTGCTAGGGGCCCTCTCGGGATTCCTCTCCCGGTCATGCCGGGGCCTAAGACCTTGTGTGGAGTCGGGGCCGGGACCTGAGGATTCCTCTCCAGTGTTGCCATGGATCTTGGGGTGCCTCTGAGTCTCCCCAGGGTTTCAGGCCTCGTCTCGAGTTGGGGCATGCACATGCGCTTTCCTCACGAGCTGTAGCAGTAGTGTCACGCTTCCTGTCACATGGGTCAAGGGATCTCTGGCTTTCCCTCGAGGCTTTCCCACATGGCTGTGCCCCGTGCCAGCTTAGTGTGAGTCCATCCTCGGCGTGAAAGACGAGCTGGTGAAGGGAAAAGAGGTTCCTTTGGAATGGACAGAGACATCTGGGGGACTCTTGGAATGGTGGCACGACCCTGGAGTTCCTCTCGCCGTTCCTGTTGAGAGGGCCTCCTCTTGAGATGCGACGGGAACGCCGGGAATTCTTTCCCGACGAAGCAGGGAAAGGATCCCTCACCTCGAGCTACGAGGCAGAAACGGGGCTCCTCTGGATATGGGCGGGACCCTCATGTTTCCTCTCGAGTGGAGACGGGTATGTCGGGGAACTTCTTGAGTTGCACCAAGGGTGGGAAGGACCCTTTTGACGTTTCAGAGGTGAGGTGTGATTAGCACCGAGAAGCCTCTGCGGAAATGTGCCTCATCTCGCCAGCAGGGGAGAACCTCCTGGATTTTCTCGAGTTGCGGCAGGTCTTCTCGAGTTACGACGGGGATCTCAGGGACCCGCTCTGGTGGCCTCAGGAAGGGCCAGTCCCCATTGGAGTTGCTAGGGGCCATCTCGGGATACCTCTCCCGTCGATGCCGGGGCCTAAGACCTTTTGTGGAGTCGGGGTCGGAACATGAGGATTCCTCTCCAGTGTTGCCATGGATCTTGGGGTGCCTCTGAGTCTCCCCAGAGGAGTCAGGCCTCGTCTCGTGAGGGGGCATGCACACGCGCTTTCCTCCCGAACTGCAGCAGTAGGGTCACGCTTCCTGTCACGTGGATCAAGGGATCTGTGGCTTTCCCTCGAGGCTTTCCCAGGAGGCTTTCCCACAGGGCTGTACCAAGTGCCACCTTGATGTGAGTCGATCCTCGGCGTGAAAAACGAGCCGGTGAAGGGAAAAGAGGTTCCTCTGGAATGGACTGAGACATCTGGGGGACTCTTGGAATGGTGGCACGACCCTGGAGTTCCTCTCGCCGTTCCTGTGGAGAGGGCCTCCTCTTGAGATGCGACGGGAACGCCCGGAATTCTTTCCCGACGAAGCAGGGAAAGGATCCCTCACCTCGAGCTACGAGGCAGAAACGGGGCTCCTCTGGATGTGGGCGGGACCCTCGTGTTTCCTCTCGAGTGGAGACGGGTATGACGGGGAACTTCTTGAGTTGCACCAAGGGTGTGAAGGACCCTTTCGAAGTTCCAGAGGTGAGGTGTGATTAGCCCCGAGAAGCCTCTGCGGAAATGGACCTCCTCTCCTGGAGGGGAGAACCTCCTGGATTTTCTCGAGTTGCAGCAGGTCTCCTCGAGTTCGGATGGGGACCACAGGGACCCGTTCTGGTGGCCTCAGGAAGGGCCAGTCCCCATGCGAGTTGCTAGGGGCCCTCTTGGGATTCCTCTCCCGTCGATGCCGGGGCCTAAGACCTTGTGTGTAGTCGGGGCCGGAACCTGAGCATTCCTCTCCAGTGTTGACGTGGATCTTGGGGTGCCTCTGAGTCTCCCCAGGGGAGTCAGGCTTCGTCTCGAGTGGGGGCATGCACGTGTGCTTTCCTCCCGAGCTGCAGCAGTAGGGTCACGCTTCCTGTCACGTGGATCAAGGGATCTGTGGCTTTGCCTCGAGGCTTTCCCTCGAGGCTTTCCCACGAGGCTTTCCCACAGGGCTGTGCCATGTGCCACCTTGGTGTGAGTCGATCCTCGGCGTGAAAGACGAGCCGGTGAAGGGAAAAGAGGTTCCTCTGGAATGGACTGAGACATCTGGGGGACTCTTGGAATGGTGGCACGACCCTGGAGTTCCTCTCGCCGTTTCTGTTGAGAGGGCCTCCTCTTGAGATGCGACGGGAACGCCGGGAACTCTTTCCCGACGAAGCAGGGAAAGGATCCCTAACCTCGAGCTACGAGGCGGAAACGGGGCTCCTCTGGATGTGGGCGGGACCCTCGTGATTCCTCTCGATCGGAGAAGGGTATGTCGGGGAACTTCTTGAGTTGCACCAAGGGTGTGAAGGACCCTTTCGACGTTCCAGAGGTGAGGTGTGATTAGCCCTGAGAAGCCTCTGCGGAAATGGGCCTGTTGTCGCCTGGAGGGGAGAACCTCCAGGATTTTCTCGAGTTGCGGCAGGTCTTCTCGAGTTACGACGGGGACCTCAGGGACCCGCTCTGGTGGCCTCTGGAAAGGCCAGTCCCCATGCGAGTTGCTAGGGGCCATCTCGGGAATCCTCTCCCGTCCATGCAGGGGCCTAAGACCTTGTGTTGAGTTGTGGCCGGAACCTGAGGATTCCTCTCCAGTGTTGACATGGATCTTGGGGTGCTTCTGAGTCTCCCCAGGACAGTCAGGCCTCGTCTCGAGTGGCGGCATGCCCGTGCGCTTTCCTCCCGAGCTGCAGCAGTAGGGTCACGCTTCCTGTCACGTGGATCAAGGGATCTGTGTCTTTCCCTCGAGGCTTTCCCACAGGGCTGTGCCAAGTGCCACCTTGGTGTGAGTCTATCCTCGGCGTGAAAGACGAGCCGGTGAAGGGAAAAGAGTTTACTCTGGAATGGACTGAGACAACTGGGGGACTCTTGGAATGGTGGCACGACCCTGGAGTTCCTCTCGCCGTTTCTGTTGAGAGGGCCTCCTCTTGAGATGCGACGGGAACGCCGGGAATTCTTTCCCGACGAAGCAGGGAAAGGATCCCTCACCTCGAGCTACGAGGCGGAAACGGGGCTCCTCTGGATGTGGGCAGGACCCTCGTGTTTCCTCTCGAGTGGAGACGGGTATGTCGGGGAAATTCTTGAGTTGCACCAAGGGTGTGAAGGACCCTTTCGACGTTCCAGAGGTGAGGTGTGATTAGCCCCGAGAAGCCTCTGCGGAAATGGGCCTGTTGTCGCCTGGAGGGGAGAACCTCCAGGATTTTCTCGAGTTGCGGCAGGTCTTCTCGAGTTACGACGGGGACCTCAGGGACCCGCTCTGGTGGCCTCAGGAAAGGCCAGTCCCCATGCGAGATGCTAGGGGCCATCTCGGGATTCCTCTCCCGTCCATGCAGGGGCCTAAGACCTTGTGTTGAGTTGTGGCCGGAACCTGAGGATTCCTCTCCAGTGTTGACATGGATCTTGGGGTGCTTCTGAGTCTCCCCAGGACAGTCAGGCCTCGTCTCGAGTGGCGGCATGCCCGTGCGCTTTCCTCCCGAGCTGCAGCAGTAGTGTCACGCTTCCTGTCACGTGGATCAAGGGATCTGTGGCTTTCCCTCGAGGCTTTCCCACGAGGCTTTCCCACAGGGCTGTGCCACGTGCCACCTTGGTGTGAGTCGATCCTCGGCGTGAAAGACAAGCTGGAGAAGGGAAAAGAGGTTCCTCTGGAATGGACTGAGACATCTGGGGGACTCTTGGATTGGTGGCACGACCCTGGAGTTCCTCTCGCCTTTCCTGTTGAGAGTGCCTCCTCTTGAGATGCGACGGGAACGCCGGAACTCTTGCCCGACGAAGCAGGGAAAGGATCCCTCATCTCAAGCTATGAGGCAGAAACGGGGCTCCTCTGGATGTGTGCTGTGCCCTCGTGTTTCCTCTCGAATGGAGACAGGTATGTCGGGGAACTTCTTGATTTGCACCAAGGGTGTGAAGGACCCTTTCGAAGTTCCAGAGGTGATGTGTGATCAGCCTCGAGACGCCTCAGCGGAAATGGGCCTCATCACCCCTGGACGAAAGAACCTGCTGGATTTTCTCGAGTTGCGGCAGGTCTTCTCGACTTACGACGGGGACCTCAGGGATCCGCTCTGGTGGCCTCAGGAAGGGCCAGTCCCCATGCGAGGTGCTAGGGGCCCTCTCGGGATTCCTCTCCCGTCCATGCCGGGGCCTAAGTCCTTGTGTGGAGTCGGGGCCGGAACCTGATGATTCCTCTCCAGTGTTGCCATGGATCTTGGGGTGCTTCTGAGTCTCCCCAGGGGAGTCTGGCCTCCTCTCGAGAGGGGGGCATGCAGGTGCGCTTTCCTCCCGAGCTGCAGCAGTAGTGTCACGCTTCCTGTCACGTGGATCAAGAGATCTGTGGCTTTCCCTCGAGGCTTTCCCTCGAGGCTTTCCCACAAGGCTTTCCCACAGGGCTGTGCCAAGTGCCACCTTGGTGTGAGTCGATCCTCGGCGTGAAAGACGAGCCGGTGAAGGTCAAGGAGGTTCCTCTGGAATGGACTGAGACATCTGGGGGACTCTTGGAATGGGGGCACGACCCTGGAGTTCCTCTCGCTGTTCCTGTTGAGTGGGCCTCCTCTTGAGATGCGACGGGATTGCCGGGAACTCTTGCCCGACGAAGCAGGGAAAGGATCCCTCATCTCGAGCTGTGTGGCGGAAACGGGGCCCCTCTGGATGTGGGCGGGACCCTCGTGTTTCCTCTCGAGTGGAGACGGGTATGTCGGGGAACTTCTTGAATTTCACCAAGGGTGTGAAGGACCCTTTCGAAGTTCCAGAGGTGAGGTGTGATCAGCCTCGAGACGCCTCAGCGGAAATGGGCCTCATCTCGCCTGGAGGGGAGAACCTCCAGGATTTTCTCGAGTTGCGGCAGGTCTTCTCGAGTTACGACGGGGACCGCCGGGACCCGCTCTGGTGGCCTCAGGAAAGGCCAGTCCCCATGCGAGTTTCTAGGGGCCCTCACAGGATTCCTCTCCCGTCCATGCCGGGGCCTAAGACCTTGTGTGGAGTCGGGGCCGGAACCTGAGGATTCCTCTCCAGTGTTACCATGGATCTTGGGGTGCCTCTGAGTCTGCCCAGGGGAGTCAGGCCTCGTCTCGAGTGGGGCCATGCATGTACGCTTTCCTCCCGAGCTGCAGCAGTAGTGTCATTCTTCCTGTCACGTGGATCAAGGATCTGTGGATTTCCCTCGAGGCTTTCCCTCGAGGCTTTCCCACGAGTCTTTCCCACAGGGCCTGCCCCGTGCCACCTTGGTGTGTGTCGATCCTCGGCGTGAAAGACGAGACGGTGAAGGGAAAAGTGGTTCCCCTGGAATGGACAGAGACATCTGGGGGACTCTTGGAATGGTGGCACGACCCTGGAGTTCCTCTCGCCGTTCCTGTTGAGAGGGCTTCCTCTTGAGATGTGACGGGAACGCCGGGAACTCTTTCCCACGAAGCAGGGAAAGGATCCCTCATCTCGAGCGACGAGGCGGAAACGGGTCTCCTCTGGATTTGGGCGGAACCCTCGTGTTTCCTCTCGTGCGGACACGGGTATGTCGGGGAACTTCTTGATTTGCACCAACGGTGTGAATGACCCTTTCGAAGTTCCAGAGGTGAGGTGTGATTAGCCCCGAGAAGCCCTGCGGAAATGGGCCTCATCTCGCCTGCAGGGGAGAACCTCCTGGATTTTCTCGAGATGAGGCAGGTCTTCTCGACTTACGATTGGGACATCAGGGACCCGCTCTGGTGGCCTCAGGGAAGGCCAGTCCCCAAGCGAGTTGCTAGGGGCCCTCTCGGGATTCCTCTCCCGTCGATGCCGGTGCCTAAGGCCTTGTGTGGAGTCGGGACCGGATCCTGAGGATTCCTCTCCAGTGTTGCCATGGATCTTGGGGGTGCTTCAGAGTCTCCCCAGGCGAGTCAGACCTCGTCTCGTGTGGGGGCATGCACGTGCGCTTTCCTACCGAGCTGCAGCAGTACTGTCACGCTTCCTGTCACCTGGATCAAGGGACCTGTGTCTTTCCCTCGACGCTTTCCCTCGAGGCTGTCCCACGAGGCTTTCCCACAGGGCTGTGGCACGTGCCACCTTGGTGTAAGTCGATCCTCGGCGTGAAAGACGAGCCGGTGAAGGAAAAAGAGCTTCCTCTGGAATGGACTGAGACGTCTGGGAAACTCTTGGATTGATGGCACGACCCTGGAGTTCCTCTCGCCTTTCCTGTTCAGAGGGCCTCCTCTTGAGATGCAACGGAATGCCTGGAACTGTTTCCTGACGAAGCAGGGAAAGGATCCCTCATCTCGAGCTACCAGGCGGAAACGGGGCGCCTCTGGATGTGGGCGGGACCCTCGTGTTTCCTCTCGGGTGGAGACGGGTATGTCGGGGAACTTCTTAATTTGCACCAAGGGTGTGAAGGACCCTTTCGAAATTCCAGAGGCGAGGTGTGATCAGCCTCGAGAAGCCTCAGCGGAAATGGGCCTCATCTCGCCTGGAGGGGAGAACCTCCTGGATTTTCTCGAGTTGCGGCAGGTCTTCTCGAGTTACGTCGGGGACCTCAGAGACCCGCTCTGGTGGCCTCAGGAAAGGCCAGTCCCCATACTAGTTGCTAGGGGCGCTCTCGGGATTCCTCTCCCGTCCATGCCGGGGCCTAAGACCTTGTGTGGAGTCGGGGCCGGAACCTGAGGATTCCTCTCCAGTGTTGCCATGGATCTTGGGGTACTTCTGAGTCTCCCCAGGGGAGTCAGGCCTCGTCTCGAGTGGGGGAATGCACGTGCGCTTTCCTCCCGAGCTGCAGCCGTAGTGTCACACTTCCTGTCACGTGGATCAAGGGATCTGTGGCTTTCCCTCGAGGCTTTCCCTCGAGGCTTTCCCACGAGGCTTTCCCACAGGGCTGTGCCACGTGCCACCTTGGTGTGAGTCGATCCTCGGCGTGAAAGGCGAGCCGGTGAAGGGAAAGGAGGTTCCTCTGGCATGGACTGAGACATCTGGAGGACTCTTGGAATGGTGGCACGACCCTGGAGTTCCTCTCGCTGTTCCTGTTGAGAGGGCCTCCTCTTGAGATGCGAGGGGAATGCCGGGAAGTCTTGCCCGACGATGCAGGGAAAGAATTGCTCATCTCGAGCTACGATGCGGAAACGGGGCTCCTCTGGATGTGGGTGGGGATCTCGTGTTTCCTCTCGAGTGGAGACGGGTATGTCGGGGAACTTCTTGAGTTGCACCAAGGGTGTGAAGGACCCTTTCGAAGTTCCAGAGGTGAGGTGTGATCAGCCTCGAGACGCCTCAGCGGAAATGGGCCTCATCTCGCCTGGAGGGGAAAACCTCCTAGATTTTCTCGAGTTGCGGCAGGTCTTCTCGAGTTACAACGGGGACCTCAGGGACCCGGTCTGGTGGCCTCAGGAAAGGCCAGTCCCCATGCGAGTTGCTAGGGGCCCTCTCGGGATTCCTCTCCCGGTCATGCCGGGGCCTAAGACCTTGTGTGGAGTCGGGGCCGGGACCTGAGGATTCCTCTCCAGTGTTGCCATGGATCTTGGGGTGCCTCTGAGTCTCCCCAGGGTTTCAGGCCTCGTCTCGAGTTGGGGCATGCACATGCGCTTTCCTCACGAGCTGTAGCAGTAGTGTCACGCTTCCTGTCACATGGGTCAAGGGATCTCTGGCTTTCCCTCGAGGCTTTCCCACATGGCTGTGCCCCGTGCCAGCTTAGTGTGAGTCCATCCTCGGCGTGAAAGACGAGCTGGTGAAGGGAAAAGAGGTTCCTTTGGAATGGACAGAGACATCTGGGGGACTCTTGGAATGGTGGCACGACCCTGGAGTTCCTCTCGCCGTTCCTGTTGAGAGGGCCTCCTCTTGAGATGCGACGGGAACGCCGGGAATTCTTTCCCGACGAAGCAGGGAAAGGATCCCTCACCTCGAGCTACGAGGCAGAAACGGGGCTCCTCTGGATATGGGGCGGGACCCTCATGTTTCCTCTCGAGTGGAGACGGGTATGTCGGGGAACTTCTTGAGTTGCACCAAGGGTGGGAAGGACCCTTTTGACGTTTCAGAGGTGAGGTGTGATTAGCACCGAGAAGCCTCTGCGGAAATGGGCCTCATCTCGCCAGCAGGGGAGAACCTCCTGGATTTTCTCGAGTTGCGGCAGGTCTTCTCGAGTTACGACGGGGATCTCAGGGACCCGCTCTGGTGGCCTCAGGAAGGGCCAGTCCCCATTGGAGTTGCTAGGGGCCATCTCGGGATACCTCTCCCGTCGATGCCGGGGCCTAAGACCTTTTGTGGAGTCGGGGTCGGAACATGAGGATTCCTCTCCAGTGTTGCCATGGATCTTGGGGTGCCTCTGAGTCTCCCCAGAGGAGTCAGGCCTCGTCTCGTGAGGGGGCATGCACACGCGCTTTCCTCCCGAGCTGCAGCAGTAGGGTCACGCTTCCTGTCACGTGGATCAAGGGATCTGTGGCTTTCCCTCGAGGCTTTCCCAGGAGGCTTTCCCACAGGGCTGTACCAAGTGCCACCTTGATGTGAGTCGATCCTCGGCGTGAAAAACGAGCCGGTGAAGGGAAAAGAGGTTCCTCTGGAATGGACTGAGACATCTGGGGGACTCTTGGAATGGTGGCACGACCCTGGAGTTCCTCTCGCCGTTCCTGTGGAGAGGGCCTCCTCTTGAGATGCGACGGGAACGCCCGGAATTCTTTCCCGACGAAGCAGGGAAAGGATCCCTCACCTCGAGCTACGAGGCAGAAACGGGGCTCCTCTGGATGTGGGCGGGACCCTCGTGTTTCCTCTCGAGTGGAGACGGGTATGACGGGGAACTTCTTGAGTTGCACCAAGGGTGTGAAGGACCCTTTCGAAGTTCCAGAGGTGAGGTGTGATTAGCCCCGAGAAGCCTCTGCGGAAATGGACCTCCTCTCCTGGAGGGGAGAACCTCCTGGATTTTCTCGAGTTGCAGCAGGTCTCCTCGAGTTCGGATGGGGACCACAGGGACCCGTTCTGGTGGCCTCAGGAAGGGCCAGTCCCCATGCGAGTTGCTAGGGGGCCCTCTTGGGATTCCTCTCCCGTCGATGCCGGGGCCTAAGACCTTGTGTGTAGTCGGGGCCGGAACCTGAGCATTCCTCTCCAGTGTTGACGTGGATCTTGGGGTGCCTCTGAGTCTCCCCAGGGGAGTCAGGCTTCGTCTCGAGTGGGGGCATGCACGTGTGCTTTCCTCCCCGAGCTGCAGCAGTAGGGTCACGCTTCCTGTCACGTGGATCAAGGGATCTGTGGCTTTGCCTCGAGGCTTTCCCTCGAGGCTTTCCCACGAGGCTTTCCCACAGGGCTGTGCCATGTGCCACCTTGGTGTGAGTCGATCCTCGGCGTGAAAGACGAGCCGGTGAAGGGAAAAGAGGTTCCTCTGGAATGGACTGAGACATCTGGGGGACTCTTGGAATGGTGGCACGACCCTGGAGTTCCTCTCGCCGTTTCTGTTGAGAGGGCCTCCTCTTGAGATGCGACGGGAACGCCGGGAACTCTTTCCCGACGAAGCAGGGAAAGGATCCCTAACCTCGAGCTACGAGGCGGAAACGGGGCTCCTCTGGATGTGGGCGGGACCCTCGTGATTCCTCTCGATCGGAGAAGGGTATGTCGGGGAACTTCTTGAGTTGCACCAAGGGTGTGAAGGACCCTTTCGACGTTCCAGAGGTGAGGTGTGATTAGCCCTGAGAAGCCTCTGCGGAAATGGGCCTGTTGTCGCCTGGAGGGGAGAACCTCCAGGATTTTCTCGAGTTGCGGCAGGTCTTCTCGAGTTACGACGGGGACCTCAGGGACCCGCTCTGGTGGCCTCTGGAAAGGCCAGTCCCCATGCGAGTTGCTAGGGGCCATCTCGGGAATCCTCTCCCGTCCATGCAGGGGCCTAAGACCTTGTGTTGAGTTGTGGCCGGAACCTGAGGATTCCTCTCCAGTGTTGACATGGATCTTGGGGTGCTTCTGAGTCTCCCCAGGACAGTCAGGCCTCGTCTCGAGTGGCGGCATGCCCGTGCGCTTTCCTCCCGAGCTGCAGCAGTAGGGTCACGCTTCCTGTCACGTGGATCAAGGGATCTGTGTCTTTCCCTCGAGGCTTTCCCACAGGGCTGTGCCAAGTGCCACCTTGGTGTGAGTCTATCCTCGGCGTGAAAGACGAGCCGGTGAAGGGAAAAGAGTTTACTCTGGAATGGACTGAGACAACTGGGGGACTCTTGGAATGGTGGCACGACCCTGGAGTTCCTCTCGCCGTTTCTGTTGAGAGGGCCTCCTCTTGAGATGCGACGGGAACGCCGGGAATTCTTTCCCGACGAAGCAGGGAAAGGATCCCTCACCTCGAGCTACGAGGCGGAAACGGGGCTCCTCTGGATGTGGGCAGGACCCTCGTGTTTCCTCTCGAGTGGAGACGGGTATGTCGGGGAAATTCTTGAGTTGCACCAAGGGTGTGAAGGACCCTTTCGACGTTCCAGAGGTGAGGTGTGATTAGCCCCGAGAAGCCTCTGCGGAAATGGGCCTGTTGTCGCCTGGAGGGGAGAACCTCCAGGATTTTCTCGAGTTGCGGCAGGTCTTCTCGAGTTACGACGGGGACCTCAGGGACCCGCTCTGGTGGCCTCAGGAAAGGCCAGTCCCCATGCGAGATGCTAGGGGCCATCTCGGGATTCCTCTCCCGTCCATGCAGGGGCCTAAGACCTTGTGTTGAGTTGTGGCCGGAACCTGAGGATTCCTCTCCAGTGTTGACATGGATCTTGGGGTGCTTCTGAGTCTCCCCAGGACAGTCAGGCCTCGTCTCGAGTGGCGGCATGCCCGTGCGCTTTCCTCCCGAGCTGCAGCAGTAGTGTCACGCTTCCTGTCACGTGGATCAAGGGATCTGTGGCTTTCCCTCGAGGCTTTCCCACGAGGCTTTCCCACAGGGCTGTGCCACGTGCCACCTTGGTGTGAGTCGATCCTCGGCGTGAAAGACAAGCTGGAGAAGGGAAAAGAGGTTCCTCTGGAATGGACTGAGACATCTGGGGGACTCTTGGATTGGTGGCACGACCCTGGAGTTCCTCTCGCCTTTCCTGTTGAGAGTGCCTCCTCTTGAGATGCGACGGGAACGCCGGAACTCTTGCCCGACGAAGCAGGGAAAGGATCCCTCATCTCAAGCTATGAGGCAGAAACGGGGCTCCTCTGGATGTGTGCTGTGCCCTCGTGTTTCCTCTCGAATGGAGACAGGTATGTCGGGGAACTTCTTGATTTGCACCAAGGGTGTGAAGGACCCTTTCGAAGTTCCAGAGGTGATGTGTGATCAGCCTCGAGACGCCTCAGCGGAAATGGGCCTCATCACCCCTGGACGAATGAACCTGCTGGATTTTCTCGAGTTGCGGCAGGTCTTCTCGACTTACGACGGGGACCTCAGGGATCGGCTCTGGTGGCCTCAGGAAGGGCCAGTCCCCATGCGAGGTGCTAGGGGCCCTCTCGGGATTCCTCTCCCGTCCATGCCGGGGCCTAAGTCCTTGTGTGGAGTCGGGGCCGGAACCTGAGGATTCCTCTCCAGTGTTGCCATGGATCTTGGGGTGCTTCTGAGTCTCCCCAGGGGAGTCTGGCCTCCTCTCGAGAGGGGGGCATGCAGGTGCGCTTTCCTCCCGAGCTGCAGCAGTAGTGTCACGCTTCCTGTCACGTGGATCAAGAGATCTGTGGCTTTCCCTCGAGGCTTTCCCTCGAGGCTTTCCCACAAGGCTTTCCCACAGGACTGTGCCAAGTGCCACCTTGGTGTGAGTCGATCCTCGGCGTGAAAGACGAGCCGGTGAAGGTCAAGGAGGTTCCTCTGGAATGGACTGAGACATCTGGGGGACTCTTGGAATGGGGGCACGACCCTGGAGTTCCTCTCGCTGTTCCTGTTGAGTGGGCCTCCTCTTGAGATGCGACGGGATTGCCGGGAACTCTTGCCCGACGAAGCAGGGAAAGGATCCCTCATCTCGAGCTGTGAGGCGGAAACGGGGCCCCTCTGGATGTGGGCGGGACCCTCGTGTTTCCTCTCGAGTGGAGACGGGTATGTCGGGGAACTTCTTGAATTTCACCAAGGGTGTGAAGGACCCTTTCGAAGTTCCAGAGGTGAGGTGTGATCAGCCTCGAGACGCCTCAGCGGAAATGGGCCTCATCTCGCCTGGAGAGGAGAACCTCCAGGATTTTCTCGAGTTGCGGCAGGTCTTCTCGAGTTACGACGGGGACCGCCGGGACCCGCTCTGGTGGCCTCAGGAAAGGCCAGTCCCCATGCGAGTTTCTAGGGGCCCTCACAGGATTCCTCTCCCGTCCATGCCGGGGCCTAAGACCTTGTGTGGAGTCGGGGCCGGAACCTGAGGATTCCTCTCCAGTGTTACCATGGATCTTGGGGTGCCTCTGAGTCTGCCCAGGGGAGTCAGGCCTCGTCTCGAGTGGGGCCATGCACGTACGCTTTCCTCCCGAGCTGCAGCAGTAGTGTCATTCTTCCTGTCACGTGGATCAAGGATCTGTGGATTTCCCTCGAGGCTTTCCCTCGAGGCTTTCCCACGAGTCTTTCCCACAGGGCCTGCCCCGTGCCACCTTGGTGTGTGTCGATCCTCGGCGTGAAAGACGAGACGGTGAAGGGAAAAGTGGTTCCCCTGGAATGGACAGAGACATCTGGGGGACTCTTGGAATGGTGGCACGACCCTGGAGTTCCTCTCGCCGTTCCTGTTGAGAGGGCTTCCTCTTGAGATGTGACGGGAACGCCGGGAACTCTTTCCCACGAAGCAGGGAAAGGATCCCTCATCTCGAGCGACGAGGCGGAAACGGGTCTCCTCTGGATTTGGGCGGAACCCTCGTGTTTCCTCTCGTGCGGACACGGGTATGTCGGGGAACTTCTTTGTTTGCACCAACGGTGTGAATGACCCTTTCGAAGTTCCAGAGGTGAGGTGTGATTAGCCCCGAGAAGCCTCTGCGGAAATGGGCCTCATCTCGCCTGCAGGGGAGAACCTCCTGGATTTTCTCGAGATGAGGCAGGTCTTCTCGACTTACGATTGGGACATCAGGGACCCGCTCTGGTGGCCTCAGGGAAGGCCAGTCCCCAAGCGAGTTGCTAGGGGCCCTCTCGGGATTCCTCTCCCGTCGATGCCGGGGCCTAAGGCCTTGTGTGGAGTCGGGACCGGATCCTGAGGATTCCTCTCCAGTGTTGCCATGGATCTTGGGGTGCTTCAGAGTCTCCCCAGGCGAGTCAGACCTCGTCTCGTGTGGGGGCATGCACGTGCGCTTTCCTACCGAGCTGCAGCAGTACTGTCACGCTTCCTGTCACCTGGATCAAGGGACCTGTGTCTTTCCCTCGACGCTTTCCCTCGAGGCTGTCCCACGAGGCTTTCCCACAGGGCTGTGGCACGTGCCACCTTGGTGTAAGTCGATCCTCGGCGTGAAAGACGAGCCGGTGAAGGAAAAAGAGCTTCCTCTGGAATGGACTGAGACGTCTGGGAAACTCTTGGATTGATGGCACGACCCTGGAGTTCCTCTCGCCTTTCCTGTTCAGAGGGACTCCTCTTGAGATGCAACGGAATGCCTGGAACTGTTTCCTGACGAAGCAGGGAAAGGATCCCTCATCTCGAGCTACCAGGCGGAAACGGGGCGCCTCTGGATGTGGGCGGGACCCTCGTGTTTCCTCTCGGGTGGAGACGGGTATGTCGGGGAACTTCTTAATTTGCACCAAGGGTGTGAAGGACCCTTTCGAAATTCCAGAGGCGAGGTGTGATCAGCCTCGAGAAGCCTCAGCGGAAATGGGCCTCATCTCGCCTGGAGGGGAGAACCTCCTGGATTTTCTCGAGTTGCGGCAGGTCTTCTCGAGTTACGACGGGGACCTCAGAGACCCGCTCTGGTGGCCTCAGGAAAGGCCAGTCCCCATACTAGTTGCTAGGGGCGCTCTCGGGATTCCTCTCCCGTCCATGCCGGGGCCTAAGACCTTGTGTGGAGTCGGGGCCGGAACCTGAGGATTCCTCTCCAGTGTTGCCATGGATCTTGGGGTACTTCTGAGTCTCCCCAGGGGAGTCAGGCCTCGTCTCGAGTGGGGGAATGCACGTGCGCTTTCCTCCCGAGCTGCAGCCGTAGTGTCACACTTCCTGTCACGTGGATCAAGGGATCTGTGGCTTTCCCTCGAGGCTTTCCCTCGAGGCTTTCCCACGAGGCTTTCCCACAGGGCTGTGCCACGTGCCACCTTGGTGTGAGTCGATCCTCGGCGTGAAAGGCGAGCCGGTGAAGGGAAAGGAGGTTCCTCTGGCATGGACTGAGACATCTGGAGGACTCTTGGAATGGTGGCACGACCCTGGAGTTCCTCTCGCTGTTCCTGTTGAGAGGGCCTCCTCTTGAGATGCGAGGGGAATGCCGGGAAGTCTTGCCCGACGATGCAGGGAAAGAATTGCTCATCTCGAGCTACGATGCGGAAACGGGGCTCCTCTGGATGTGGGTGGGGATCTCGTGTTTCCTCTCGAGTGGAGACGGGTATGTCGGGGAACTTCTTGAGTTGCACCAAGGGTGTGAAGGACCCTTTCGAAGTTCCAGAGGTGAGGTGTGATCAGCCTCGAGACGCCTCAGCGGAAATGGGCCTCATCTCGCCTGGAGGGGAAAACCTCCTAGATTTTCTCGAGTTGCGGCAGGTCTTCTCGAGTTACAACGGGGACCTCAGGGACCCGGTCTGGTGGCCTCAGGAAAGGCCAGTCCCCATGCGAGTTGCAAGGGGCCCTCTCGGGATTCCTCTCCCGGTCATGCCGGGGCCTAAGACCTTGTTTGGAGTCGGGGCCGGGACCTGAGGATTCCTCTCCAGTGTTGCCATGGATCTTGGGGTGCCTCTGAGTCTCCCCAGGGTTTCAGGCCTCGTCTCGAGTTGGGGCATGCACATGCGCTTTCCTCACGAGCTGTAGCAGTAGTGTCATGCTTCCTGTCACATGGGTCAAGGGATCTCTGGCTTTCCCTCGAGGCTTTCCCACATGGCTGTGCCCCGTGCCAGCTTAGTGTGAGTACATCCTCGGCGTGAAAGACGAGCTGGTGAAGGGAAAAGAGGTTCCTTTGGAATGGACAGAGACATCTGGGGGACTCTTGGAATGGTGGCACGACCCTGGAGTTCCTCTCGCCGTTCCTGTTGAGAGGGCCTCCTCTTGAGATGCGACGGGAACGCCGGGAATTCTTTCCCGACGAAGCAGGGAAAGGATCCCTCACCTCGAGCTACGAGGCAGAAACGGGGCTCCTCTGGATATGGGCGGGACCCTCATGTTTCCTCTCGAGTGGAACGGGTATGTCGGGGAACTTCTTGAGTTGCACCAAGGGTGGGAAGGACCCTTTTGACGTTTCAGAGGTGAGGTGTGATTAGCACCGAGAAGCCTCTGCGGAAATGGGCCTCATCTCGCCAGCAGGGGAGAACCTCCTGGATTTTCTCGAGTTGCGGCAGGTCTTCTCGAGTTACGACGGGGATCTCAGGGACCCGCTCTGGTGGCCTCAGGAAGGGCCAGTCCCCATTGGAGTTGCTAGGGGCCATCTCGGGATACCTCTCCCGTCGATGCCGGGGCCTAAGACCTTTTGTGGAGTCGGGGTCGGAACATGAGGATTCCTCTCCAGTGTTGCCATGGATCTTGGGGTGCCTCTGAGTCTCCCCAGAGGAGTCAGGCCTCGTCTCGTGAGGGGGCATGCACACGCGCTTTCCTCCCGAGCTGCAGCAGTAGGGTCACGCTTCCTGTCACGTGGATCAAGGGATCTGTGGCTTTCCCTCGAGGCTTTCCCAGGAGGCTTTCCCACAGGGCTGTACCAAGTGCCACCTTGATGTGAGTCGATCCTCGGCGTGAAAAACGAGCCGGTGAAGGGAAAAGAGGTTCCTCTGGAATGGACTGAGACATCTGGGGGACTCTTGGAATGGTGGCACGACCCTGGAGTTCCTCTCGCCGTTCCTGTGGAGAGGGCCTCCTCTTGAGATGCGACGGGAACGCCCGGAATTCTTTCCCGACGAAGCAGGGAAAGGATCCCTCACCTCGAGCTACGAGGCAGAAACGGGGCTCCTCTGGATGTGGGCGGGACCCTCGTGTTTCCTCTCGAGTGGAGACGGGTATGACGGGGAACTTCTTGAGTTGCACCAAGGGTGTGAAGGACCCTTTCGAAGTTCCAGAGGTGAGGTGTGATTAGCCCCGAGAAGCCTCTGCGGAAATGGACCTCCTCTCCTGGAGGGGAGAACCTCCTGGATTTTCTCGAGTTGCAGCAGGTCTCCTCGAGTTCGGATGGGGACCACAGGGACCCGTTCTGGTGGCCTCAGGAAGGGCCAGTCCCCATGCGAGTTGCTAGGGGCCCTCTTGGGATTCCTCTCCCGTCGATGCCGGGGCCTAAGACCTTGTGTGTAGTCGGGGCCGGAACCTGAGCATTCCTCTCCAGTGTTGACGTGGATCTTGGGGTGCCTCTGAGTCTCCCCAGGGGAGTCAGGCTTCGTCTCGAGTGGGGGCATGCACGTGTGCTTTCCTCCCGAGCTGCAGCAGTAGGGTCACGCTTCCTGTCACGTGGATCAAGGGATCTGTGGCTTTGCCTCGAGGCTTTCCCTCGAGGCTTTCCCACGAGGCTTTCCCAAAGAGCTGTGCCATGTGCCACCTTGGTGTGAGTCGATCCTCGGCGTGAAAGACGAGCCGGTGAAGGGAAAAGAGGTTCCTCTGGAATGGACTGAGACATCTGGGGGACTCTTGGAATGGTGGCACGACCCTGGAGTTCCTCTCGCCGTTTCTGTTGAGAGGGCCTCCTCTTGAGATGCGACGGGAACGCCGGGAATTCTTTCCCGAAGAAGCAGGGAAAGGATCCCTCCCCTCGAGCTACGAGGCGGAAACGGGGCTCCTCTGGATGTGGGCAGGACCCTCGTGTTTCCTCTCGAGTGGAGACGGGTATGTCGGGGAACTTCTTGAGTTGCACCAAGGGTGTGAAGGACCCTTTCGACGTTCCAGAGGTGAGGTGTGATTAGCCCTGAGAAGCCTCTGCGGAAATGGGCCTGTTGTCGCCTGGAGGGGAGAACCTCCAGGATTTTCTCGAGTTGCGGCAGGTCTTCTCGAGTTACGACGGGGACCTCAGGGACCCGCTCTGGTGGCCTCTGGAAAGGCCAGTCCCCATGCGAGTTGCTAGGGGCCATCTCGGGAATCCTCTCCCGTCCATGCAGGGGCCTAAGACCTTGTGTTGAGTTGTGGCCGGAACCTGAGGATTCCTCTCCAGTGTTGACATGGATCTTGGGGTGCTTCTGAGTCTCCCCAGGACAGTCAGGCCTCGTCTCGAGTGGCGGCATGCCCGTGCGCTTTCCTCCCGAGCTGCAGCAGTAGGGTCACGCTTCCTGTCACGTGGATCAAGGGATCTGTGTCTTTCCCTCGAGGCTTTCCCACAGGGCTGTGCCAAGTGCCACCTTGGTGTGAGTCTATCCTCGGCGTGAAAGACGAGCCGGTGAAGGGAAAAGAGTTTACTCTGGAATGGACTGAGACAACTGGGGGACTCTTGGAATGGTGGCACGACCCTGGAGTTCCTCTCGCCGTTTCTGTTGAGAGGGCCTCCTCTTGAGATGCGACGGGAACGCCGGGAATTCTTTCCCGACGAAGCAGGGAAAGGATCCCTCACCTCGAGCTACGAGGCGGAAACGGGGCTCCTCTGGATGTGGGCAGGACCCTCGTGTTTCCTCTCGAGTGGAGACGGGTATGTCGGGGAAATTCTTGAGTTGCACCAAGGGTGTGAAGGACCCTTTCGACGTTCCAGAGGTGAGGTGTGATTAGCCCCGAGAAGCCTCTGCGGAAATGGGCCTGTTGTCGCCTGGAGGGGAGAACCTCCAGGATTTTCTCGAGTTGCGGCAGGTCTTCTCGAGTTACGACGGGGACCTCAGGGACCCGCTCTGGTGGCCTCAGGAAAGGCCAGTCCCCATGCGAGATGCTAGGGGCCATCTCGGGATTCCTCTCCCGTCCATGCAGGGGCCTAAGACCATGTGTTGAGTTGTGGCCGGAACCTGAGGATTCCTCTCCAGTGTTGACATGGATCTTGGGGTGCTTCTGAGTCTCCCCAGGACAGTCAGGCCTCGTCTCGAGTGGCGGCATGCCCGTGCGCTTTCCTCCCGAGCTGCAGCAGTAGTGTCACGCTTCCTGTCACGTGGATCAAGGGATCTGTGGCTTTCCCTCGAGGCTTTCCCACGAGGCTTTCCCACAGGGCTGTGCCACGTGCCACCTTGGTGTGAGTCGATCCTCGGCGTGAAAGACAAGCTGGAGAAGGGAAAAGAGGTTCCTCTGGAATGGACTGAGACATGTGGGGGACTCTTGGAATGGTGGCACGACCCTGGAGTTCCTCTCGCCTTTCCTGTTGAGAGTGCCTCCTCTTGAGATGCGACGGGAACGCCGGAACTCTTGCCCGACGAAGCAGGGAAAGGATCCCTCATCTCGAGCTATGAGGCAGAAACGGGGCTCCTCTGGATGTGTGCTGTGCCCTCGTGTTTCCTCTCGAATGGAGACAGGTATGTCGGGGAACTTCTTGATTTGCACCAAGGGTGTGAAGGACCCTTTCGAAGTTCCAGAGGTGATGTGTGATCAGCCTCGAGACGCCTCAGCGGAAATGGGCCTCATCACCCCTGGACGAAAGAACCTGCTGGATTTTCTCGAGTTGCGGCAGGTCTTCTCGACTTACGACGGGGACCTCAGGGATCGGCTCTGGTGGCCTCAGGAAGGGCCAGTCCCCATGCGAGGTGCTAGGGGCCCTCTCGGGATTCCTCTCCCGTCCATGCCGGGGCCTAAGTCCTTGTGTGGAGTCGGGGCCGGAACCTGAGGATTCCTCTCCAGTGTTGCCATGGATCTTGGGGTGCTTCTGAGTCTCCCCAGGGGAGTCTGGCCTCCTCTCGAGAGGGGGGCATGCAGGTGCGCTTTCCTCCCGAGCTGCAGCAGTAGTGTCACGCTTCCTGTCACGTGGATCAAGAGATCTGTGGCTTTCCCTCGAGGCTTTCCCTCGAGGCTTTCCCACAAGGCTTTCCCACAGGGCTGTGCCAAGTGCCACCTTGGTGTGAGTCGATCCTCGGCGTGAAAGACGAGCCGGTGAAGGTCAAGGAGGTTCCTCTGGAATGGACTGAGACATCTGGGGGACTCTTGGAATGGGGGCACGACCCTGGAGTTCCTCTCGCTGTTCCTGTTGAGTGGGCCTCCTCTTGAGATGCGACGGGAATGCCGGAAACTCTTGCCCGACGAAGCAGGGAAAGGATCCCTCATCTCGAGCTGTGAGGCGGAAACGGGGCCCCTCTGGATGTGGGCGGGACCCTCGTGTTTCCTCTCGAGTGGAGACGGGTATGTCGGGGAACTTCTTGAATTTCACCAAGGGTGTGAAGGACCCTTTCGAAGTTCCAGAGGTGAGGTGTGATCAGCCTCGAGACGCCTCAGCGGAAATGGGCCTCATCTCGCCTGGAGGGGAGAACCTCCAGGATTTTCTCGAGTTGCGGCAGGTCTTCTCGAGTTACGACGGGGACCGCCGGGACCCGCTCTGGTGGCCTCAGGAAAGGCCAGTCCCCATGCGAGTTTCTAGGGGCCCTCACAGGATTCCTCTCCCGTCCATGCCGGGGCCTAAGACCTTGTGTGGAGTCGGGGCCGGAACCTGAGGATTCCTCTCCAGTGTTACCATGGATCTTGGGGTGCCTCTGAGTCTGCCCAGGGGAGTCAGGCCTCGTCTCGAGTGGGGCCATGCACGTACGCTTTCCTCCCGAGCTGCAGCAGTAGTGTCATTCTTCCTGTCACGTGGATCAAGGATCTGTGGATTTCCCTCGAGGCTTTCCCTCGAGGCTTTCCCACGAGTCTTTCCCACAGGGCCTGCCCCGTGCCACCTTGGTGTGTGTCGATCCTCGGCGTGAAAGACGAGACGGTGAAGGGAAAAGTGGTTCCCCTGGAATGGACAGAGACATCTGGGGGACTCTTGGAATGGTGGCACGACCCTGGAGTTCCTCTCGCCGTTCCTGTTGAGAGGGCTTCCTCTTGAGATGTGACGGGAACGCCGGGAACTCTTTCCCACGAAGCAGGGAAAGGATCCCTCATCTCGAGCGACGAGGCGGAAACGGGTCTCCTCTGGATTTGGGCGGAACCCTCGTGTTTCCTCTCGTGCGGACACGGGTATGTCGGGGAACTTCTTGATTTGCACCAAGGGTGTGAATGACCCTTTCGAAGTTCCAGAGGTGAGGTGTGATTAGCCCCGAGAAGCCTCTGCGGAAATGGGCCTCATCTCGCCTGCAGGGGAGAACCTCCTGGATTTTCTCGAGATGAGGCAGGTCTTCTCGACTTACGATTGGGACATCAGGGACCCGCTCTGGTGGCCTCAGGGAAGGCCAGTCCCCAAGCGAGTTGCTAGGGGCCCTCTCGGGATTCCTCTCCCGTCGATGCCGGTGCCTAAGGCCTTGTGTGGAGTCGGGACCGGATCCTGAGGATTCCTCTCCAGTGTTGCCATGGATCTTGGGGTGCTTCAGAGTCTCCCCAGGCGAGTCAGACCTCGTCTCGTGTGGGGGCATGCACGTGCGCTTTCCTACCGAGCTGCAGCAGTACTGTCACGCTTCCTGTCACCTGGATCAAGGGACCTGTGTCTTTCCCTCGACGCTTTCCCTCGAGGCTGTCCCACGAGGCTTTCCCACAGGGCTGTGGCACGTGCCACCTTGGTGTAAGTCGATCCTCGGCGTGAAAGACGAGCCGGTGAAGGAAAAAGAGCTTCCTCTGGAATGGACTGAGACGTCTGGGAAACTCTTGGATTGATGGCACGACCCTGGAGTTCCTCTCGCCTTTCCTGTTCAGAGGGCCTCCTCTTGAGATGCAACGGAATGCCTGGAACTGTTTCCTGACGAAGCAGGGAAAGGATCCCTCATCTCGAGCTACCAGGCGGAAACGGGGCGCCTCTGGATGTGGGCGGGACCCTCGTGTTTCCTCTCGGGTGGAGACGGGTATGTCGGGGAACTTCTTAATTTGCACCAAGGGTGTGAAGGACCCTTTCGAAATTCCAGAGGTGAGGTGTGATCAGCCTCGAGACGCCTCAGCGGAAATGGGCCTCATCTCGCCTGGAGGGGAGAACCTCCTGGATTTTCTCGAGTTGCGGCAGGTCTTCTCGAGTTACGACGGGGACCTCAGAGACCCGCTCTGGTGGCCTCAGGAAAGGCCAGTCCCCATACTAGTTGCTAGGGGCGCTCTCGGGATTCCTCTCCCGTCCATGCCGGGGCCTAAGACCTTGTGTGGAGTCGGGGCCGGAACCTGAGGATTCCTCTCCAGTGTTGCCATGGATCTTGGGGTACTTCTGAGTCTCCCCAGGGGAGTCAGGCCTCGTCTCGATGGGGGAATGCACGTGCGCTTTCCTCCCGAGCTGCAGCCGTAGTGTCACACTTCCTGTCACGTGGATCAAGGGATCTGTGGCTTTCCCTCGAGGCTTTCCCTCGAGGCTTTCCCACGAGGCTTTCCCACAGGGCTGTGCCACGTGCCACCTTGGTGTGAGTCGATCCTCGGCGTGAAAGGCGAGCCGGTGAAGGGAAAGGAGGTTCCTCTGGCATGGACTGAGACATCTGGAGGACTCTTGGAATGGTGGCACGACCCTGGAGTTCCTCTCGCTGTTCCTGTTGAGAGGGCCTCCTCTTGAGATGCGACGGGAATGCCGGGAAGTCTTGCCCGACGATGCAGGGAAAGAATTGCTCATCTCGAGCTACGATTCGGAAACGGGGCTCCTCTGGATGTGGGTGGGACCCTCGTGTTTCCTCTCGAGTGGAGACGGGTATGTCGGGGAACTTCTTGAGTTGCACCAAGGGTGTGAAGGACCCTTTCGAAGTTCCAGAGGTGAGGTGTGATCAGCCTCGAGACGCCTCAGCGGAAATGGGCCTCATCTCGCCTGGAGGGGAAAACCTCCTAGATTTTCTCGAGTTGCGGCAGGTCTTCTCGAGTTACAACGGGGACCTCAGGGACCCGGTCTGGTGGCCTCAGGAAAGGCCAGTCCCCATGCGAGTTGCTAGGGGCCCTCTCGGGATTCCTCTCCCGGTCATGCCGGGGCCTAAGACCTTGAGTGGAGTCGGGGCCGGGACCTGAGGATTCCTCTCCAGTGTTGCCATGGATCTTGGGGTGCCTCTGAGTCTCCCCAGGGTTTCAGGCCTCGTCTCGAGTTGGGGCATGCACATGCGCTTTCCTCCCGAGCTGTAGCAGTAGTGTCACGCTTCCTGTCACATGGATCAAGGTATCTCTGGCTTTCCCTCGAGGCTTTCCCACATGGCTGTGCCCCGGGCCAGCTTAGTGTGAGTCCATCCTCGGCGTGAAAGACGAGCCGGTGAAGGGAAAAGAGGTTCCTTTGGAATGGACAGAGACATCTGGGGGACTCTTGGAATGGTGGCACGACCCTGGAGTTCCTCTCGCCGTTCCTGTTGAGAGGGCCTCCTCTTGAGATGCGACGGGAACGCCGGGAATTCTTTCCCACGAAGCAGGGAAAGGATCCCTCACCTCGAGCTACGAGGCAGAAACGGGGCTCCTCTGGATATGGGCGGGACCCTCATGTTTCCTCTCGAGTGGAGACGGGTATGTCGGGGAACTTCTTGAGTTGCACCAAGGGTGGGAAGGACCCTTTTGACGTTTCAGAGGTGAGGTGTGATTAGCACCGAGAAGCCTCTGCGGAAATGGGCCTCATCTCGCCAGCAGGGGAGAACCTCCTGGATTTTCTCGAGTTGCGGCAGGTCTTCTCGAGTTACGACGGGGATCTCAGGGACCCGCTCTGGTGGCCTCAGGAAGGGCCAGTCCCCATTGGAGTTGCTAGGGGCCATCTCGGGATACCTCTCCCGTCGATGCCGGGGCCTAAGACCTTTTGTGGAGTCGGGGTCGGAACATGAGGATTCCTCTCCAGTGTTGCCATGGATCTTGGGGTGCCTCTGAGTCTCCCCAGAGGAGTCAGGCCTCGTCTCGTGAGGGGGCATGCACACGCGCTTTCCTCCCGAGCTGCAGCAGTAGGGTCACGCTTCCTGTCACGTGGATCAAGGGATCTGTGGCTTTCCCTCGAGGCTTTCCCAGGAGGCTTTCCCACAGGGCTTTACCAAGTGCCACCTTGATGTGAGTCGATCCTCGGCGTGAAAAACGAGCCGGTGAAGGGAAAAGAGGTTCCTCTGGAATGGACTGAGACATCTGGGGGACTCTTGGAATGGTGGCACGACCCTGGAGTTCCTCTCGCCGTTCCTGTGGAGAGGGCCTCCTCTTGAGATGCGACGGGAACGCCCGGAATTCTTTCCCGACGAAGCAGGGAAAGGATCCCTCACCTCGAGCTACGAGGCAGAAACGGGGCTCCTCTGGATGTGGGCGGGACCCTCGTGTTTCCTCTCGAGTGGAGACGGGTATGACGGGGAACTTCTTGAGTTGCACCAAGGGTGTGAAGGACCCTTTCGAAGTTCCAGAGGTGAGGTGTGATTAGCCCCGAGAAGCCTCTGCGGAAATGGACCTCCTCTCCTGGAGGGGAGAACCTCCTGGATTTTCTCGAGTTGCAGCAGGTCTCCTCGAGTTCGGATGGGGACCACAGGGACCCGTTCTGGTGGCCTCAGGAAGGGCCAGTCCCCATGCGAGTTGCTAGGGGCCCTCTTGGGATTCCTCTCCCGTCGATGCCGGGGCCTAAGACCTTGTGTGTAGTCGGGGCCGGAACCTGAGCATTCCTCTCCAGTGTTGACGTGGATCTTGGGGTGCCTCTGAGTCTCCCCAGGGGAGTCAGGCTTCGTCTCGAGTGGGGGCATGCACGTGTGCTTTCCTCCCGAGCTGCAGCAGTAGGGTCACGCTTCCTGTCACGTGGATCAAGGGATCTGTGGCTTTGCCTCGAGGCTTTCCCTCGAGGCTTTCCCACGAGGCTTTCCCAAAGAGCTGTGCCATGTGCCACCTTGGTGTGAGTCGATCCTCGGCGTGAAAGACGAGCCGGTGAAGGGAAAAGAGGTTCCTCTGGAATGGACTGAGACATCTGGGGGACTCTTGGAATGGTGGCACGACCCTGGAGTTCCTCTCGCCGTTTCTGTTGAGAGGGCCTCCTCTTGAGATGCGACGGGAACGCCGGGAATTCTTTCCCGACGAAGCAGGGAAAGGATCCCTCCCCTCGAGCTACGAGGCGGAAACGGGGCTCCTCTGGATGTGGGCAGGACCCTCGTGTTTCCTCTCGAGTGGAGACGGGTATGTCGGGGAACTTCTTGAGTTGCACCAAGGGTGTGAAGGACCCTTTCGACGTTCCAGAGGTGAGGTGTGATTAGCCCTGAGAAGCCTCTGCGGAAATGGGCCTGTTGTCGCCTGGAGGGGAGAACCTCCAGGATTTTCTCGAGTTGCGGCAGGTCTTCTCGAGTTACGACGGGGACCTCAGGGACCCGCTCTGGTGGCCTCTGGAAAGGCCAGTCCCCATGCGAGTTGCTAGGGGCCATCTCGGGAATCCTCTCCCGTCCATGCAGGGGCCTAAGACCTTGTGTTGAGTTGTGGCCGGAACCTGAGGATTCCTCTCCAGTGTTGACATGGATCTTGTGGTGCTTCTGAGTCTCCCCAGGACAGTCAGGCCTCGTCTCGAGTGGCGGCATGCCCGTGCGCTTTCCTCCCGAGCTGCAGCAGTAGGGTCACGCTTCCTGTCACGTGGATCAAGGGATCTGTGTCTTTCCCTCGAGGCTTTCCCACAGGGCTGTGCCAAGTGCCACCTTGGTGTGAGTCGATCCTCGGCGTGAAAGACGAGCCGGTGAAGGGAAAAGAGTTTACTCTGGAATGGACTGAGACAACTGGGGGACTCTTGGAATGGTGGCACGACCCTGGATTTCCTCTCGCCGTTCCTGTTGAGAGGGCCTCCTCTTGAGATGCGACGTTAACGCCGGGAATTCTTTCCCGACGAAGCAGGGAAAGGATCCCTCACCTCGAGCTACGAGGCGGAAACGGGGCTCCTCTGGATGTGGGCGGGACCCTCGTGTTTACTCTCGAGTGGAGACGGGTATGTCGGGGAACTTCTTGAGTTGCACCAAGGTTGGGAAAGACCCTTTCGACGTTTCAGAGGTGAGGTGTGATTAGCCCCGAGAAGCCTCTGCGGAAATGGGCCTCATCTCGCCTGCAGGGGAGAACCTCCTGGATATTCTCAAGTTGCGGCAGGTCTTCTCGAGTTACGACGGGGACCTCAGGGACCCTCTCTGGTGGCCTCAGGAAGGGCCAGTCCCCATGCGCGTTGCTAGGGGCCATCTCGGGATTCCTCTCCCATCGATGCCGGGGCCTAAGCCCTTGAGTGGAATCGGGGCCGGATTCTGAGGATTCCTCTCCAGTGTTGACATGGATCTTCGGGTGCCTCTGAGTCTCCCCATGGGAGTCAGGCCTCGTCTCGAGTGGGGGCATGCGCGTTCGATTCCCTCCCGAGCTGCAGCCGTAGTGTCACACTTCCTGTCACGTAGATCAAGGGATCTGTGGCTTTCCCTCGAGGCTTTCCCAGGACGCTTTCCCACAGGGCTGTGCCACGTGCCACCTTGGTGTGAGTCGATCCTCGGCGTGAAAGGCGAGCCGGTGAAGGGAAAGGAGGTTCCTCTGGAAAGGACTGAGACATCTGGAGGACTCTTGGAATGGTGGCACGACCCTGGAGTTCCTCTCGCCGTTCCTGTTGAGAGGGCCTCCTCTTGAGATGCGACGGGAACGCCGGGAAGTCTTGCCCGACGATGCAGCGAAAGAATTGCTCATCTCGAGCTACGATGCGGAAACGGGGCTCCTCTGGATGTGGGTGGGGATCTCGTGTTTCCTCTCGATTGGAGACGGGTATGTCGGGGAACTTCTTGAGTTGCACCAAGGGTGTGAAGGACCCTTTCGAAGTTCCAGAGGTGAGGTGTGATCAGCCTCGAGACGCCTCTGCGGAAATAGGCCTCATCTCGCCTGCAGGGGAGAACCTCCTAGATTTTCTCGAGTTGCGGCAGGTCTTCTCGAGTTACAACGGGGACCTCAGGGACCCGGTCTGGTGGCCTCAGGAAAGGCCAGTCCCCATGCGAGTTGCTAGGGGCCCTCCTGGGATTCCTCTCCCGTTCATGCCGGGGCCTAAGACCTTGTGTGGAGTCGGGGCCGGGACCTGAGGATTCCTCTCCAGTGTTGCCATGGATCTTGGGGTGCCTCTGAGTCTCCCCAGGGTTTCAGGCCTCGTCTCGAGTTGGGGCATGCACGTGCGCTTTCCTCACGAGCTGTAGCAGTAGTGTCACGCTTCCTGTCACATGGATCAAGGTATCTCTGGCTTTCCCTCGAGGCTTTCCCACATGGCTGTGCCCCGTGCCAGCTTAGTGTGAGTCCATCCTCGGCGTGAAAGACGAGCCGGTGAAGGGAAAAGAGGTTCCTTTGGAATGGACAGAGACATCTGGGGGACTCTTGGAATGGTGGCACGACCCTGGAGTTCCTCTCGCCTTTCCTCTTGAGAGGGCCTCCTCTTGAGATGCGACGGGAACGCCGGGAGCTCTTTCCCGAAGAAGCAGGGGAAGGATCCCTCATCTCGAGCTATGAGGCGGAAACGGGGCGCCTCTGGATGTGGGCGGGAAACTCGTGTTTCCTCTCGAGTGGAGACGGGTATGTCGGGGAACTTCTTGGTTTGCACCAAGGGTGTGAAGGACCCTTTCGAAGTTCCAGAGGTGAGGTGTGATCAGCCTCGAGACGCCTCAGCACAAATGGGCCTCATCTCTCCTGGAGGGGAGAACCTCCAGGATTTTCTCGAGTTGCGGGAGGTCTTCTCGGGTTACGACGGGGACCTCAGGGACCCGCTCTGGTGGCCTCAGGAAAGCCCAGTCCCCATGCGAGTTGCTAGGGGCCATCTCGGGACTCCTCTCCAGTCCATTCAGGGGCCTAAGACCTTGTTTTGACTTGTGGCCAGAACCTAAGGATTCCTCTCCAGTGTTGCCATGGATCTTGGGGTGATTCTGAGTCTCCCCAGGGGAGTCAGGCCTCGTCTCAAGTGGCGGCATGCCCGTGCACTTTCCTCCTGAGCTGCAGCAGTAGTGTCACGCTTCCTGTCACGTAGATCAAGAGATCTGTGGCATTCCCTCGTGGCTTTCCCTCGAGGCTTTCCCACGAGGCTTTCCCACAGGGCTGTGCCACGTGCCACCTTGGTGTGAGTCGATCCTCGGCGTGAAAGACGAGGCGGTGAAGGGAAAGGAGGTTTCTCTGGAATGGACTGAGACATCTGGGGGACTCTTGGAATGGGGGCACGACCCTGGAGTTCCTCTCGCCGTTCCTGTTGAGTGGGCCTCCTCTTGAGATGCGACGGGAATGCCGGGAACTCTTGCCCGACGAAGCAGGGAAAGGATCCCTCATCTCGAGCTATGAGGCGGAAACGGGGCGCCTCTGGATGTGGGCGGGAAACTCGTGTTTCCTCTCGAGTGGAGACGGGTATGTCGGGGAACTTCTTGGTTTGCACCAAGGGTGTGAAGGACCCTTTCGAAGTTCCAGAGGTGAGGTGTGATCAGCCTCGAGACGCCTCAGCACAAATGGGCCTCATCTCTCCTGGAGGGGAGAACCTCCAGGATTTCCTCGAGTTGCGGGAGGTCTTCTCGGGTTACGATGGGGACCTCAGGGACCCGCTCTGGTGGCCTCAGGAAAGCCCAGTCCCCATGCGAGTTGCTAGGGGCCATCTCGGGACTCCTCTCCAGTCCATTCCGGGGCCTCAGACCTTGTGTGGAGTTGGGGCCGGAACCTGAGGATTCCTCTCCAGTGCTGCCATGGATCTTGGGGTGCTTCTGAGTCTCCCCAGGGTACTCAGGCCTCGTCTCATGTGGGGGCATGCACGTGCGCTTTCCTCCCGAGCTCCAGCAGTAGTGTCATGCTTCCTCTCACGTGGATCAAATGATCTTTGGCTTTCCCTCGAGGCTGTCCCTGGAGGCTTTCCAACGAGGCTTTCCCACAGGGCTGTGCCACGTGCCACCTTGGTGAGAGTCGATCCTCGGCGTGAAAGACGAGCCGGTGAAAGGAGAGGAGGTTCCTCTGGAAAGGACTGAGACCTCTGGGGGACTCTTGGAACGGTGGCACGACCCTGGAGTTCCTCTCGCCGTCCCTGTTGAGAGGGCCTCCTCTTGAGATGCGACGGGAAGGCCGGGAACTCTTTCCCGAGGAAGCTAGGAAAGGATCCGTCATCTCGAGCTACGAGTCCGAAACGGGGCTCCAATGAATGTGGGCGGCACCCTCGTGTTTCCTCTCGAGTGGAGACGGGTATTTCGGGCAACATCTTGATTTGCACCAAGGGTGTGAAGGACCCTTTCGAAGTTCCAGAGGTGAGGTGTGATCAGCCTCGAGACGCCTCATCGGAAATGGGCCTCATCTCGCCTGGAGGGGAGGACCTCCTGGATTTTCTCGAGTTGGGCCGGTCTTCTCGAGTTACGACGGGGACCTCAGGGGCCCGATCTGGTGGCCTCAGGAAATGCCAGTCCCCATGCGAGTTGCTAGGGGCCATCTCGGGATTCCTCTCCCGTCCATGTCGGAGCCTACGACCTTGTGTGGATTCGGGGCCGGAACCTGAGTAATCCTCTCCAGTGCTGACATGGATCTTGGGGTGCTTCTGAGTCTCCCCAGGGGAGTCAGGCCTCGAATCGACTGGGGGCATGCACGTGCGCTTCCCTCCCGAGCTGCAGCAGTAGGGTCACGCTTCCTGTCACGTGGATCAAGGGATCTGTGGCTTTCCCTCGAGGCTTTCCCTCGAGGCTTTCCCACGAGGCTTTCCCACAGGGCTGTGCCACGTGCCACCTTGGTGTGAGTCGATCCTCGGCGTGAAAGACGAGCCGGTGAAGGGAAAAGAGGTTCCTCTGGAATGGACTGAGACATCTGGGGGACTCTTGGAATGGTGGCACGACCCTGGAGTTCCTCTCGCCGTTCCTGTTGAGAGGGCCTCCTCTTGAGATGCGACGGGTACGCCGGGAATTCTTTCCCGACGAAGCAGGGAAAGGATCCCTCACCTCGAGCTACGAGGCGGAAACGGGGCTCCTCTGGATGTGGGCGGGCCCCTCGTGATTCCTCTCGATCGGAGACGGGTATGTCGGGGAACTTCTTGAGTTGCACCAAGGGTGTGAAGGACCCTTTCGACGTTTCAGTGGTGAGGTGTGATTAGCCCCGAGAAGCCTCTGCGGAAATGAGCCTCATCTCGCCTGCAGGGGAGAACCTCCTGGATATTCTCGAGTTGCGGCAGGTCTTCTCGAGTTGCGACGGGGACCTCAGGGACCCGCTCTGGTGGCCTCAGGAAGGGCCAGTCCCCATGCGAGTTGCTAGGGTCCATCTCGGGATACCACTCCAGTCTATGCCGGGGCCTAAGACCTTGTGTGGAGTCGGGGCCGGAACCTGAGCATTCCTCTTCAGTGTTGACATGGATCTTGGAGTGCCTCTGAGTCTCCCCAGGGGAGTCAAGCTTCGTCTCGAGTGGGAGCATGCGGGTGCGCTTCCCTCCCGAGCTGCAGAAGTAGGGTCACGCTTTCTGTCACGTGGATCAATGGATCTGTGGCTTTCCCTCGAGGCTTTCCCTCGAGGCTTTCCCACGACGCTATCCAACATGGCTGTGCCAAGTGCCACCTTGGTGTGAGTCGATCCTCGGCGTGAAAGACGAGCCGGTGAAGGGAAAAGAGGTTCCTCTGGAATGGACTGAGACAACTGGGGGACTCTTGGAATGGTGGCACGACCCTGGAGTTCCTCTCGCCGTTCCTGTTGAGAGGGCCTCCTCCTGAGATGCGACGGGAACGCCCGAAATTCTTTCCCGACGAAGCAGGGAAAGGATCCCTCACCTCGAGCTCCGAGGCGGAAACGGGTCTCCTCTGGATGTGGGCGGGACCCTCGTGTTTCCTCTCGAGTGAAGACGGGTATGTCGGGGAACTTCTTGATTTGCACCAAGGGTGTGAAGGCCCCTTCCGAACTTCCAGAGGTGAGGTGTGATCAGCCTCGAGACGCCTCAGCGGAAATGGGCCTCATCTCGCCTGGAGGAAAGAACCTCCTGGATTTTCTCGAGTTGCGGCAGGTCTTCTCGAGTTACGACGGGGACCTCAGGGACACGCTCTGGTGGCCTCAGGAAAGGCCAGTCCCCAAGGGAGTTGCTAGGGGCACTCTCGGGATTCCTCTCCCGTCCATGCCGGGGCCTAAATCCATGTGTGGAATCATGGCCGGAAACTGAGGATTCCTCTACAGTGTTGCCATGTATCTTGGGGTGCCTCTGAGTCTCCCCAGGGGAGTCAGGCCTCGTGTCGAGTGGGGGCAGACACGTGGGCTTTCCTCCCGAGCTGCAGCAGTAGTGTCACGCTTCCTGTCACGTGAATCAAGGGATCTGTGGCTTTCCCTCGAGGCTGTCCCACGAGGCTATCCCACAGGGCTGTGCCACGTGCCACCTTGGTGTGAGTCTATCCGTGGCGTAAAAGGCAAGCCGGTAAAGGGAAAAGAGGTTCCTCTGGAATGTACTGAAACATCTGGGCGACTCTTGGAGTGGTGGCACGGCCCTGGAGTTCCTCTCACCGTTTCTGTTGAGAGGGCCTCCTCTTTAGATGCGACGGGAACGCCGGGATCTCTTTCCCGACGAAGCAGGGAAAGGATCCCTCATCTCGAGCTACGTCGCGGAAACGGGGCTTCCTGGATGTGGGCGGGACCCTTGTGTTTCCTCTCGAGTGGAGACGGGTATGTCGGGGAACTTCTTGATTTGAACCAAGGGTGTGAAGGACCCTTTCGAAGTCCAGAGGTGAGGTGTGATCAGTCTCGAGACGCATCAGCACAAATGGGCCTCATCTGTCCTGGAGGGGAGAACCTCCAGGATTTTCTCGAGTTGCGGCAGGTCTTCTCGAGTTACGACGGGGACCTCAGGGACCCGCTCTGGTGGCCTCAGGAAAGGCCAGTCCCCATGCGAGGTGCTAGGGGCCCTCTCGGGATTCCTCTCCCGTCCATGCCGGGGCCTAAGTCCTTGTGTGGAGTCGGGGCCGGAACCTGAGGATTCCTCTCCAGTGTTGCCATGGATCTTGGGGTGCCTCTCAGTCTCCCCAGGGGAGTCAGGCCTCGTCTCGTGTGGGGGCATGCACGTGCGCTTCCTTCCCGAGCTGCAGCAGCAGGTTCACGCTTCCTGTCACCTGGATCAAGGGATCTGTGTCTTTCTCTCGATGCTTTCCCTCAAGGCTTTCCCACGAGGCTTTCCCACAGGGCTGTGCCAAGTGCCACCTTGGTGTGAGTCGATCCTCGGCGTGAAAGACGGGCCGGTGAAGGGAAAAGAGTTTCCTCTGGAATGGACTGAGACATCTGGGGGACTCTTGGAACCGTGGCAGGACCCTGGAGTTCCTCTCGCCGTTCCTGTTGAGAGGGCCTCCTCTTGAGATGCGACGGGAATGCCGGGAAGTCTTGCCCGACGATGCAGGGAAAGAATTGCTCATCTCGAGCTACGATTCGGAAACGGGGCTCCTCTGGATGTGGGTGGGACCCTCGTGTTTCCTCTCGAGTGGAGACGGGTATGTCGGGGAACTTCTTGAGTTGCACCAAGGGTGTGAAGGACCCTTTCGAAGTTCCAGAGGTGAGGTGTGATCAGCCTCGAGACGCCTCAGCGGAAATGGGCCTCATCTCGCCTGGAGGGGAAAACCTCCTAGATTTTCTCGAGTTGCGGCAGGTCTTCTCGAGTTACAACGGGGACCTCAGGGACCCGGTCTGGTGGCCTCAGGAAAGGCCAGTCCCCATGCGAGTTGCTAGGGGCCCTCTCGGGATTCCTCTCCCGGTCATGCCGGGGCCTAAGACCTTGAGTGGAGTCGGGGCCGGGACCTGAGGATTCCTCTCCAGTGTTGCCATGGATCTTGGGGTGCCTCTGAGTCTCCCCAGGGTTTCAGGCCTCGTCTCGAGTTGGGGCATGCACATGCGCTTTCCTCCCGAGCTGTAGCAGTAGTGTCACGCTTCCTGTCACATGGATCAAGGTATCTCTGGCTTTCCCTCGAGGCTTTCCCACATGGCTGTGCCCCGGGCCAGCTTAGTGTGAGTCCATCCTCGGCGTGAAAGACGAGCCGGTGAAGGGAAAAGAGGTTCCTTTGGAATGGACAGAGACATCTGGGGGACTCTTGGAATGGTGGCACGACCCTGGAGTTCCTCTCGCCGTTCCTGTTGAGAGGGCCTCCTCTTGAGATGCGACGGGAACGCCGGGAATTCTTTCCCACGAAGCAGGGAAAGGATCCCTCACCTCGAGCTACGAGGCAGAAACGGGGCTCCTCTGGATATGGGCGGGACCCTCATGTTTCCTCTCGAGTGGAGACGGGTATGTCGGGGAACTTCTTGAGTTGCACCAAGGGTGGGAAGGACCCTTTTGACGTTTCAGAGGTGAGGTGTGATTAGCACCGAGAAGCCTCTGCGGAAATGGGCCTCATCTCGCCAGCAGGGGAGAACCTCCTGGATTTTCTCGAGTTGCGGCAGGTCTTCTCGAGTTACGACGGGGATCTCAGGGACCCGCTCTGGTGGCCTCAGGAAGGGCCAGTCCCCATTGGAGTTGCTAGGGGCCATCTCGGGATACCTCTCCCGTCGATGCCGGGGCCTAAGACCTTTTGTGGAGTCGGGGTCGGAACATGAGGATTCCTCTCCAGTGTTGCCATGGATCTTGGGGTGCCTCTGAGTCTCCCCAGAGGAGTCAGGCCTCGTCTCGTGAGGGGGCATGCACACGCGCTTTCCTCCCGAGCTGCAGCAGTAGGGTCACGCTTCCTGTCACGTGGATCAAGGGATCTGTGGCTTTCCCTCGAGGCTTTCCCAGGAGGCTTTCCCACAGGGCTTTACCAAGTGCCACCTTGATGTGAGTCGATCCTCGGCGTGAAAAACGAGCCGGTGAAGGGAAAAGAGGTTCCTCTGGAATGGACTGAGACATCTGGGGGACTCTTGGAATGGTGGCACGACCCTGGAGTTCCTCTCGCCGTTCCTGTGGAGAGGGCCTCCTCTTGAGATGCGACGGGAACGCCCGGAATTCTTTCCCGACGAAGCAGGGAAAGGATCCCTCACCTCGAGCTACGAGGCAGAAACGGGGCTCCTCTGGATGTGGGCGGGACCCTCGTGTTTCCTCTCGAGTGGAGACGGGTATGACGGGGAACTTCTTGAGTTGCACCAAGGGTGTGAAGGACCCTTTCGAAGTTCCAGAGGTGAGGTGTGATTAGCCCCGAGAAGCCTCTGCGGAAATGGACCTCCTCTCCTGGAGGGGAGAACCTCCTGGATTTTCTCGAGTTGCAGCAGGTCTCCTCGAGTTCGGATGGGGACCACAGGGACCCGTTCTGGTGGCCTCAGGAAGGGCCAGTCCCCATGCGAGTTGCTAGGGGCCCTCTTGGGATTCCTCTCCCGTCGATGCCGGGGCCTAAGACCTTGTGTGTAGTCGGGGCCGGAACCTGAGCATTCCTCTCCAGTGTTGACGTGGATCTTGGGGTGCCTCTGAGTCTCCCCAGGGGAGTCAGGCTTCGTCTCGAGTGGGGGCATGCACGTGTGCTTTCCTCCCGAGCTGCAGCAGTAGGGTCACGCTTCCTGTCACGTGGATCAAGGGATCTGTGGCTTTGCCTCGAGGCTTTCCCTCGAGGCTTTCCCACGAGGCTTTCCCAAAGAGCTGTGCCATGTGCCACCTTGGTGTGAGTCGATCCTCGGCGTGAAAGACGAGCCGGTGAAGGGAAAAGAGGTTCCTCTGGAATGGACTGAGACATCTGGGGGACTCTTGGAATGGTGGCACGACCCTGGAGTTCCTCTCGCCGTTTCTGTTGAGAGGGCCTCCTCTTGAGATGCGACGGGAACGCCGGGAATTCTTTCCCGACGAAGCAGGGAAAGGATCCCTCATCTCGAGCTACGAGGCGGAAACGGGGCTCCTCTGGATGTGGGCAGGACCCTCGTGTTTCCTCTCGAGTGGAGACGGGTATGTCGGGGAACTTCTTGAGTTGCACCAAGGGTGTGAAGGACCCTTTCGACGTTCCAGAGGTGAGGTGTGATTAGCCCTGAGAAGCCTCTGCGGAAATGGGCCTGTTGTCGCCTGGAGGGGAGAACCTCCAGGATTTTCTCGAGTTGCGGCAGGTCTTCTCGAGTTACGACGGGGACCTCAGGGACCCGCTCTGGTGGCCTCTGGAAAGGCCAGTCCCCATGCGAGTTGCTAGGGGCCATCTCGGGAATCCTCTCCCGTCCATGCAGGGGCCTAAGACCTTGTGTTGAGTTGTGGCCGGAACCTGAGGATTCCTCTCCAGTGTTGACATGGATCTTGGGGTGCTTCTGAGTCTCCCCAGGACAGTCAGGCCTCGTCTCGAGTGGCGGCATGCCCGTGCGCTTTCCTCCCGAGCTGCAGCAGTAGGGTCACGCTTCCTGTCACGTGGATCAAGGGATCTGTGTCTTTCCCTCGAGGCTTTCCCACAGGGCTGTGCCAAGTGCCACCTTGGTGTGAGTCGATCCTCGGCGTGAAAGACGAGCCGGTGAAGGGAAAAGAGTTTACTCTGGAATGGACTGAGACAACTGGGGGACTCTTGGAATGGTGGCACGACCCTGGATTTCCTCTCGCCGTTCCTGTTGAGAGGGCCTCCTCTTGAGATGCGACGTTAACGCCGGGAATTCTTTCCCGACGAAGCAGGGAAAGGATCCCTCACCTCGAGCTACGAGGCGGAAACGGGGCTCCTCTGGATGTGGGCGGGACCCTCGTGTTTACTCTCGAGTGGAGACGGGTATGTCGGGGAACTTCTTGAGTTGCACCAAGGTTGGGAAAGACCCTTTCGACGTTTCAGAGGTGAGGTGTGATTAGCCCCGAGAAGCCTCTGCGGAAATGGGCCTCATCTCGCCTGCAGGGGAGAACCTCCTGGATATTCTCAAGTTGCGGCAGGTCTTCTCGAGTTACGACGGGGACCTCAGGGACCCTCTCTGGTGGCCTCAGGAAGGGCCAGTCCCCATGCGCGTTGCTAGGGGCCATCTCGGGATTCCTCTCCCATCGATGCCGGGGCCTAAGCCCTTGAGTGGAATCGGGGCCGGATTCTGAGGATTCCTCTCCAGTGTTGACATGGATCTTCGGGTGCCTCTGAGTCTCCCCATGGGAGTCAGGCCTCGTCTCGAGTGGGGGCATGCGCGTTCGATTCCCTCCCGAGCTGCAGCCGTAGTGTCACACTTCCTGTCACGTAGATCAAGGGATCTGTGGCTTTCCCTCGAGGCTTTCCCAGGACGCTTTCCCACAGGGCTGTGCCACGTGCCACCTTGGTGTGAGTCGATCCTCGGCGTGAAAGGCGAGCCGGTGAAGGGAAAGGAGGTTCCTCTGGAAAGGACTGAGACATCTGGAGGACTCTTGGAATGGTGGCACGACCCTGGAGTTCCTCTCGCCGTTCCTGTTGAGAGGGCCTCCTCTTGAGATGCGACGGGAACGCCGGGAAGTCTTGCCCGACGATGCAGCGAAAGAATTGCTCATCTCGAGCTACGATGCGGAAACGGGGCTCCTCTGGATGTGGGTGGGGATCTCGTGTTTCCTCTCGATTGGAGACGGGTATGTCGGGGAACTTCTTGAGTTGCACCAAGGGTGTGAAGGACCCTTTCGAAGTTCCAGAGGTGAGGTGTGATCAGCCTCGAGACGCCTCTGCGGAAATAGGCCTCATCTCGCCTGCAGGGGAGAACCTCCTAGATTTTCTCGAGTTGCGGCAGGTCTTCTCGAGTTACAACGGGGACCTCAGGGACCCGGTCTGGTGGCCTCAGGAAAGGCCAGTCCCCATGCGAGTTGCTAGGGGCCCTCCTGGGATTCCTCTCCCGTTCATGCCGGGGCCTAAGACCTTGTGTGGAGTCGGGGCCGGGACCTGAGGATTCCTCTCCAGTGTTGCCATGGATCTTGGGGTGCCTCTGAGTCTCCCCAGGGTTTCAGGCCTCGTCTCGAGTTGGGGCATGCACGTGCGCTTTCCTCACGAGCTGTAGCAGTAGTGTCACGCTTCCTGTCACATGGATCAAGGGATCTGTGGCTTTCCCTCGAGGCTTTCCCACAGGGCTGTGCCCCGTGCCAGCTTAGTGTGAGTCCATCCTCGGCGTGAAAGACGAGCCGGTGAAGGGAAAAGAGGTTCCTTTGGAATGGACAGAGACATCTGGGGGACTCTTGGAATGGTGGCACGACCCTGGAGTTCCTCTCGCCTTTCCTCTTGAGAGGGCCTCCTCTTGAGATGCGACGGGAACGCCGGGAGCTCTTTCCCGAAGAAGCAGGGGAAGGATCCCTCATCTCGAGCTATGAGGCGGAAACGGGGCGCCTCTGGATGTGGGCGGGAAACTCGTGTTTCCTCTCGAGTGGAGACGGGTATGTCGGGGAACTTCTTGGTTTGCACCAAGGGTGTGAAGGACCCTTTCGAAGTTCCAGAGGTGAGGTGTGATCAGCCTCGAGACGCCTCAGCACAAATGGGCCTCATCTCTCCTGGAGGGGAGAACCTCCAGGATTTTCTCGAGTTGCGGGAGGTCTTCTCGGGTTACGACGGGGACCTCAGGGACCCGCTCTGGTGGCCTCAGGAAAGCCCAGTCCCCATGCGAGTTGCTAGGGGCCATCTCGGGACTCCTCTCCAGTCCATTCAGGGGCCTAAGACCTTGTTTTGACTTGTGGCCAGAACCTAAGGATTCCTCTCCAGTGTTGCCATGGATCTTGGGGTGATTCTGAGTCTCCCCAGGGGAGTCAGGCCTCGTCTCAAGTGGCGGCATGCCCGTGCACTTTCCTCCTGAGCTGCAGCAGTAGTGTCACGCTTCCTGTCACGTAGATCAAGAGATCTGTGGCATTCCCTCGTGGCTTTCCCTCGAGGCTTTCCCACGAGGCTTTCCCACAGGGCTGTGCCACGTGCCACCTTGGTGTGAGTCGATCCTCGGCGTGAAAGACGAGGCGGTGAAGGGAAAGGAGGTTTCTCTGGAATGGACTGAGACATCTGGGGGACTCTTGGAATGGGGGCACGACCCTGGAGTTCCTCTCGCCGTTCCTGTTGAGTGGGCCTCCTCTTGAGATGCGACGGGAATGCCGGGAACTCTTGCCCGACGAAGCAGGGAAAGGATCCCTCATCTCGAGCTATGAGGCGGAAACGGGGCGCCTCTGGATGTGGGCGGGAAACTCGTGTTTCCTCTCGAGTGGAGACGGGTATGTCGGGGAACTTCTTGGTTTGCACCAAGGGTGTGAAGGACCCTTTCGAAGTTCCAGAGGTGAGGTGTGATCAGCCTCGAGACGCCTCAGCACAAATGGGCCTCATCTCTCCTGGAGGGGAGAACCTCCAGGATTTCCTCGAGTTGCGGGAGGTCTTCTCGGGTTACGATGGGGACCTCAGGGACCCGCTCTGGTGGCCTCAGGAAAGCCCAGTCCCCATGCGAGTTGCTAGGGGCCATCTCGGGACTCCTCTCCAGTCCATTCCGGGGCCTCAGACCTTGTGTGGAGTTGGGGCCGGAACCTGAGGATTCCTCTCCAGTGCTGCCATGGATCTTGGGGTGCTTCTGAGTCTCCCCAGGGTACTCAGGCCTCGTCTCATGTGGGGGCATGCACGTGCGCTTTCCTCCCGAGCTCCAGCAGTAGTGTCATGCTTCCTCTCACGTGGATCAAATGATCTTTGGCTTTCCCTCGAGGCTGTCCCTGGAGGCTTTCCAACGAGGCTTTCCCACAGGGCTGTGCCACGTGCCACCTTGGTGAGAGTCGATCCTCGGCGTGAAAGACGAGCCGGTGAAAGGAGAGGAGGTTCCTCTGGAAAGGACTGAGACCTCTGGGGGACTCTTGGAACGGTGGCACGACCCTGGAGTTCCTCTCGCCGTCCCTGTTGAGAGGGCCTCCTCTTGAGATGCGACGGGAAGGCCGGGAACTCTTTCCCGAGGAAGCTAGGAAAGGATCCGTCATCTCGAGCTACGAGTCCGAAACGGGGCTCCAATGAATGTGGGCGGCACCCTCGTGTTTCCTCTCGAGTGGAGACGGGTATTTCGGGCAACATCTTGATTTGCACCAAGGGTGTGAAGGACCCTTTCGAAGTTCCAGAGGTGAGGTGTGATCAGCCTCGAGACGCCTCATCGGAAATGGGCCTCATCTCGCCTGGAGGGGAGGACCTCCTGGATTTTCTCGAGTTGGGCCGGTCTTCTCGAGTTACGACGGGGACCTCAGGGGCCCGATCTGGTGGCCTCAGGAAATGCCAGTCCCCATGCGAGTTGCTAGGGGCCATCTCGGGATTCCTCTCCCGTCCATGTCGGAGCCTACGACCTTGTGTGGATTCGGGGCCGGAACCTGAGTAATCCTCTCCAGTGCTGACATGGATCTTGGGGTGCTTCTGAGTCTCCCCAGGGGAGTCAGGCCTCGAATCGACTGGGGGCATGCACGTGCGCTTCCCTCCCGAGCTGCAGCAGTAGGGTCACGCTTCCTGTCACGTGGATCAAGGGATCTGTGGCTTTCCCTCGAGGCTTTCCCTCGAGGCTTTCCCACGAGGCTTTCCCACAGGGCTGTGCCACGTGCCACCTTGGTGTGAGTCGATCCTCGGCGTGAAAGACGAGCCGGTGAAGGGAAAAGAGGTTCCTCTGGAATGGACTGAGACATCTGGGGGACTCTTGGAATGGTGGCACGACCCTGGAGTTCCTCTCGCCGTTCCTGTTGAGAGGGCCTCCTCTTGAGATGCGACGGGTACGCCGGGAATTCTTTCCCGACGAAGCAGGGAAAGGATCCCTCACCTCGAGCTACGAGGCGGAAACGGGGCTCCTCTGGATGTGGGCGGGCCCCTCGTGATTCCTCTCGATCGGAGACGGGTATGTCGGGGAACTTCTTGAGTTGCACCAAGGGTGTGAAGGACCCTTTCGACGTTTCAGTGGTGAGGTGTGATTAGCCCCGAGAAGCCTCTGCGGAAATGAGCCTCATCTCGCCTGCAGGGGAGAACCTCCTGGATATTCTCGAGTTGCGGCAGGTCTTCTCGAGTTGCGACGGGGACCTCAGGGACCCGCTCTGGTGGCCTCAGGAAGGGCCAGTCCCCATGCGAGTTGCTAGGGTCCATCTCGGGATACCACTCCAGTCTATGCCGGGGCCTAAGACCTTGTGTGGAGTCGGGGCCGGAACCTGAGCATTCCTCTTCAGTGTTGACATGGATCTTGGAGTGCCTCTGAGTCTCCCCAGGGGAGTCAAGCTTCGTCTCGAGTGGGAGCATGCGGGTGCGCTTCCCTCCCGAGCTGCAGAAGTAGGGTCACGCTTTCTGTCACGTGGATCAATGGATCTGTGGCTTTCCCTCGAGGCTTTCCCTCGAGGCTTTCCCACGACGCTATCCAACATGGCTGTGCCAAGTGCCACCTTGGTGTGAGTCGATCCTCGGCGTGAAAGACGAGCCGGTGAAGGGAAAAGAGGTTCCTCTGGAATGGACTGAGACAACTGGGGGACTCTTGGAATGGTGGCACGACCCTGGAGTTCCTCTCGCCGTTCCTGTTGAGAGGGCCTCCTCCTGAGATGCGACGGGAACGCCCGAAATTCTTTCCCGACGAAGCAGGGAAAGGATCCCTCACCTCGAGCTCCGAGGCGGAAACGGGTCTCCTCTGGATGTGGGCGGGACCCTCGTGTTTCCTCTCGAGTGAAGACGGGTATGTCGGGGAACTTCTTGATTTGCACCAAGGGTGTGAAGGCCCCTTCCGAACTTCCAGAGGTGAGGTGTGATCAGCCTCGAGACGCCTCAGTGGAAATGGGCCTCATCTCGCCTGGAGGAAAGAACCTCCTGGATTTTCTCGAGTTGCGGCAGGTCTTCTCGAGTTACGACGGGGACCTCAGGGACACGCTCTGGTGGCCTCAGGAAAGGCCAGTCCCCAAGGGAGTTGCTAGGGGCACTCTCGGCATTCCTCTCCCGTCCATGCCGGGGCCTAAATCCATGTGTGGAATCATGGCCGGAAACTGAGGATTCCTCTACAGTGTTGCCATGTATCTTGGGGTGCCTCTGAGTCTCCCCAGGGGAGTCAGGCCTCGTGTCGAGTGGGGGCAGACACGTGGGCTTTCCTCCCGAGCTGCAGCAGTAGTGTCACGCTTCCTGTCACGTGAATCAAGGGATCTGTGGCTTTCCCTCGAGGCTGTCCCACGAGGCTATCCCACAGGGCTGTGCCACGTGCCACCTTGGTGTGAGTCTATCCGTGGCGTAAAAGGCAAGCCGGTAAAGGGAAAAGAGGTTCCTCTGGAATGTACTGAAACATCTGGGCGACTCTTGGAGTGGTGGCACGGCCCTGGAGTTCCTCTCACCGTTTCTGTTGAGAGGGCCTCCTCTTTAGATGCGACGGGAACGCCGGGATCTCTTTCCCGACGAAGCAGGGAAAGGATCCCTCATCTCGAGCTACGTCGCGGAAACGGGGCTTCCTGGATGTGGGCGGGACCCTTGTGTTTCCTCTCGAGTGGAGACGGGTATGTCGGGGAACTTCTTGATTTGAACCAAGGGTGTGAAGGACCCTTTCGAAGTCCAGAGGTGAGGTGTGATCAGTCTCGAGACGCCTCAGCACAAATGGGCCTCATCTGTCCTGGAGGGGAGAACCTCCAGGATTTTCTCGAGTTGCGGCAGGTCTTCTCGAGTTACGACGGGGACCTCAGGGACCCGCTCTGGTGGCCTCAGGAAAGGCCAGTCCCCATGCGAGGTGCTAGGGGCCCTCTCGGGATTCCTCTCCCGTCCATGCCGGGGCCTAAGTCCTTGTGTGGAGTCGGGGCCGGAACCTGAGGATTCCTCTCCAGTGTTGCCATGGATCTTGGGGTGCCTCTCAGTCTCCCCAGGGGAGTCAGGCCTCGTCTCGTGTGGGGGCATGCACGTGCGCTTCCTTCCCGAGCTGCAGCAGCAGGTTCACGCTTCCTGTCACCTGGATCAAGGGATCTGTGTCTTTCTCTCGATGCTTTCCCTCAAGGCTTTCCCACGAGGCTTTCCCACAGGGCTGTGCCAAGTGCCACCTTGGTGTGAGTCGATCCTCGGCGTGAAAGACGGGCCGGTGAAGGGAAAAGAGTTTCCTCTGGAATGGACTGAGACATCTGGGGGACTCTTGGAACCGTGGCAGGACCCTGGAGTTCCTCTCGCCGTTCCTGTTGAGAGGGCCTCCTCTTGAGATGCGACGGGAACGCCGGGAACTCTTTCCCGACGAAGCAGGGAAAGGATCCCTCACCTCGAGCTACGAGGCGGAAACGGGGCTCCTCTGGATGTGGGCGGGACCCTCGTGTTTCCTCTCGAGTGGAGACGGTATGTCGGGGAACTTCTTGAGTTGTACCAAGGGTGGGAAGGAACCTTTTGACGTTCCAGAGGTGAGGTGTGATTAGCCCCGAGAAGCCTCTGCTGAAATGGGCCTCATCTCGCCTGCAGGGGTGAACCTCCTGGATATTCTCGAGTTGCGGCAGGTCTTCCCGAGTTACGACGGGGACCTCAGGGACCCGCTTTGGTGGCCTCAGGAAGGGCCAGTCCCCATGCGAGTTGCTAGGGGCCATCTCGGGATTCCTGTCCCGACGATGCTGGGAACTAAGACCTTGTGTGGAGTCGGGGCCCGAAACTGAGGATTCCTCTCCAGTGTTGCCATGGATCTTGGAGTGCCTCTGAGTCTCCCCAGGGGAGTCAGGCCTCGTCTTGAGTGGGGGCATGCACGTGCGCTTCCCTCCCGAGCTGCAGCAGTAGGGTCACGCTTCCTGTCACGTGGATCAAGGGATCTGTGGCTTTCCCTCGAGGCTTTCCCTCGAGGCTTTCCCACGAGGCTTTCCCACAGGGCTGTGCCACGTGCCACCTTGGTGTGAGTCGATCCTCGGCGTGAAAGACGAGCCGGTGAAGGGAAAAGAGGTTCCTCTGGAATGGACTGAGACAACTGGGGGACTCTTGGAATGGTGGCACGACCCTGGATTTCCTCTCGCCGTTCCTGTTGAGAGGGCCTCCTCTTGAGATGCGACGGGAACGCCGGGAATTCTTTCCCGACGAAGCAGGGAAAGAATCCCTCACCTCGAGCTACGAGGCGGAAACGGGGCTCCTCTGGATGTGGGCGGGACCCTCGTGTTTCATCTCGAGTGGAGACGGGTATGTCGGGTAACTTCTTGAGTTGCACCAAGGGTGGGAAAGACCCTCTCGACGTTCCAGAGGTGAGGTGTGATTAGCCCCGAGAAGCCTCTGCGGAAATGGGCCTCATCTCGCCTGCAGGGGAGAACCTCCTGGATATTCTCGAGCTGCGGCAGGTCTTCTGGAGTTACGACGGGGACCTCAGGGACCCGCTCTGGTGGCCTCAGGAAGGGCCAGTCCCCATGCGAGTTGCTAGTGGCCCTCTTTGGATACCACTCCAGTCTATGCCGGGGCCTAAGACCTTGTGTGGAGTCGGGGCCGGAACCTGAGCATTCCTCTTCAGTGTTGACATGGATCTTGGAGTGCCTCTGAGTCTCCCCAGGGGAGTCAGGCTTCGTCTCGAGTGGGAGCATGCGGGTGCGCTTCCCTCCCGAGCTGCAGAAGTAGGGTCACGCTTTCTGTCACGTGGATCAATGGATCTGTGGCTTTCCCTCGAGGCTTTCCCTCGAGGCTTTCCCACGACGCTATCCAACATGGCTGTGCCAAGTGCCACCTTGGTGTGAGTCGATCCTCGGCGTGAAAGACGAGCCGGTGAAGGGAAAAGAGGTTCCTCTGGAATGGACTGAGACAACTGGGGGACTCTTGGAATGGTGGCACGACCCTGGAGTTCCTCTCGCCGTTCCTGTTGAGAGGGCCTCCTCCTGAGATGCGACGGGAACGCCCGGAATTCTTTCCCGACGAAGCAGGGAAAGGATCCCTCACCTCGAGCTCCGAGGCGGAAACGGGTCTCCTCTGGATGTGGGCGGGACCCTCGTGTTTCCTCTCGAGTGAAGACGGGTATGTCGGGGAACTTCTTGATTTGCACCAAGGGTGTGAAGGCCCCTTCCGAACTTCCAGAGGTGAGGTGTGATCAGCCTCGAGACGCCTCAGCGGAAATGGGCGTCATCTCGCCTGGAGGAAAGAACCTCCTGGATTTTCTCGAGTTGCGGCAGGTCTTCTCGAGTTACGACGGGGACCTCAGGGACACGCTCTGTTGGCCTCAGGAAAGGCCAGTCCCCAAGGGAGTTGCTAGGGGCACTCTCGGGATTCCTCTCCCGTCCATGCCGGGGCCTAAATCCATGTGTGGAATCGTGGCCGGAAACTGAGGATTCCTCTACAGTGTTGCCATGTATCTTGGGGTGCCTCTGAGTCTCCCCAGGGGAGTCAGGCCTCGTCTCGAGTGGGGGCAGACACGTGGGCTTTCCTCCCGAGCTGCAGCAGTAGTGTCACGCTTCCTGTCACGTGAATCAAGGGATCTGTGGCTTTCCCTCGAGGCTGTCCCACGAGGCTATCCCACAGGGCTGTGCCACGTGCCACCTTGGTGTGAGTCTATCCGTGGCGTGAAAGGCAAGCCGGTAAAGGGAAAGAGGTTCCTCTGGAATGTACTGAAACATCTGGGCGACTCTTGGAGTGGTGGCACGGCCCTGGAGTTCCTCTCACCGTTTCTGTTGAGAGGGCCTCCTCTTTAGATGCGACGGGAACGCCGGGATCTCTTTCCCGACGAAGCAGGGAAAGGATCCCTCATCTCGAGCTACGTCGCAGAAACGGGGCTTCCTGGATGTGGGCGGGACCCTTGTGTTTCCTCTCGAGTGGAGACGGGTATGTCGGGGAACTTCTTGATTTGAACCAAGGGTGTGAAGGACCCTTTCGAAGTCCAGAGGTGAGGTGTGATCAGTCTCGAGACGCCTCAGCACAAATGGGCCTCATCTGTCCTGGAGGGGAGAACCTCCAGGATTTTCTCGAGTTGTGGCAGGTCTTCTCGAGTTACGACGGGGACCTCAGGGACCCGCTCTGGTGGCCTCAGGAAAGGCCAGTCCCCATGCGAGGTGCTAGGGGCCATCTCGGGATTCCTGTCCCGTCGATGCTGGGGACTAAGACCTTCTGTGCAGACGGGGCCGGAACCTGAGGGTTCCTCTCCAGTGTTGCCATGGATCTTGGGGTGCCTCTCAGTCTCCCCAGGGGAGTCAGGCCTCGTCTCGTGTGGGGGCATGCACGTGCGCTTCCTTCCCGAGCTGCAGCAGCAGGTTCACGCTTCCTGTCACCTGGATCAAGGGATCTGTGTCTTTCTCTCGATGCTTTCCCTCAAGGCTTTCCCACGAGGCTTTCCCACAGGGCTGTGCCAAGTGCCACCTTGGTGTGAGTCGATCCTCGGCGTGAAAGACGGGCCGGTGAAGGGAAAAGAGTTTCCTCTGGAATGGACTGAGACATCTGGGGGACTCTTGGAACCGTGGCAGGACCCTGGAGTTCCTCTCGCCGTTCCTGTTGAGAGGGCCTCCTCTTGAGATGCGACGGGAACGCCGGGAACTCTTTCCCGACGAAGCAGGGAAAGGATCCCTCACCTCGAGCTACGAGGCGGAAACGGGGCTCCTCTGGATGTGGGCGGGACCCTCGTGTTTCCTCTCGAGTGGAGACGGTATGTCGGGGAACTTCTTGAGTTGTACCAAGGGTGGGAAGGAACCTTTTGACGTTCCAGAGGTGAGGTGTGATTAGCCCCGAGAAGCCTCTGCTGAAATGGGCCTCATCTCGCCTGCAGGGGAGAACCTCCTGGATATTCTCGAGTTGCGGCAGGTCTTCCCGAGTTACGACGGGGACCTCAGGGACCCGCTTTGGTGGCCTCAGGAAGGGCCAGTCCCCATGCGAGTTGCTAGGGGCCATCTCGGGATTCCTGTCCCGTCGATGCTGGGGACTAAGACCTTCTGTGCAGACGGGGCCGGAACCTGAGGGTTCCTCTCCAGTGTTGACATGGATCTTGGGGTGCCTCTGAGTCTCCCCAGGGGAGTCAGGCCTCGTCTCGAGTGGGGGCATGCACGTGCGCTTCCCTCCCGAGCTGCATCAGTAGGGTGACGCTTCCTGTCACGTGGATGAAGGGATCTGTGGCTTTCCCTCGAGGCTTTCCCTCGAGGCTTTCCCACGAGGCTTTCCCACAGGGCTGTGCCACGTGCCACCTTGGTGTGAGTCGATCCTCGGCGTGAAAGACGAGTCGGTGAAGGGAAAAGAGGTTCCTCTGAAATGGACTGAGACAACTGGGGGACTCTTGGAATGGTGGCACGACCCTGGATTTCCTCTCGCCGTTCCTGTTGAGAGGGCCTCCTCTTGAGATGCGACGGGAACGCCGGGAATTCTTTCCCGACGAAGCAGGGAAAGGATCCCTCACCTCGAGCTACGAGGCGTAAACGGGGCTCCTCTGGATGTGGGCGGGACCCTCGTGTTTCATCTCGAGTGGAGACGGGTATGTCGGGTAACTTCTTGAGTTGCACCAAGGGTGGGAAAGACCCTCTCGACGTTCCAGAGGTGACGTGTGATTAGCCCCGAGAAGCCTCTGCGGAAATGGGCCTCATCTCGCCTGCAGGGGAGAACCTCCTGGATATTCTCGAGCTGCAGCAGGTCTTCTGGAGTTACGACGGGGACCTCAGGGACCCGCTCTGGTGGCCTCAGGAAGGGCCAGTCCCCATGCGAGTTGCTAGTGGCCCTCTTGGGATACCACTCCAGTCTATGCCGGGGCCTAAGACCTTGTGTGGAGTCGGGGCCGGAGCCTGAGGATTCCTCTCCAGTGTTGACATGGATTTTGGGGTGCCTCTGAGTCTCCCCAGGCGAGTCAGGCCTAGTCTCGAGTGGGGGCATGCACGTGCGCTTCCCTCCCGAGCTGCAGCAGTAGGGTCACGCTTCGTGTCACGTGGATCAAGGGATCTGTGGCTTTCCCTCGAGGCTTTCCCTCGAGGCTTTCCCACGAGGCTTTCCCACAGAGCTGTGCCATGTGCCACCTTGGTGTGAGTCGATCCTCGGCGTGAAAGACGAGCCGGTGAAGGGAAAAGAGGTTCCTCTGGAATGGACTGAGACATCTGGGGGACTCTTGGAATGGTGGCACGACCCTGGAGTTCCTCTCGCCGTTTCTGTTGAGAGGGCCTCCTCTTGAGATGCGACGGGAACGTCGGGAATTCTTTCCCGACGAAGCAGGGAAAGGATCCCTCACCTCGAGCTACGAGGCGGAAACGGGGCTCCTCTGGATGTGGGCAGGACCCTCGTGTTTCCTCTCGAGTGGAGACGGGTATGTCGGGGAACTTCTTGAGTTGCACCAAGGGTGTGAAGGACCCTTTCGACGTTCCAGAGGTGAGGTGTGATTAGCCCTGAGAAGCCTCTGCGGAAATGGGCCTGTTGTCGCCTGGAGGGGAGAACCTCCAGGATTTTCTCGAGTTGCGGCAGGTCTTCTCGAGTTACGACGGGGACCTCAGGGACCCGCTCTGGTGGCCTCTGGAAAGGCCAGTCCCCATGCGAGTTGCAAGGGGCCATCTCGGGAATCCTCTCCCTTCCATGCAGGGGCCTAAGACCTTGTGTTGAGTTGTGGCCGGAACCTGAGGATTCCTCTCCAGTGTTGACATGGATCTTGGGGTGCTTCTGAGTCTCCCCAGGACAGTCAGGCCTCGTCTCGAGTGGCGGCATGCCCGTGCGCTTTCCTCCCGAGCTGCAGCAGAAGGGTCACGCTTCCTGTCACGTGGATCAAGGGATCTGTGTCTTTCCCTCGAGGCTTTCCCACAGGGCTGTGCCAAGTGCCACCTTGGTGTGATTCGATCCTCGGCGTGAAAGACCAGCCGGTGAAGGGAAAAGAGTTTACTCTGGAATGGACTGAGACAACTGGGGGACTCTTGGAATGGTGGCACGACCCTGGATTTCCTCTCGCCGTTCCTGTTGAGAGGGCCTCCTCTTGAGATGCGACGGGAACGCCGGGAATTCTTTCCCGACGAAGCAGGGAAAGGATCCCTCACCTCGAGCTACGAGGCGGAAACGGGGCTCCTCTGGATGTGGGCGGGACCCTCGTGTTTACTCTCGAGTGGAGACGGGTATGTCGGGGAACTTCTTGAGTTGCACCAAGGTTGGGAAAGACCCTTTCGACGTTTCAGAGGTGAGGTGTGATTAGCCCCGAGAAGCCTCTGCGGAAATGGGCCTCATCTCGCCTGCAGGGGAGAACCTCCTGGATATTCTCAAGTTGCGGCAGGTCTTCTCGAGTTACGACGGGGACCTCAGGGACCCTCTCTGGTGGCCTCAGGAAGGGCCAGTCCCCATGCGCGTTGCTAGGGGCCATCTCGGGATTCCTCTCCCATCGATGCCGGGGCCTAAGCCCTTGAGTGGAATCGGGGCCGGATACTGAGGATTCCTCTCCAGTGTTGACTTGGATCTTCGGGTGCCTCTGAGTCTCCCCATGGGAGTCAGGCCTCGTCTCGAGTGGGGGCATGCGCGTTCGATTCCCTCCCGAGCTGCAGCCGTAGTGTCACACTTCCTGTCACGTAGATCAAGGGATCTGTGGCTTTCCCTCGAGGCTCTCCCAGGACGCTTTCCCACAGGGCTGTGCCACGTGCCACCTTGGTGTGAGTCGATCCTCGGCGTGAAAGGCGAGCCGGTGAAGGGAAAGGAGGTTCCTCTGGAAAGGACTGAGACATCTGGAGGACTCTTGGAATGGTGGCACGACCCTGGAGTTCCTCTCGCCGTTCCTGTTGAGAGGGCCTCCTCTTGAGATGGGACGGGAACGCCGGGAAGTCTTGCCCGACGATGCAGCGAAAGAATTGCTCATCTCGAGCTACGATGCGGAAACGGGGCTCCTCTGGATGTGGGTGGGGATCTCGTGTTTCCTCTCGAGTGGAGACGGGTATGTCGGGGAACTTCTTGAGTTGCACCAAGGGTGTGAAGGACCCTTTCGAAGTTCCAGAGGTGAGGTGTGATCAGCCTCGAGACGCCTCTGCGGAAATAGGCCTCATCTCGCCTGCAGGGGAGAACCTCCTAGATTTTCTCGAGTTGTGGCAGGTCTTCTCGAGTTACAACGGGGACCTCAGGGACCCGGTCTGGTGGCCTCAGGAAAGGCCAGTCCCCATGCGAGTTGCTAGGGGCCCTCTCGGGATTCCTCTCCCGTTCATGCCGGGGCCTAAGACCTTGTGTGGAGTCGGGGCCGGGACCTGAGGATTCCTCTCCAGTGTTGCCATGGATCTTGGGGTGCCTCTGAGTCTCCCCAGGGTTTCAGGCCTCGTCTCGAGTTGGGGCATGCACGTGCGCTTTCCTCACGAGCTGTAGCAGTAGTGTCACGCTTCCTGTCACATGGATCAAGGGATCTGTGGCTTTCCCTCGAGGCTTTCCCACATGGCTGTGCCCCGTGCCAGCTTAGTGTGAGTCCATCCTCGGCGTGAAAGACGAGCCGGTGAAGGGAAAAGAGGTTCCTTTGGAATGGACAGAGACATCTGGGGGACTCTTGGAATGGTGGCACGACCCTGGAGTTCCTCTCGCCTTTCCTCTTGAGAGGGCCTCCTGTTGAGATGCGACGGGAACGCCGGGAGCTCTTTCCCGAAGATGCAGGGGAAGGATCCCTCATCTCGAGCTATGAGGCGGAAACGGGGCGCCTCTGGATGTGGGCGGGAAACTCGTGTTTCCTCTCGAGTGGAGACGGGTATGTCGGGGAACTTCTTGGTTTGCACCAAGGGTGTGAAGGACCCTTTCGAAGTTCCAGAGGTGAGGTGTGATCAGCCTCGAGACGCCTCAGCACAAATGGGCCTCATCTCTCCTGGAGGGGAGAACCTCCAGGATTTTCTCGAGTTGCGGGTGGTCTTCTCGGGTTACGACGGGGACCTCAGGGACCCGCTCTGGTGGCCTCAGGAAAGCCCAGTCCCCATGCGAGTTGCTAGGGGCCATCTCGGGACTCCTCTCCAGTCCATTCAGGGGCCTAAGACCTTGTGTTGACTTGTGGCCAGAACCTAAGGATTCCTCTCCAGTGTTGCCATGGATCTTGGGGTGATTCTGAGTCTCCCCAGGGGAGTCAGGCCTCGTCTCAAGTGGCGGCATGCCCGTGCACTTTCCTCCTGAGCTGCAGCAGTAGTGTCACGCTTCCTGTCACGTAGATCAAGAGATCTGTGGCATTCCCTCGTGGCTTTCCCTCGAGGCTTTCCCACGAGGCTTTCCCACAGGGCTGTGCCACGTGCCACCTTGGTGTGAGTCGATCCTCGGCGTGAAAGACGAGGCGGTGAAGGGAAAGGAGGTTTCTCTGGAATGGACTGAGACATCTGGGGGACTCTTGGAATGGGGGCACGACCCTGGAGTTCCTCTCGCCGTTCCTGTTGAGTGGGCCTCCTCTTGAGATGCGATGGGAATGCCGGGAACTCTTGCCCGACGAAGCAGGGAAAGGATCCCTCATCTCGAGCTATGAGGCGGAAACGGGGCGCCTCTGGATGTGGGCGGGAAACTCGTGTTTCCTCTCGAGTGGAGACGGGTATGTCGGGGAACTTCTTGGTTTGCACCAAGGGTGTGAAGGACCCTTTCGAAGTTCCAGAGGTGAGGTGTGATCAGCCTCGAGACGCCTCAGCACAAATGGGCCTCATCTCTCCTGGAGGGGAGAACCTCCAGGATTTCCTCGAGTTGCGGGAGGTCTTCTAGGGTTACGACGGGGACCTCAGGGACCCGCTCTGGTGGCCTCAGGAAAGCCCAGTCCCCATGCGAGTTGCTAGGGGCCATCTCGGGACTCCTCTCCAGTCCATTCCGGGGCCTCAGACCTTGTGTGGAGTTGGGGCCGGAACCTGAGGATTCCTCTCCAGTGTTGCCATGGATCTTGGGGTGCTTCTGAGTCTCCCCAGGGTACTCAGGCCTCGTCTCATGTGGGGGCATGCACGTGCGCTTTCCTCCCGAGCTCCAGCAGTAGTGTCATGCTTCCTCTCACGTGGATCAAATGATCTTTGGCTTTCCCTCGAGGCTGTCCCTGGAGGCTTTCCAACGAGGCTTTCCCACAAGGCTGTGCCACGTGCCACCTTGGTGAGAGTCGATCCTCGGCGTGAAAGACGAGCCGGTGAAAGGAGAGGAGGTACCTCTGGAAAGGACTGAGACCTCTGGGGGACTCTTGGAACGGTGGCACGACCCTGGAGTTCCTCTCGCCGTCCCTGTTGAGAGGGCCTCCTCTTGAGATGCGACGGGAAGGCCGGGAACTCTTTCCCGAGGAAGCTAGGAAAGGATCCGTCATCTCGAGCTACGAGTCCGAAACGGGGCTCCAATGGATGTGGGCGGCACCCTCGTGTTTCCTCTCGAGTGGAGACGGGTATTTCGGGAAACATCTTGATTTGCACCAAGGGTGTGAAGGACCGTTTCGAAGTTCCAGAGGTGAGGTGTGATCAGCCTCGAGACGCCTCATCGGAAATGGGCCTCATCTCGCCTGGAGGGGAGGACCTCCTGGATTTTCTCGAGTTGGGCCGGTCTTCTCGAGTTACGACGGGGACCTCAGGGGCCCGATCTGGTGGCCTCAGGAAATGCCAGTCCCCATGCGAGTTGCTAGGGGCCATCTCGGGATTCCTCTCCCGTCCATGTCGGAGCCTACGACCTTGTGTGGATTCGGGGCCGGAACCTGAGTAATCCTCTCCAGTGCTGACATGGATCTTGGGGTGCTTCTGAGTCTCCCCAGGGGAGTCAGGCCTCGAATCGACTGGGGGCATGCACGTGCGCTTCCCTCCCGAGCTGCAGCAGTAGGGTCACGCTTCCTGTCACGTGGATCAAGGGATCTGTGGCTTTCCCTCGAGGCTTTCCCTCGAGGCTTTCCCACGAGGCTTTCCCACAGGGCTGTGCCACGTGCCACCTTGGTGTGAGTCGATCCTCGGCGTGAAAGACGAGCCGGTGAAGGGAAAAGAGGTTCCTCTGGAATGGACTGAGACATCTGGGGGACTCTTGGAATGGTGGCACGACCCTGGAGTTCCTCTCGCCGTTCCTGTTGAGAGGGCCTCCTCTTGAGATGCGACGGGTACGCCGGGAATTCTTTCCCGACGAAGCAGGGAAAGGATCCCTCACCTCGAGCTACGAGGCGGAAACGGGGCTCCTCTGGATGTGGGCGGGCCCCTCGTGATTCCTCTCGATTGGAGAAGGGTATGTCGGGGAACTTCTTGAGTTGCACCAAGGGTGTGAAGGACCCTTTCGACGTTTCAGTGGTGAGGTGTGATTAGCCCCGAGAAGTCTCTGCGGAAATGAGCCTCATCTCGCCTGCAGGGGAGAACCTCCTGGATATTCTCGAGTTGCGGCAGGTCTTCTCGAGTTGCGACGGGGACCTCAGGGACCCGCTCTGGTGGCCTCAGGAAGGGCCAGTCCCCATGCGAGTTGCTAGGGTCCATCTCGGGATACCACTCCAGTCTATGACGGGGCCTAAGACCTTGTGTGGAGTCGGGGCCGGAACCTGAGCATTCCTCTTCAGTGTTGACATGGATCTTGGAGTGCCTCTGAGTCTCCCCAGGGGAGTCAAGCTTCGTCTCGAGTGGGAGCATGCGGGTGCGCTTCCCTCCCGAGCTGCAGAAGTAGGGTCACGCTTTCTGTCACGTGGATCAATGGATCTGTGGCTTTCCCTCGAGGCTTTCCCTCGAGGCTTTCCCACGACGCTATCCAACATGGCTGTGCCAAGTGCCACCTTGGTGTGAGTCGATCCTCGGCGTGAAAGACGAGCCGGTGAAGGGAAAAGAGGTTCCTCTGGAATGGACTGAGACAACTGGGGGACTCTTGGAATGGTGGCACGACCCTGGAGTTCCTCTCGCCGTTCCTGTTGAGAGGGCCTCCTCCTGAGATGCGACGGGAACGCCCGGAATTCTTTCCCGACGAAGCAGGGAAAGGATCCCTCACCTCGAGCTCCGAGGCGGAAACGGGTCTCCTCTGGATGTGGGCGGGACCCTCGTGTTTCCTCTCGAGTGAAGACGGGTATGTCGGGGAACTTCTTGATTTGCACCAAGGGTGTGAAGGCCCCTTCCGAACTTCCAGAGGTGAGGTGTGATCAGCCTCGAGACGCCTCAGCGGAAATGGGCCTCATCTCGCCTGGAGGAAAGAACCTCCTGGATTTTCTCGAGTTGCGGCAGGTCTTCTCGAGTTACGACGGGGACCTCAGGGACACGCTCTGTTGGCCTCAGGAAAGGCCAGTCCCCAAGGGAGTTGCTAGGGGCACTCTCGGGATTCCTCTCCCGTCCATGCCGGGGCCTAAATCCATGTGTGGAATCGTGGCCGGAAACTGAGGATTCCTCTACAGTGTTGCCATGTATCTTGGGGTGCCTCTGAGTCTCCCCAGGGGAGTCAGGCCTCGTCTCGAGTGGGGGCAGACACGTGGGCTTTCCTCCCGAGCTGCAGCAGTAGTGTCACGCTTCCTGTCACGTGAATCAAGGGATCTGTGGCTTTCCCTCGAGGCTGTCCCACGAGGCTATCCCACAGGGCTGTGCCACGTGCCACCTTGGTGTGAGTCTATCCGTGGCGTGAAAGGCAAGCCGGTAAAGGGAAAGAGGTTCCTCTGGAATGTACTGAAACATCTGGGCGACTCTTGGAGTGGTGGCACGGCCCTGGAGTTCCTCTCACCGTTTCTGTTGAGAGGGCCTCCTCTTTAGATGCGACGGGAACGCCGGGATCTCTTTCCCGACGAAGCAGGGAAAGGATCCCTCATCTCGAGCTACGTCGCGGAAACGGGGCTTCCTGGATGTGGGCGGGACCCTTGTGTTTCCTCTCGAGTGGAGACGGGTATGTCGGGGAACTTCTTGATTTGAACCAAGGGTGTGAAGGACCCTTTCGAAGTCCAGAGGTGAGGTGTGATCAGTCTCGAGACGCCTCAGCACAAATGGGCCTCATCTGTCCTGGAGGGGAGAACCTCCAGGATTTTCTCGAGTTGTGGCAGGTCTTCTCGAGTTACGACGGGGACCTCAGGGACCCGCTCTGGTGGCCTCAGGAAAGGCCAGTCCCCATGCGAGGTGCTAGGGGCCCTCTCGGGATTCCTCTCCCGTCCATGCCGGGGCCTAAGTCCTTGTGTGGAGTCGGGGCCGGAACCTGAGGATTCCTCTCCAGTGTTGCCATGGATCTTGGGGTGCCTCTCAGTCTCCCCAGGGGAGTCAGGCCTCGTCTCGTGTGGGGGCATGCACGTGCGCTTCCTTCCCGAGCTGCAGCAGCAGGTTCACGCTTCCTGTCACGTGGATCAAGGGATCTGTGTCTTTCTCTCGATGCTTTCCCTCAAGGCTTTCCCACGAGGCTTTCCCACAGGGCTGTGCCAAGTGCCACCTTGGTGTGAGTCGATCCTCGGCGTGAAAGACGGGCCGGTGAAGGGAAAAGAGTTTCCTCTGGAATGGACTGAGACATCTGGGGGACTCTTGGAACCGTGGCAGGACCCTGGAGTTCCTCTCGCCGTTCCTGTTGAGAGGGCCTCCTCTTGAGATGCGACGGGAACGCCGGGAACTCTTTCCCGACGAAGCAGGGAAAGGATCCCTCACCTCGAGCTACGAGGCGGAAACGGGGCTCCTCTGGATGTGGGCGGGACCCTCGTGTTTCCTCTCGAGTGGAGACGGTATGTCGGGGAACTTCTTGAGTTGTACCAAGGGTGGGAAGGAACCTTTTGACGTTCCAGAGGTGAGGTGTGATTAGCCCCGAGAAGCCTCTGCTGAAATGGGCCTCATCTCGCCTGCAGGGGAGAACCTCCTGGATATTCTCGAGTTGCGGCAGGTCTTCCCGAGTTACGACGGGGACCTCAGGGACCCGCTTTGGTGGCCTCAGGAAGGGCCAGTCCCCATGCGAGTTGCTAGGGGCCATCTCGGGATTCCTGTCCCGACGATGCTGGGAACTAAGACCTTGTGTGGAGTCGGGGCCCGAAACTGAGGATTCCTCTCCAGTGTTGCCATGGATCTTGGAGTGCCTCTGAGTCTCCCCAGGGGAGTCAGGACTCGTCTCGAGTGGGGGCATGCACGTGCGCTTCCCTCCCGAGCTGCAGCAGTAGGGTCACGCTTCGTGTCACGTGGATCAAGGGATCTGTGGCTTTCCCTCGAGGCTTTCCCTCGAGGCTTTCCCACGAGGCTTTCCCACAGGGCTGTGCCACGTGCCACCTTGGTGTGAGTCGATCCTCGGCGTGAAAGACGAGCCGGTGAAGGGAAAAGAGGTTCCTCTGGAATGGACTGAGACAACTGGGGGACTCTTGGAATGGTGGCACGACCCTGGATTTCCTCTCGCCGTTCCTGTTGAGAGGGCCTCCTCTTGAGATGCGACGGGAACGCCGGGAATTCTTTCCCGACGAAGCAGGGAAAGGATCCCTCACCTCGAGCTACGAGGCGGAAACGGGGCTCCTCTGGATGTGGGCGGGACCCTCGTGTTTCATCTCGAGTGGAGACGGGTATGTCGGGTAACTTCTTGAGTTGCACCAAGGGTGGGAAAGACCCTCTCGACGTTCCAGAGGTGACGTGTGATTAGCCCCGAGAAGCCTCTGCGGAAATGGGCCTCATCTCGCCTGCAGGGGAGAACCTCCTGGATATTCTCGAGCTGCGGCAGGTCTTCTGGAGTTACGACGGGGACCTCAGGGACCCGCTCTGGTGGCCTCAGGAAGGGCCAGTCCCCATGCGAGTTGCTAGTGGCCCTCTTTGGATACCACTCCAGTCTATGCCGGGGCCTAAGACCTTGTGTGGAGTCGGGGCCGGAACCTGAGCATTCCTCTTCAGTGTTGACATGGATCTTGGAGTGCCTCTGAGTCTCCCCAGGGGAGTCAGGCTTCGTCTCGAGTGGGAGCATGCGGGTGCGCTTCCCTCCCGAGCTGCAGAAGTAGGGTCACGCTTTCTGTCACGTGGATCAATGGATCTGTGGCTTTCCCTCGAGGCGTTCCCTCGAGGCTTTCCCACGACGCTATCCAACATGGCTGTGCCAAGTGCCACCTTGGTGTGAGTCGATCCTCGGCGTGAAAGACGAGCCGGTGAAGGGAAAAGAGGTTCCTCTGGAATGGACTGAGACAACTGGGGGACTCTTGGAATGGTGGCACGACCCTGGAGTTCCTCTCGCCGTTCCTGTTGAGAGGGCCTCCTCCTGAGATGCGACGGGAACGCCCGGAATTCTTTCCCGACGAAGCAGGGAAAGGATCCCTCACCTCGTGCTCCGAGGCGGAAACGGGTCTCCTCTGGATGTGGGCGGGACCCTCGTGTTTCCTCTCGAGTGAAGACGGGTATGTCGGGGAACTTCTTGATTTGCACCAAGGGTGTGAAGGCCCCTTCCGAACTTCCAGAGGTGAGGTGTGATCAGCCTCGAGACGCCTCAGCGGAAATGGGCCTCATCTCGCCTGGAGGAAAGAACCTCCTGGATTTTCTCGAGTTGCGGCAGGTCTTCTCGAGTTACGACGGGGACCTCAGGGACACGCTCTGTTGGCCTCAGGAAAGGCCAGTCCCCAAGGGAGTTGCTAGGGGCACTCTCGGGATTCCTCTCCCGTCCATGCCGGGGCCTAAATCCATGTGTGGAATCGTGGCCGGAAACTGAGGATTCCTCTACAGTGTTGCCATGTATCTTGGGGTGCCTCTGAGTCTCCCCAGGGGAGTCAGGCCTCGTCTCGAGTGGGGGCAGACACGTGGGCTTTCCTCCCGAGCTGCAGCAGTAGTGTCACGCTTCCTGTCACGTGAATCAAGGGATCTGTGGCTTTCCCTCGAGGCTGTCCCACGAGGCTATCCCACAGGGCTGTGCCACGTGCCACCTTGGTGTGAGTCTATCCGTGGCGTGAAAGGCAAGCCGGTAAAGGGAAAGAGGTTCCTCTGGAATGTACTGAAACATCTGGGCGACTCTTGGAGTGGTGGCACGGCCCTGGAGTTCCTCTCACCGTTTCTGTTGAGAGGGCCTCCTCTTTAGATGCGACGGGAACGCCGGGATCTCTTTCCCGACGAAGCAGGGAAAGGATCCCTCATCTCGAGCTACGTCGCGGAAACGGGGCTTCCTGGATGTGGGCGGGACCCTTGTGTTTCCTCTCGAGTGGAGACGGGTATGTCGGGGAACTTCTTGATTTGAACCAAGGGTGTGAAGGACCCTTTCGAAGTCCAGAGGTGAGGTGTGATCAGTCTCGAGACGCCTCAGCACAAATGGGCCTCATCTGTCCTGGAGGGGAGAACCTCCAGGATTTTCTCGAGTTGTGGCAGGTCTTCTCGAGTTACGACGGGGACCTCAGGGACCCGCTCTGGTGGCCTCAGGAAAGGCCAGTCCCCATGCGAGGTGCTAGGGGCCCTCTCGGGATTCCTCTCCCGTCCATGCCGGGGCCTAAGTCCTTGTGTGGAGTCGGGGCCGGAACCTGAGGATTCCTCTCCAGTGTTGCCATGGATCTTGGGGTGCCTCTCAGTCTCCCCAGGGGAGTCAGGCCTCGTCTCGTGTGGGGGCATGCACGTGCGCTTCCTTCCCGAGCTGCAGCAGCAGGTTCACGCTTCCTGTCACGTGGATCAAGGGATCTGTGTCTTTCTCTCGATGCTTTCCCTCAAGGCTTTCCCACGAGGCTTTCCCACAGGGCTGTGCCAAGTGCCACCTTGGTGTGAGTCGATCCTCGGCGTGAAAGACGGGCCGGTGAAGGGAAAAGAGTTTCCTCTGGAATGGACTGAGACATCTGGGGGACTCTTGGAACCGTGGCAGGACCCTGGAGTTCCTCTCGCCGTTCCTGTTGAGAGGGCCTCCTCTTGAGATGCGACGGGAACGCCGGGAACTCTTTCCCGACGAAGCAGGGAAAGGATCCCTCACCTCGAGCTACGAGGCGGAAACGGGGCTCCTCTGGATGTGGGCGGGACCCTCGTGTTTCCTCTCGAGTGGAGACGGTATGTCGGGGAACTTCTTGAGTTGTACCAAGGGTGGGAAGGAACCTTTTGACGTTCCAGAGGTGAGGTGTGATTAGCCCCGAGAAGCCTCTGCTGAAATGGGCCTCATCTCGCCTGCAGGGGAGAACCTCCTGGATATTCTCGAGTTGCGGCAGGTCTTCCCGAGTTACGACGGGGACCTCAGGGACCCGCTTTGGTGGCCTCAGGAAGGGCCAGTCCCCATGCGAGTTGCTAGGGGCCATCTCGGGATTCCTGTCCCGACGATGCTGGGAACTAAGACCTTGTGTGGAGTCGGGGCCCGAAACTGAGGATTCCTCTCCAGTGTTGCCATGGATCTTGGAGTGCCTCTGAGTCTCCCCAGGGGAGTCAGGACTCGTCTCGAGTGGGGGCATGCACGTGCGCTTCCCTCCCGAGCTGCAGCAGTAGGGTCACGCTTCGTGTCACGTGGATCAAGGGATCTGTGGCTTTCCCTCGAGGCTTTCCCTCGAGGCTTTCCCACGAGGCTTTCCCACAGGGCTGTGCCACGTGCCACCTTGGTGTGAGTCGATCCTCGGCGTGAAAGACGAGCCGGTGAAGGGAAAAGAGGTTCCTCTGGAATGGACTGAGACAACTGGGGGACTCTTGGAATGGTGGCACGACCCTGGATTTCCTCTCGCCGTTCCTGTTGAGAGGGCCTCCTCTTGAGATGCGACGGGAACGCCGGGAATTCTTTCCCGACGAAGCAGGGAAAGGATCCCTCACCTCGAGCTACGAGGCGGAAACGGGGCTCCTCTGGATGTGGGCGGGACCCTCGTGTTTCATCTCGAGTGGAGACGGGTATGTCGGGTAACTTCTTGAGTTGCACCAAGGGTGGGAAAGACCCTCTCGACGTTCCAGAGGTGACGTGTGATTAGCCCCGAGAAGCCTCTGCGGAAATGGGCCTCATCTCGCCTGCAGGGGAGAACCTCCTGGATATTCTCGAGCTGCGGCAGGTCTTCTGGAGTTACGACGGGGACCTCAGGGACCCGCTCTGGTGGCCTCAGGAAGGGCCAGTCCCCATGCGAGTTGCTAGTGGCCCTCTTTGGATACCACTCCAGTCTATGCCGGGGCCTAAGACCTTGTGTGGAGTCGGGGCCGGAACCTGAGCATTCCTCTTCAGTGTTGACATGGATCTTGGAGTGCCTCTGAGTCTCCCCAGGGGAGTCAGGCTTCGTCTCGAGTGGGAGCATGCGGGTGCGCTTCCCTCCCGAGCTGCAGAAGTAGGGTCACGCTTTCTGTCACGTGGATCAATGGATCTGTGGCTTTCCCTCGAGGCGTTCCCTCGAGGCTTTCCCACGACGCTATCCAACATGGCTGTGCCAAGTGCCACCTTGGTGTGAGTCGATCCTCGGCGTGAAAGACGAGCCGGTGAAGGGAAAAGAGGTTCCTCTGGAATGGACTGAGACAACTGGGGGACTCTTGGAATGGTGGCACGACCCTGGAGTTCCTCTCGCCGTTCCTGTTGAGAGGGCCTCCTCCTGAGATGCGACGGGAACGCCCGGAATTCTTTCCCGACGAAGCAGGGAAAGGATCCCTCACCTCGTGCTCCGAGGCGGAAACGGGTCTCCTCTGGATGTGGGCGGGACCCTCGTGTTTCCTCTCGAGTGAAGACGGGTATGTCGGGGAACTTCTTGATTTGCACCAAGGGTGTGAAGGCCCCTTCCGAACTTCCAGAGGTGAGGTGTGATCAGCCTCGAGACGCCTCAGCGGAAATGGGCCTCATCTCGCCTGGAGGAAAGAACCTCCTGGATTTTCTCGAGTTGCGGCAGGTCTTCTCGAGTTACGACGGGGACCTCAGGGACACGCTCTGTTGGCCTCAGGAAAGGCCAGTCCCCAAGGGAGTTGCTAGGGGCACTCTCGGGATTCCTCTCCCGTCCATGCCGGGGCCTAAATCCATGTGTGGAATCGTGGCCGGAAACTGAGGATTCCTCTACAGTGTTGCCATGTATCTTGGGGTGCCTCTGAGTCTCCCCAGGGGAGTCAGGCCTCGTCTCGAGTGGGGGCAGACACGTGGGCTTTCCTCCCGAGCTGCAGCAGTAGTGTCACGCTTCCTGTCACGTGAATCAAGGGATCTGTGGCTTTCCCTCGAGGCTGTCCCACGAGGCTATCCCACAGGGCTGTGCCACGTGCCACCTTGGTGTGAGTCTATCCGTGGCGTGAAAGGCAAGCCGGTAAAGGGAAAGAGGTTCCTCTGGAATGTACTGAAATATCTGGGCGACTCTTGGAGTGGTGGCACGGCCCTGGAGTTCCTCTCACCGTTTCTGTTGAGAGGGCCTCCTCTTTAGATGCGACGGGAACGCCGGGATCTCTTTCCCGACGAAGCAGGGAAAGGATCCCTCATCTCGAGCTACGTCGCGGAAACGGGGCTTCCTGGATGTGGGCGGGACCCTTGTGTTTCCTCTCGAGTGGAGACGGGTATGTCGGGGAACTTCTTGATTTGAACCAAGGGTGTGAAGGACCCTTTCGAAGTCCAGAGGTGAGGTGTGATCAGTCTCGAGACGCCTCAGCACAAATGGGCCTCATCTGTCCTGGAGGGGAGAACCTCCAGGATTTTCTCGAGTTGTGGCAGGTCTTCTCGAGTTACGACGGGGACCTCAGGGACCCGCTCTGGTGGCCTCAGGAAAGGCCAGTCCCCATGCGAGGTGCTAGGGGCCCTCTCGGGATTCCTCTCCCGTCCATGCCGGGGCCTAAGTCCTTGTGTGGAGTCGGGGCCGGAACCTGAGGATTCCTCTCCAGTGTTGCCATGGATCTTGGGGTGCCTCTCAGTCTCCCCAGGGGAGTCAGGCCTCGTCTCGTGTGGGGGCATGCACGTGCGCTTCCTTCCCGAGCTGCAGCAGCAGGTTCACGCTTCCTGTCACGTGGATCAAGGGATCTGTGTCTTTCTCTCGATGCTTTCCCTCAAGGCTTTCCCACGAGGCTTTCCCACAGGGCTGTGCCAAGTGCCACCTTGGTGTGAGTCGATCCTCGGCGTGAAAGACGGGCCGGTGAAGGGAAAAGAGTTTCCTCTGGAATGGACTGAGACATCTGGGGGACTCTTGGAACCGTGGCAGGACCCTGGAGTTCCTCTCGCCGTTCCTGTTGAGAGGGCCTCCTCTTGAGATGCGACGGGAACGCCGGGAACTCTTTCCCGACGAAGCAGGGAAAGGATCCCTCACCTCGAGCTACGAGGCGGAAACGGGGCTCCTCTGGATGTGGGCGGGACCCTCGTGTTTCCTCTCGAGTGGAGACGGTATGTCGGGGAACTTCTTGAGTTGTACCAAGGGTGGGAAGGAACCTTTTGACGTTCCAGAGGTGAGGTGTGATTAGCCCCGAGAAGCCTCTGCTGAAATGGGCCTCATCTCGCCTGCAGGGGAGAACCTCCTGGATATTCTCGAGTTGCGGCAGGTCTTCCCGAGTTACGACGGGGACCTCAGGGACCCGCTTTGGTGGCCTCAGGAAGGGCCAGTCCCCATGCGAGTTGCTAGGGGCCATCTCGGGATTCCTGTCCCGACGATGCTGGGAACTAAGACCTTGTGTGGAGTCGGGGACCGAAACTGAGGATTCCTCTCCAGTGTTGCCATGGATCTTGGAGTGCCTCTGAGTCTCCCCAGGGGAGTCAGGACTCGTCTCGAGTGGGGGCATGCACGTGCGCTTCCCTCCCGAGCTGCAGCAGTAGGGTCACGCTTCGTGTCACGTGGATCAAGGGATCTGTGGCTTTCCCTCGAGGCTTTCCCTCGAGGCTTTCCCACGAGGCTTTCCCACAGGGCTGTGCCACGTGCCACCTTGGTGTGAGTCGATCCTCGGCGTGAAAGACGAGCCGGTGAAGGGAAAAGAGGTTCCTCTGGAATGGACTGAGACAACTGGGGGACTCTTGGAATGGTGGCACGACCCTGGATTTCCTCTCGCCGTTCCTGTTGAGAGGGCCTCCTCTTGAGATGCGACGGGAACGCCGGGAATTCTTTCCCGACGAAGCAGGGAAAGGATCCCTCACCTCGAGCTACGAGGCGGAAACGGGGCTCCTCTGGATGTGGGCGGGACCCTCGTGTTTCATCTCGAGTGGAGACGGGTATGTCGGGTAACTTCTTGAGTTGCACCAAGGGTGGGAAAGACCCTCTCGACGTTCCAGAGGTGACGTGTGATTAGCCCCGAGAAGCCTCTGCGGAAATGGGCCTCATCTCGCCTGCAGGGGAGAACCTCCTGGATATTCTCGAGCTGCGGCAGGTCTTCTGGAGTTACGACGGGGACCTCAGGGACCCGCTCTGGTGGCCTCAGGAAGGGCCAGTCCCCATGCGAGTTGCTAGTGGCCCTCTTTGGATACCACTCCAGTCTATGCCGGGGCCTAAGACCTTGTGTGGAGTCGGGGCCGGAACCTGAGCATTCCTCTTCAGTGTTGACATGGATCTTGGAGTGCCTCTGAGTCTCCCCAGGGGAGTCAGGCTTCGTCTCGAGTGGGAGCATGCGGGTGCGCTTCCCTCCCGAGCTGCAGAAGTAGGGTCACGCTTTCTGTCACGTGGATCAATGGATCTGTGGCTTTCCCTCGAGGCGTTCCCTCGAGGCTTTCCCACGACGCTATCCAACATGGCTGTGCCAAGTGCCACCTTGGTGTGAGTCGATCCTCGGCGTGAAAGACGAGCCGGTGAAGGGAAAAGAGGTTCCTCTGGAATGGACTGAGACAACTGGGGGACTCTTGGAATGGTGGCACGACCCTGGAGTTCCTCTCGCCGTTCCTGTTGAGAGGGCCTCCTCCTGAGATGCGACGGGAACGCCCGGAATTCTTTCCCGACGAAGCAGGGAAAGGATCCCTCACCTCGTGCTCCGAGGCGGAAACGGGTCTCCTCTGGATGTGGGCGGGACCCTCGTGTTTCCTCTCGAGTGAAGACGGGTATGTCGGGGAACTTCTTGATTTGCACCAAGGGTGTGAAGGCCCCTTCCGAACTTCCAGAGGTGAGGTGTGATCAGCCTCGAGACGCCTCAGCGGAAATGGGCCTCATCTCGCCTGGAGGAAAGAACCTCCTGGATTTTCTCGAGTTGCGGCAGGTCTTCTCGAGTTACGACGGGGACCTCAGGGACACGCTCTGTTGGCCTCAGGAAAGGCCAGTCCCCAAGGGAGTTGCTAGGGGCACTCTCGGGATTCCTCTCCCGTCCATGCCGGGGCCTAAATCCATGTGTGGAATCGTGGCCGGAAACTGAGGATTCCTCTACAGTGTTGCCATGTATCTTGGGGTGCCTCTGAGTCTCCCCAGGGGAGTCAGGCCTCGTCTCGAGTGGGGGCAGACACGTGGGCTTTCCTCCCGAGCTGCAGCAGTAGTGTCACGCTTCCTGTCACGTGAATCAAGGGATCTGTGGCTTTCCCTCGAGGCTGTCCCACGAGGCTATCCCACAGGGCTGTGCCACGTGCCACCTTGGTGTGAGTCTATCCGTGGCGTGAAAGGCAAGCCGGTAAAGGGAAAGAGGTTCCTCTGGAATGTACTGAAACATCTGGGCGACTCTTGGAGTGGTGGCACGGCCCTGGAGTTCCTCTCACCGTTTCTGTTGAGAGGGCCTCCTCTTTAGATGCGACGGGAACGCCGGGATCTCTTTCCCGACGAAGCAGGGAAAGGATCCCTCATCTCGAGCTACGTCGCGGAAACGGGGCTTCCTGGATGTGGGCGGGACCCTTGTGTTTCCTCTCGAGTGGAGACGGGTATGTCGGGGAACTTCTTGATTTGAACCAAGGGTGTGAAGGACCCTTTCGAAGTCCAGAGGTGAGGTGTGATCAGTCTCGAGACGCCTCAGCACAAATGGGCCTCATCTGTCCTTGAGGGGAGAACCTCCAGGATTTTCTCGAGTTGTGGCAGGTCTTCTCGAGTTACGACGGGGACCTCAGGGACCCGCTCTGGTGGCCTCAGGAAAGGCCAGTCCCCATGCGAGGTGCTAGGGGCCCTCTCGGGATTCCTCTCCCGTCCATGCCGGGGCCTAAGTCCTTGTGTGGAGTCGGGGCCGGAACCTGAGGATTCCTCTCCAGTGTTGCCATGGATCTTGGGGTGCCTCTCAGTCTCCCCAGGGGAGTCAGGCCTCGTCTCGAGTGGGGGCATGCACGTGCGCTTCCCTCCCGAGCTGCAGCAGTAGGGTCACGCTTCGTGTCACGTGGATCAAGGGATCTGTGGCTTTCCCTCGAGGCTTTCCCACGAGGCTTTCCCACAGGGCTGTGCCACGTGCCACCTTGGTGTGAGTCGATCCTCGGCGTGAAAGACGAGCCGGTGAAGGGAAAAGAGGTTCCTCTGGAATGGACTGAGACAACTGGGGGACTCTTGGAATGGTGGCACGACCCTGGATTTCCTCTCGCCGTTCCTGTTGAGAGGGCTTCCTCTTGAGATGCGACGGGAATGCCGGGAATTCTTTCCCAACGATTCAGGGAAAGGATCCCTCACCTCGAGCTACGAGGCGGAAACGGGGCTCCTCTGGATGTGGGCGGGACCCTCGTGTTTCCTCTCGAGTGGAGACGGGTATGTCGGGGAACTTCTTGAGTTGCACCAAGGGTGGGAAAGACCCTCTCGACGTTCCAGAGGTGTCGTGTGATTAGCCCCGAGAAGCCTCTGCGGAAATGGGCCTCATCTCGCCTGCAGGGGAGAACCTCCTGGATATTCTCGAGTTGCGGCAGGTCTTCTGGAGTTACGACGGGGACCTCAGGGACCCGCTCTGGTGGCCTCAGGAAGGGCCAGTCCCCATGCGAGTTGCTAGTGGCCCTCTTGGGATACCACTCCAGTCAATGCCGGGGCCTAAGACCTTGTGTGGAGTCGGGGCCGGAACCTGAGGATTCCTCTCCAGTGTTGACATGGATTATGGGGTGCCTCTGAGTCGCCCCAGGGGAGACAGGCCTAGTCTCGAGTGGGGGCATGCACGTGCGCTTCCCTCCCGAGCTGCAGCAGTAGGGTCACGCTTCGTGTCACGTGGATCAAGGGATCTGTGGCTTTCCCTCGAGGCTTTCCCACAGGGCCGTGCCACGTGCCACCTTGGTGTGAGTCTATCCTCGGCGTGAAAGACGAGCCGGTGAAGGGAAAAGAGGTTCCTCTGTAATGGACTGAGACAACTGGAGGACTCTTGGAATGGTGGCACGACCCTGGATTTCCTCTCGCCGTTCCTGTTGAGAGGGCCTCCTCTTGAGATGCGACGGGAACGCCGGGAATTCTTTCCCGACGAAGCAGGGAAAGGATCCCTCACCTCGAGCTACGAGGCGGAAACGGGGCTCCTCTGGATGTGTGCGGGACCCTCGTGTTTCCTCTCGAGTGGAGACGGGTATGTCGGGGAACTTCTTGAGTTGCACCAAGGGTGGGAAAGACCCTCTCGACGTTCCACAGGTGACGTGAGATTAGCCCCGAGAATCCTCTGCGGAAATGGGCCTCATCTCGCCTGCAGGGGAGAACCTCCTGGATATTCTCGAGTTGCGGCAGGTCTTCTGGAGTTACGACGGGGACCTCAGGGACCCGCTCTGGTGGCCTCAGGAAGGGCCAGTCCCCATGCGAGTTGCTAGTGGCCCTCTTGGCATACCACTCCAGTCTATGCCGGGGCCTAAGACCTTGTGTGGAGTCGGGGCCGGAACCTGAGGATTCCTCTCCAGTGTTGACATGGATTTTGGGGTGCCTCCGAGTCTCCCCAGGCGAGTCAGGCCTAGTCTCGAGTGGGGGCATGCACGTGCGCTTCCCTCCCGAGCTGCAGCAGTAGGGTCACGCTTCCTGTCACGTGGATCAAGGGATCTGTGGCTTTCCCTAGAGGCTTTCCCTCGAGGCTTTCCCACGAGGCTTTCCCACAGTGCTGTGCCAAGTGCCACCTTGGTGTGAGTCGATCCTCGGCGTGAAAGTCGAGCCGGTGAAGGGAAAAGAGGTTCCTCTGGAATGGACTGAGACATCTGGGGGACTCTTGGAATGGTGACACGACCCTGGATTCCTCTCGACTTTCCTGTTGATAGAGCCTCCCCTTGAGATGCGACGGGAACGCCGGGAATTCTTTCCCGACGAAGCAGGGAAAGGATCCCTCACCTCGAGCTACGAGGCGGAAACGGGGCTCCTCTGGATGTGGGCGGACCCTCAGGTTTCCTCTCGAGTGGAGACGGGTATGTCGGGGAACTTCTTGATTTGCCCCAAGGGTGGGAAGGACCCTTTCGACGTTCCAGATGTGAGGTGTGATTAGCCCCGAGAAGCCTCTGCGGAAATGGGCCTCATCTCGCCTGCAGGGAAGAACCTCCTGGATATTCTCGAGTTGCGGCAGGTCTTCTCGAGTTACGACGGGGACTTCAGGGACCCGCTCTTTTGTCCTCAGGAAGGGCCAGACCCCATGCGAGTTGCTAGGTGCCATCTCGGGATTCCTCTCCCATCGATGCCGGGGCCTAAGACCTTGTGTGGAGTCGGGGCCTGAACCTGAGCATTCCTCTCCAGTGTTGACATGGATCTTGGGGTGCCTCTGAGTCTCCCCAGGGGAGTCAGGCCTCGTCTTGAGTGGGGGCATGCACGTGCGCTTCCCTCCCGAGCTGCAGCAGTAGGGTCACGCTTCCTGTCACGTGGATCAAGGGATCTGTGGCTTTCCCTCGAGGCTTTCCCTCGAGGCTTTCCCACGAGGCTTTCCCACAGGGCTGTGCCACGTGCCACCTTGGTGTGAGTCGATCCTCGGCGTGAAAGACGAGCCGGTGAAGGGAAAAGAGGTTCCTCTGGAATGGACTGAGAAAACTGGGGGACTCTTGGAATGGTGGCACGACCCTGGATTTCCTCTCGCCGTTCCTGTTGAGAGGGCCTCCTCTTGAGATGCGACGGGAACGCCGGGAATTCTTTCCCGACGAAGCAGGGAAAGGATCCCTCACCTCGAGCTACGAGGCGGAAACGGGGCTCCTCTGGATGTGGGCGGGACCCTCGTGTTTCCTCTCGAGTTGAGACGGGTATGTCGGGGAACTTCTTGAGTTGCACCAAGGGTGGGAAAGACCCTCTCGACGTTCCAGAGGTGTCGTGTGATTAGCCCCGAGAAGCCTCTGCGGAAATGGGCCTCATCTCGCCTGCAGGGGAGAACCTCCTGGATATTCTCGAGTTGCGGCAGGTCTTCTGGAGTTACGACGGGGACCTCAGGGACCCGCTCTGGTGGCCTCAGGAAGGGCCAGTCCCCATGCGAGTTGCTAGTGGCCCTCTTGGGATACCACTCCAGTCAATGCCGGGGCCTAAGACCTTGTGTGGAGTCGGGGCCGGAACCTGAGGATTCCTCTCCAGTGTTGACATGGATTATGGGGTGCCTCTGAGTCGCCCCAGGGGAGACAGGCCTAGTCTCGAGTGGGGGCATGCACGTGCGCTTCCCTCCCGAGCTGCAGCAGTAGGGTCACGCTTCGTGTCACGTGGATCAAGGGATCTGTGGCTTTCCCTCGAGGCTTTCCCACAGGGCTGTGCCACGTGCCACCTTGGTGTGAGTCGATCCTCGGCGTGAAAGACGAGCCGGTGAAGGGAAAAGAGGTTCCTCTGGAATGGACTGAGAAAACTGGGGGACTCTTGGAATGGTGGCACGACCCTGGATTTCCTCTCGCCGTTCCTGTTGAGAGGGCCTCCTCTTGAGATGCGACGGGAACGCCGGGAATTCTTTCCCGACGAAGCAGGGAAAGGATCCCTCACCTCGAGCTACGAGGCGGAAACGGGGCTCCTCTGGATGTGGGCGGGACCCTCGTGTTTCCTCTCGAGTTGAGACGGGTATGTCGGGGAACTTCTTGAGTTGCACCAAGGGTGGGAAAGACCCTCTCGACGTTCCAGAGGTGTCGTGTGATTAGCCCCGAGAAGCCTCTGCGGAAATGGGCCTCATCTCGCCTGCAGGGGAGAACCTCCTGGATATTCTCGAGTTGCGGCAGGTCTTCTGGAGTTACGACGGGGACCTCAGGGACCCGCTCTGGTGGCCTCAGGAAGGGCCAGTCCCCATGCGAGTTGCTAGTGGCCCTCTTGGGATACCACTCCAGTCAATGCCGGGGCCTAAGACCTTGTGTGGAGTCGGGGCCGGAACCTGAGGATTCCTCTCCAGTGTTGACATGGATTATGGGGTGCCTCTGAGTCGCCCCAGGGGAGTCAGGCCTAGTCTCGAGTGGGGGCATGCACGTGCGCTTCCCTCCCGAGCTGCAGCAGTAGGGTCACGCTTCCTGTCACGTGGATCAAGGGATCTGTGGCTTTCCCTCGAGGCTTTCCCTCGAGGCTTTCCCACGAGGCTTTCCCACAGGGCTGTGCCACGTGCCACCTTGGTGTGAGTCGAGCCTCGGCGTGAAAGACGAGCCGGTGAAGGGAAAAGAGGTTCCTCTGTAATGGACTGAGACAACTGGGGGACTCTTGGAATGGTGGCACGACCCTGGATTTCCTCTCGCCGTTCCTGTTGAGAGGGCCTCCTCTTGAGATGCGACGGGAACGCCGGGAATTCTTTCCCGACGAAGCAGGGAAAGGATCCCTCACCTCGAGCTACGAGGCGGAAACGGGGCTCCTCTGGATGTGGGCGGGACCCTCGTGTTTCCTCTCGAGTGGAGACGGGTATGTCGGGGAACTTCTTGAGTTGCACCAAGGGTGGGAAAGACCCTCTCGACGTTCCAGAGGTGACGTGTGATTAGCCCCGAGAAGCATCTGCGGAAATGGGCCTCATCTCGCCTGCAGGGGAGAACCTCCTGCATATTCTCGAGTTGTGGCAGGTCTTCTGGAGTTACGACGGGGACCTCAGGGACCCGCTCTGGTGGCCTCAGGAAGGGCCAGTCCCCATGCGAGTTGCTAGTGGCCCTCTTGGGATACCACTCCAGTCTATGCCGGGGCCTAAGACCTTGTGTGGAGTCGGGGCCGGAACCTGAGGATTCCTCTCCAGTGTTGACATGGATTTTGGGGTGCCTCTGAGTCTCCCCAGGCGAGTCAGGCCTAGTCTCGAGTGGGGGCATGCACGTGCGCTTCCCTCCCGAGCTGCAGCAGTAGGGTCACGCTTCGTGTCACGTGGATCAAGGGATCTGTGGCTTTCCCTCGAGGCTTTCCCTCGAGGCTTTCCCACGACGCTTTCCCACAGTGCTGTGCCAAGTGCCACCTTGGTGTGAGTCGATCCTCGGCGTGAAAGTCGAGCCGGTGAAGGGAAAAGAGGTTCCTCTGGAATGGACTGAGACATCTGGGGGACTCTTGGAATGGTGACACGACCCTGGATTCCTCTCGACTTTCCTGTTGATAGGGCCTCCTCTTGAGATGCGACGGGAACGCCGGGAATTCTTTCCCGACGAAGCAGGGAAAGGATCCCTCACCTCGAGCTACGAGGCGGAAACGGGGCTCCTCTGGATGTGGGCGGACCCTCAGGTTTCCTCTCGAGTGGAGACGGGTATGTCGGGGAACTTCTTGAGTTGCCCCAAGGGTGGGAAGGACCCTTTCGACGTTCCAGATGTGAGGTGTGATTAGCCCCGAGAAGCCTCTGCGGAAATGGGCCTCCTCTCGCCTGTAGGGGAGATCCGGCTGGATTTTCTCGAGTTGCGGCAGGTCTTCTCGAGTTACGACGGGGACCTCAGGGACCCGCTCTGGTGGCCTCAGGAAGGGCCAGTCCCCATGCGAGTTGCTAGGGGCCATCTCGGGATTCCTCTCCCGTCGATGCCGGGGTCTAAGACCTTGTGTGGAGTCGGGGCCCGAAACTGAGGATTCCTCTCCAGTGTTGCCATGGATCTTGGGGTGCCTCTCAGTCTCCCCAGGGGAGTCAGGCCTCGTCTCGAGTGGGGGCATGTACGTGCGCTTCCCTCCCGAGCTGCAGCAGTAGGGTCACGCTTCCTGTCACGTGGATCAATGGATCTGTGGCTTTCCCTCGAGGCTTTCCCTCGAGGCTTTCCCACGAGGCTTTCCCACAGGGCTGTGCCACGTGCCACCTTGGTGTAAGTCGATCCTCGGCGTGAAAGACGAGCCGGTGAAGGGAAAAGAGGTTCCTCTGGAATGGACTGAGACATCTGGGGGACTCTTGGAATGGTGGCACGACCCTGGAGTTCCTCTCGCCGTTCCTGTTGAGAGGGCCTCCTCTTGAGTTGCGACGGGAACGCCGGGAATTCTTTCCCGACGAAGCACGGAAAGGATCCCTCACCTCGAGCTACGAGGCGGAAACAGGGCTCCTCTGGATGTGGGCGGGACCCTCGTGTTTCCTCTCGAGTGGAGACAGGTATGTCGGGGAACTTCTTGAGGTGCACCAAGGGTGGGAAAGACCCTCTCGACGTTCCAGAGGTGTCGTGTGATTAGCCCCGAGAAGCCTCTGCGGAAATGGGCCTCATCACGCCTGCAGGGGAGAACCTCCTGGATATTCTCGAGCTGCGGCAGGTCTTCTGGAGTTACGACGGGGACCTCAGGGACCCGCTCTGGTGGCCTCAGGAAGGGCCAGTCCCCATGCGAGTTGCTAGTGGCCCTCTTGGGATACCACTCCAGTCTATGCCGGGGCCTAAGACCTTGTGTGGAGTCGGGGCCGGAACCTGAGGATTCCTCTCCAGTGTTGACATGGATTTTGGGGTGCCTCTGAGTCTCCCCAGGCGAGTCAGGCCTAGTCTCGAGTGGGGGCATGCACGTGCGCTTCCCTCCCGAGCTGCAGCAGTAGGGTCACGCTTCGTGTCACGTGGATCAAGGGATCTGTGGCTTTCCCTCGAGGCTTTCCCTCGAGGCTTTCCCACGAGGCTTTCCCACAGGGCTGTGCCAAGTGCCACCTTGGTGTGAGTCGATCCTCGGCGTGAAAGACGAGCCGGTGAAGGGAAAAGAGGTTCCTCTGGAATGGACTGAGACATCTCGGGGACTCTTGGAATGGTGGCACGACCCTGGAGTTCCTCTCGCCGTTCCTGTTGAGAGGGCCTCCTCTTGAGATGCGACGGGAACGCCGGGAATTCTTTCCCAGCGATGAAGGGAAAGGATCCGTCACCTCGAGCTACGAGGCGGAAACGGGGCTCCTCTGGATGTGGGCGGGACCATCGTGTTTCCTCCCGAGTGGAGACGGGTATGTCGGGGAACTTCTTGAGTTGCACCACGGGTGGGAAGGACCCTTTCGACGTTCCAGAGGTGAGGTGTGATTAGCCCCGAGAAGCCTCTGCGGAAATAGGCCTCATCTCGCCTGCAGGGGAGAACCTCCTGGATATTCTCGAGTTGCAGCAGGTCTTCTCGAGTTACGACGGGGACCTCAGGGACCCGCTCTGGTGGCCTCAGGAAGGGCCAGTCCCCATGTGCGTTGCTAGGGGCCATCTCGGGATTCCTCTCCCATCGATGCCGGGGCCTAAGCCCTTGTGTGGAATCGGGGCCGGAACCTGAGGATTCCTCTCCAGTGTTGACATGGATCTTCGGGTGCCTATGAGTCTCCCCAGGGGAGTCAGGCCTCGTCTCGAGTGGGGGCATGCGCGTGCAATTCCCTCCCGAGCTGCAGCAGTAGGGTCACGCTTCCTGTCACGTGGATCAAGGGATCTGTGGCTTTCCCTCGAGGCTTTCCCTCGAGGCTTTCCCACGAGGCTTTCCCACAGGGCTGTGCCAAGTGCCACCTTGGTGTGAGTCGATCCTCGGCGTGAAAGACGAGCCGGTGAAGGGAAAAGAGGTTCCTCTGGAATGGACTGAGACATCTGGGGGACTCTTGGAATGGTGGCACGACCCTGGAGTTCCTCTCGCCTTTCCTGTTGAGAGGGCCTCCTCTTGAGATGCGACGGGAACGCCGGGAATTCTTTCCCGACGAAGCAGGGAAAGGATCCGTCACCTCGAGCTACGAGGCGGAAACGGGGCTCTTCTGGATGTGGGCGGGACCCTCGTGTTTCCTCTCGAGTGGAGACGGGTATGTCGGGGAACTTCTTGATTTGAACCAAGGGAGTGAAGGACCCTTTCGAAGTCCAGAGGTGAGGTGTGATCAGTCTCGAGACGCCTCAGCACAAATGGGCCTCATCTCTCCTGGAGGGGAGAACCTCCAGGATTTTCTCGAGTTGCGGCAGGTCTTCTCGAGTTACGACGGGGACCTCAGGGACCCGCTCTGGTGGCCTCAGGAAAGGCCAGTCCCCATGCGAGGTGCTAGGGGCCCTCTCGGGATTCCTCTCCCGTCCATGCCGGGGCCTAAGTCCTTGTGTGGAGTCGGGGCCGGAACCTGAGGATTCCTCTCCAGTGTTGCCATGGATCTTGGGGTGCCTCTGAGTCTCCCCAGGGGAGTCAGGCTTCGTCTCCAGTGGGGGCAAGCGGGTGCGCTTCCCTCCCGAGCTGCAGATGTAGGGTCAGGCTTCCTGTCACGTGGATCAAGGGATCTGTGGCTTTCCCTCGAGGCTTTCCCTCGAGGCTTTCCCACGACGCTTTCCCACAGGGCTTTGCCAAGTGCCACCTTGGTGTGAGTCGATCCTCGGCGTGAAAGACGAGCAGGTGAAGGGAAAAGAGGTTCCTCTGGAATGGACTGAGACATCTGGGGGACTCTTGGAATGGTGGAACGACCCTGGAGTTCCTCTCGCCGTTCCTGTTGAGAGGGCCTCCTCTTGAGATGCGACGGGGACTCCGGGAATTCTTTCCCGACGAAGCAGGGAAAGGATCCCTCACCTCGAGCTACGAGGCGGAAACGGGGCTCCTCTGGATGTGGGCGGACCCTCAGGTTTCCTCTCGAGTGGAGACGGGTATGTCGGGGAACTTCTTGAGTTGCCCCAAGGGTGGGAAGGACCCTTTCGACGTTTCAGAGGTGAGGTGTGATTAGCCCCGAGAAGCCTCTGCGGAAATGGGCCTCCTCTCGCCTGTAGGGGAGAACCGGCTGGATTTTCTCGACTTGCGGCAGGTCTTCTCGAGTTACGACGGGGACCTCAGGGACCCGCTCTGGTGGCCTCAAGAAAGGCCAGTCCCCATGCGAGTTGCTAGGGGCCCTCTCGGGATTCCTCTCCCGTTCATGCCGGGGCCTAAGACCTTGTGTGGAGTCGGGGCCGGGACCTTAGGATTCCTTTCCAGTGTTGCCATGGATCTTGGGGTGCCTCTGAGTCTCCCCAGGGTTTCAGGCCTCGTCTCGAGTTGGGGCATGCACGTGCGCTTTCCTCACGAGCTGTAGCAGTAGTGTCACGCTTCCTGTCACATGGATCAAGGGATCTGTGGCTTTCCCTCGAGGCTTTCCCACAGGGCTGTGCCCCGTGCCACCTTAGTGTGAGTCCATCCTCGGCGAGAAAGACGAGCCGGTGAAGAGAAAAGAGGTTGCTTTGGAATGGACTGAGACATCTGGGGGACTCTTGGAATGGCGGCACGACCCTGGAGTTCCTCTCGCCGTTCCTGTTGAGATGGCCTCCTCTTGAGATGCCACGGGAACGCCGGGAATTCTTTCCCGACGAAGCAGGGAAAGGATCAGTCACCTCGAGCTACGAGGCGGAAAAGGGGCTCCTCTGGATGTGGGCGGACCCTCGTGTTTCCTCTCGAGTGGAGACGGGTATGTCGGGGAACTTCTTGAGTTGCACCAAGGGTGGGAAGGACCCTTTCGAAGTCCAGAGGTGAGGTGTGATCAGTCTCGAGACGCCTCAGCACAAATGGGCCTCATCTCTCCTGGAGGGGAGAACCTCCAGGATTTTCTCGAGTTGTGGCAGGTCTTCTCGAGTTACGACGGGGACCTCAGGGACCCGCTCTGGTGGCCTCAGGAAAGGCCAGTCCCCATGCGAGGTGCTAGGGGCCCTCTCGGGATTCCTCTCCCGTACATGCCGGGGCCTAAGTCCTTGTGTGGAGTTGGGGCCGGAACCTGAGGATTCCTCTCCAGTGTTGCCATGGATCTTGGGGTGCCTCTCAGTTTCCCCAGAGGAGTCAGGCCTCGTCTCGTGTGGGGGCATGCACGTGCGCTTCCTTCCCGAGCTGCAGCAGCAGGTTCACGCTTCCTGTCACGTGGATCAAGGGATCTGTGTCTTTCTCTTGATGCTTTCCCTCAATGCTTTCCCACGAGGCTTTCCCATAGAGCTGTGCCAAGTGCCACCTTGGTGTGAGTCGATCCTCGGCGTGAAAGACGAGCCGGTGAAGGGAAAAGAGGTTCCTCTGGAATGGACTGAGACATCTGGGGGACTCTTGGAATGGTGGCACGACCCTGGAGTTCCTCTCGCCGTTCCTGTTGAGAGGGCCTCCTCTTGAGTTGCGACGGGAACGCCGGGAATTCTTTCCCGACGAAGCACGGAAAGGATCCCTCACCTCGAGCTACGAGGCGGAAACAGGGCTCCTCTGGATGTGGGCGGGACCCTCGTGTTTCCTCTCGAGTGGAGACAGGTATGTCGGGGAACTTCTTGAGGTGCACCAAGGGTGGGAAAGACCCTCTCGACGTTCCAGAGGTGTCGTGTGATTAGCCCCGAGAAGCCTCTGCGGAAATGGGCCTCATCACGCCTGCAGGGGAGAACCTCCTGGATATTCTCGAGCTGCGGCAGGTCTTCTGGAGTTACGACGGGGACCTCAGGGACCCGCTCTGGTGGCCTCAGGAAGGGCCAGTCCCCATGCGAGTTGCTAGTGGCCCTCTTGGGATACCACTCCAGTCTATGCCGGGGCATAAGACCTTGTGTGGAGTCGGGGCCGGAACCTGAGGATTCCTCTCCAGTGTTGACATGGATTTTGGGGTGCCTCTGAGTCTCCCCAGGCGAGTCAGGCCTAGTCTCGAGTGGGGGCATGCACGTGCGCTTCCCTCCCGAGCTGCAGCAGTAGGGTCACGCTTCGTGTCACGTGGATCAAGGGATCTGTGGCTTTCCCTCGAGGCTTTCCCTCGAGGCTTTCCCACGAGGCTTTCCCACAGGGCTGTGCCAAGTGCCACCTTGGTGTGAGTCGATCCTCGGCGTGAAAGACGAGCCGGTGAAGGGAAAAGAGGTTCCTCTGGAATGGACTGAGACATCTCAGGGACTCTTGGAATGGTGGCACGACCCTGGAGTTCCTCTCGCCGTTCCTGTTGAGAGGGCCTCCTCTTGAGATGCGACGGGAACGCCGGGAATTCTTTCCCAGCGATGAAGGGAAAGGATCCGTCACCTCGAGCTACGAGGCGGAAACGGGGCTCCTCTGGATGTGGGCGGGACCATCGTGTTTCCTCCCGAGTGGAGACGGGTATGTCGGGGAACTTCTTGAGTTGCACCACGGGTGGGAAGGACCCTTTCGACGTTCCAGAGGTGAGGTGTGATTAGCCCCGAGAAGCCTCTGCGGAAATAGGCCTCATCTCGCCTGCAGGGGAGAACCTCCTGGATATTCTCGAGTTGCAGCAGGTCTTCTCGAGTTACGACGGGGACCTCAGGGACCCGCTCTGGTGGCCTCAGGAAGGGCCAGTCCCCATGTGCGTTGCTAGGGGCCATCTCGGGATTCCTCTCCCATCGATGCCGGGGCCTAAGCCCTTGTGTGGAATCGGGGCCGGAACCTGAGGATTCCTCTCCAGTGTTGACATGGATCTTCGGGTGCCTATGAGTCTCCCCAGGGGAGTCAGGCCTCGTCTCGAGTGGGGGCATGCGCGTGCAATTCCCTCCCGAGCTGCAGCAGTAGGGTCACGCTTCCTGTCACGTGGATCAAGGGATCTGTGGCTTTCCCTCGAGGCTTTCCCTCGAGGCTTTCCCACGAGGCTTTCCCACAGGGCTGTGCCAAGTGCCACCTTGGTGTGAGTCGATCCTCGGCGTGAAAGACGAGCCGGTGAAGGGAAAAGAGGTTCCTCTGGAATGGACTGAGACATCTGGGGGACTCTTGGAATGGTGGCACGACCCTGGAGTTCCTCTCGCCTTTCCTGTTGAGAGGGCCTCCTCTTGAGATGCGACGGGAACGCCGGGAATTCTTTCCCGACGAAGCAGGGAAAGGATCCGTCACCTCGAGCTACGAGGCGGAAACGGGGCTCTTCTGGATGTGGGCGGGACCCTCGTGTTTCCTCTCGAGTGGAGACGGGTATGTCGGGGAACTTCTTGATTTGAACCAAGGGAGTGAAGGACCCTTTCGAAGTCCAGAGGTGAGGTGTGATCAGTCTCGAGACGCCTCAGCACAAATGGGCCTCATCTCTCCTGGAGGGGAGAACCTCCAGGATTTTCTCGAGTTGCGGCAGGTCTTCTCGAGTTACGACGGGGACCTCAGGGACCCGCTCTGGTGGCCTCAGGAAAGGCCAGTCCCCATGCGAGGTGCTAGGGGCCCTCTCGGGATTCCTCTCCCGTCCATGCCGGGGCCTAAGTCCTTGTGTGGAGTCGGGGCCGGAACCTGAGGATTCCTCTCCAGTGTTGCCATGGATCTTGGGGTGCCTCTGAGTCTCCCCAGGGGAGTCAGGCTTCGTCTCCAGTGGGGGCAAGCGGGTGCGCTTCCCTCCCGAGCTGCAGATGTAGGGTCAGGCTTCCTGTCACGTGGATCAAGGGATCTGTGGCTTTCCCTCGAGGCTTTCCCTCGAGGCTTTCCCACGACGCTTTCCCACAGGGCTTTGCCAAGTGCCACCTTGGTGTGAGTCGATCCTCGGCGTGAAAGACGAGCAGGTGAAGGGAAAAGAGGTTCCTCTGGAATGGACTGAGACATCTGGGGGACTCTTGGAATGGTGGAACGACCCTGGAGTTCCTCTCGCCGTTCCTGTTGAGAGGGCCTCCTCTTGAGATGCGACGGGGACTCCGGGAATTCTTTCCCGACGAAGCAGGGAAAGGATCCCTCACCTCGAGCTACGAGGCGGAAACGGGGCTCCTCTGGATGTGGGCGGACCCTCAGGTTTCCTCTCGAGTGGAGACGGGTATGTCGGGGAACTTCTTGAGTTGCCCCAAGGGTGGGAAGGACCCTTTCGACGTTTCAGAGGTGAGGTGTGATTAGCCCCGAGAAGCCTCTGCGGAAATGGGCCTCCTCTCGCCTGTAGGGGAGAACCGGCTGGATTTTCTCGACTTGCGGCAGGTCTTCTCGAGTTACGACGGGGACCTCAGGGACCCGCTCTGGTGGCCTCAAGAAAGGCCAGTCCCCATGCGAGTTGCTAGGGGCCCTCTCGGGATTCCTCTCCCGTTCATGCCGGGGCCTAAGACCTTGTGTGGAGTCGGGGCCGGGACCTTAGGATTCCTTTCCAGTGTTGCCATGGATCTTGGGGTGCCTCTGAGTCTCCCCAGGGTTTCAGGCCTCGTCTCGAGTTGGGGCATGCACGTGCGCTTTCCTCACGAGCTGTAGCAGTAGTGTCACGCTTCCTGTCACATGGATCAAGGGATCTGTGGCTTTCCCTCGAGGCTTTCCCACAGGGCTGTGCCCCGTGCCACCTTAGTGTGAGTCCATCCTCGGCGAGAAAGACGAGCCGGTGAAGAGAAAAGAGGTTGCTTTGGAATGGACTGAGACATCTGGGGGACTCTTGGAATGGCGGCACGACCCTGGAGTTCCTCTCGCCGTTCCTGTTGAGATGGCCTCCTCTTGAGATGCCACGGGAACGCCGGGAATTCTTTCCCGACGAAGCAGGGAAAGGATCAGTCACCTCGAGCTACGAGGCGGAAAAGGGGCTCCTCTGGATGTGGGCGGACCCTCGTGTTTCCTCTCGAGTGGAGACGGGTATGTCGGGGAACTTCTTGAGTTGCACCAAGGGTGGGAAGGACCCTTTCGAAGTCCAGAGGTGAGGTGTTATCAGTCTCGAGACGCCTCAGCACAAATGGGCCTCATCTCTCCTGGAGGGGAGAACCTCCAGGATTTTCTCGAGTTGTGGCAGGTCTTCTCGAGTTACGACGGGGACCTCAGGGACCCGCTCTGGTGGCCTCAGGAAAGGCCAGTCCCCATGCGAGGTGCTAGGGGCCCTCTCGGGATTCCTCTCCCGTACATGCCGGGGCCTAAGTCCTTGTGTGGAGTTGGGGCCGGAACCTGAGGATTCCTCTCCAGTGTTGCCATGGATCTTGGGGTGCCTCTCAGTTTCCCCAGAGGAGTCAGGCCTCGTCTCGTGTGGGGGCATGCACGTGCGCTTCCTTCCCGAGCTGCAGCAGCAGGTTCACGCTTCCTGTCACGTGGATCAAGGGATCTGTGTCTTTCTCTTGATGCTTTCCCTCAATGCTTTCCCACGAGGCTTTCCCATAGAGCTGTGCCAAGTGCCACCTTGGTGTGAGTCGATCCTCGGCGTGAAAGACGAGCCGGTGAAGGGAAAAGAGGTTCCTCTGGAATGGACTGAGACATCTGGGGGACTCTTGGAATGGTGGCACGACCCTGGAGTTCCTCTCGCCGTTCCTGTTAAGAGGGCCTTCTCTTGAGATGCGATGGGAACGCCCGGAATTCTTTCCCGACGATGCAGGGAAAGGATCCCTCACCTCGAGCTAAGAGGCGAAAACGGGGCTCCTCTGGATGTGGGCGGGACCCTCGTGTTTCCTCTCGAGTGGAGACGGGTATGTCGGGGAACTTCTTGAGTTGCCCCAAGGGTGGGAAAGACCCTTTCGACGTTCCAGAGGTGAGGTGTGATTAGCCCCGAGAAGCCTCTGCGGAAATGGGCCTCCTCTCGCCTGTAGGGGAAAACCGGCTGGATTTTCTCGAGTTGCGGCAGGTCTTCTCGAGTTACGACGGGGACCTCAGGGACCCGCTCTGGTGGCCTCAGGAAGGGCCAGTCCCCATGCGAGTTGCTAGGGTCCATCTCGGGATTCCTCTCCCGACGATCCCGGGGCCTAAGACCTTGTGTGGAGTCGGGGCCGGAACCTGAGCATTCCTCTCCAGTGTTGACATGGATCTTGGGGTGCCTCTGAGTCTCCCCAGGGGAGTCAGGCTTCGTCTCGAGTGGGGGCATGCGCGTTCGATTCCCTCCCGAGCTGCAGAAGTAGGGTCACGCTTCCTGTCACGTGGATCAAGGGATCTGTGGCTTTCCCTCGAGGCTTTCCCTCGAGGCTTTCCCACGACGCTATCCAACAGGGCTGTGCCAAGTGCCACCTTGGTGTGAGTCGATCCTCGGCGTGAAAGACGAGCCGGTGAAGGGAAAAGAGGTTCCTCTGGAATGAACTGAGACAACTGGGGGACTCTTGGAACGGTGGCACGACCCTGGAGTTCCTCTCGCCATTTCTGTTCAGAGGGCCTCCTCTTGAGATGCGACGGGAAGGCCGGGAACTCTTTCCCGACGAAGCATGGAAAGGATCCTTCATCTCGAGCTACGAGGCGGAAACGGGGCGCCTCTGGATGTGGGCGGGACCCTGGTGTTTCCTCTCGAGTGGAGACGGGAATGTCGGGGAACATCTTGATTTTCACCAAGGGTGTGAAGGACCCTTTCGAAGTTCCAGAGGTGAGGTGTGATCAGCCTCGAGATGCCTCAGCGGAAATGAGCCTCATCTCTCCTGGAGGGGAGAACCTCCTGGATTTTCTCGATTTGCGGCAGGTCTTCTTGAGTTACGACGGGGACCTCAGGGACCCGCTCTGGTGGCCTCACGAAAGGCCAGGCCCAAGGCTAGTTTCTAGGGGCCCACTAGGGTTTCCTCTCCCGTCCATGGCGGGGCCTCAAACCTTGTGTGGAGTCGGGGCCTGAACCTGAGGATTCCTCTCCAGTGTTACCATGGATCTTGGGGTGCTTCTGAGTCTCCCCAGGGGAGTCAGGCCTCGTCTCGAGTGGGGGCAGACACGTGCGCTTTCCTCCCGAGCTGCAGCAGTAGTGTCACGATTCCTGTCACGTGAATCTAGGGATCTGTGGCTTTCCCTCAAGGCTGTCCCACGAGGCTATCCCACAGGGCTGTGCCACGTGCCACCTTGGTGTGAGTCTATCCGTGGCGTAAAAGGCTAGCCGGTGAAGGTAAAAGAGGTTCCTCTGGAATGTACTGAAACATCTGGGCGACTCCTGGAGTGGTGGCACGGCCCTGGAGTTCCTCTCACCGTTTCTGTTGAGAGGGCCTCCTCTTTAGATGCGACGGGAACGCCGGGATCTCTTTCCCGACGAAGCAGGGAAAGGATCCCTCATCTCGAGCTACGTCGCGGACACGGGGCTCCCTGGATGTGGGCGGGACGCTCGTGTTTACTCTCGAGTGGAGACGGGTATGTCGGGGAACTTCTTGATTTGCACCAAGGGTGTGAAGGACCCTTTCGAAGTCCAGAGGTGAGGTGTTATCAGTCTCGAGACGCCTCAGCACAAATGGGCCTCATCTCTCCTGGAGGGGAGAACCTCCAGGATTTTCTCGAGTTGCGGCAGGTCTTCTCGAGTTACGACGGGGACCTCAGGGACCCGCTCTGGTGGCCTCAGGAAAGGCCAGTCCCCATGCGAGGTGTTAGGGGCCCTCTCGGGATTCCTCTCCCGTCCATGCCGGGGCCTAAGTCCTTGTGTGGAGTTGGGGCCGGAACCTGAGGATTCCTCTCCAGTGTTGCCATGGATCTTGGGGTGCCTTTCAGTTTCCCCAGAGGAGTCAGGCCTCGTCTCGTGTGGGGGCATGCACGTGGGCTTCCTTCCCGAGCTGCAGCAGCAGGTTCACGCTTCCTGTCACGTGGATAAAGGGATCTGTGTCTTTCTCTCGATGCTTTCCCTCAAGGCTTTCCCACGAGGCTTTCCCACAGAGCTGTGCCAAGTGCCACCTTGGTGTGAGTCGATCCTCGGCGTGAAAGACGAGCCGGTGAAGGGAAAAGAGGTTCCTCTGGAATGGACTGAGACATCTGGGAGACTCTTGGAATGGTGGCACGACCCTGGAGTTCCTCTCGCCGTTCCTGTTAAGAGGGCCTCCTCTTGAGATGCGATGGGAACGCCCGGAATTCTTTCCCGACGATGTAGGGAAATGATCCCTCACCTCGAGCTAAGAGGCGGAAACGGGGCTCCTCTGGATGTGGGCGGACCCTCAGGTTTCCTCTCGAGTGGAGACGGGTATGTCGGGGAACTTCTTGAGTTGCCCCAAGGGTGGGAAGGACCCTTTCGACGTTCCAGATGTGAGGTGTGATTAGCCCCGAGAAGCCTCTGCGGAAATGGGCCTCCTCTCGCCTGTAGGGGAGAACCGGCTGGATTTTCTCGAGTTGCGGCAGGTCTTCTCGAGTTACGACGGGGACCTCAGGGACCCGCTCTGGTGGCCTCAGGAAGGGCCAGTCCCCATGCGAGTTGCTAGGGGCCATCTCGGGATCCTCTCCCGTCGATGCCGGGGTCTAAGACCTTGTGTGGAGTCGGGGCCCGAAACTGAGGATTCCTCTCCAGTGTTGCCATGGATCTTGGGGTGCCTCTGAGTCTCCCCAGGGGAGTCAGGCCTCGTCTCGAGTGGGGGCATGTACGTGCGCTTCCCTCCCGAGCTGCAGCATTAGGGTCACGCTTCCTGTCACGTGGATCAATGGATCTGTGGCTTTCCCTCGAGGCTTTCCCTCGAGGCTTTCCCACGAGGCTTTCCCACAGGGCTGTGCCACGTGCCACCTTGGTGTGAGTCGATCCTCGGCGTGAAAGACGAGCCGGTGAAGGGAAAAGAGGTTCCTCTGGAATGGACTGAGACATCTGGGGGACTCTTGGAATGGTGGCACGACCCTGGAGTTCCTCTCGCCGTTCCTGTTGAGAGGGCCTCCTCTTGAGATGCGACGGGAACGCCGGGAATTCTTTCCCGACGAAGCAGGGAAAGGATCCCTCACCTCGAGCTACGAGGCGGAAACGGGACTCCTCTGGATGTGGGCGGGACCCTCGTGTTTCCTCTCGAGTGGAGACGGGTATGTCGGGGAACTTCTTGAGTTGCACCAAGGGTGGGAAAGACCCTCTCGACGTTCCAGAGGTGTCGTGTGATTAGCCCCGAGAAGCCTCTGCGGAAATGGGCCTCATCTCGCCTGCAGGGGAGAACCTCCTGGATATTCTCGAGTTGCGGCAGGTCTTCTGGAGTTACGACGGGGACCTCAGGGACCCGCTCTGGTGGCCTCAGGAAGGGCCAGTCCCCATGCGAGTTGCTAGTGGCCCTCTTGGGATACCACTCCAGTCTATGCCGGGGCCTAAGACCTTGTGTGGAGTCGGGGCCGGAACCTGAGGATTCCTCTCCAGTGTTGACATGGATTTTGGGGTGCCTCTGAGTCTCCCCAGGCGAGTCAGGCCTAGTCTCGAGTGGGGGCATGCACGTGCGCTTCCCTCCCGAGCTGCAGCAGTAGGGTCACGCTTCGTGTCACGTGGATCAAGGGATCTGTGGCTTTCCCTCGAGGCTTTCCCTCGAGGCTTTCCCACGAGGCTTTCCCACAGTGCTGTGCCAAGAGCCACCTTGGTGTGAGTCGATCCTCGGCGTGAAAGTCGAGCCGGTGAAGGGAAAAGAGGTTCCTCTGGAATGGACTGAGACATCTGGGGGACTCTTGGAATGGTGACACGACCCTGGATTCCTCTCGACTTTCCTGTTGATAGGGCCTCCTCTTGAGATGCGACGGGAACGCCGGGAATTCTTTCCCGACGAAGCAGGGAAAGGGTCCCTCACCTCGAGCTACGAGGCGGAAACGGGGCTCCTCTGGATGTGGGCGGACCCTCAGGTTTCCTCTCGAGTGGAGACGGGTATGTCGGGGAACTTCTTGAGTTGCCCCAAGGGTGGGAAGGACCCTTTCGACGTTCCAGATGTGAGGTGTGATTAGCCCCGAGAAGCCTCTGTGGAAATGGGCCTCCTCTCGCCTGTAGGGGAGATCCGGCTGGATTTTCTCGAGTTGCGGCGGGTCTTCTCGAGTTACGACGGGGACCTCAGGGACCCGCTCTGGTGGCCTCAGGAAGGGCCAGTCCCCATGCGAGTTGCTAGGGGCCATCTCGGGATTCCTCTCCCGTCGATGCCGGGGCCTAAGACCTTGTGTGGAGTCGGGGCCCGAAACTGAGGATTCCTCTCCAGTGTTGCCATGGATCTTGGGGTGCCTCTCAGTCTCCCCAGGGGAGTCAGGCCTCGTCTCGAGTGGGGGCATGCACGTGCGCTTCCCTCCCGAGCTGCAGCAGTAGGGTCACGCTTCCTGTCACGTGGATCAATGGATCTGTGGCTTTCCCTCGAGGCTTTCCCTCGAGGCTTTCCCACGAGGCTTTCCCACAGGGCTGTGCCAAGTGCCACCTTGGTGTGAGTCGATCCTCGGCGTGAAAGACGAGCCGGTGAAGGGAAAAGAGGTTCCTCTGGAATGGACTGAGACATCTGGGGGACTCTTGGAATGGTGGCACGACCCTGGAGTTCCTCTCGCCGTTCCTGTTGAGAGGGCCTCCTCTTGAGATGCGACGGGAACGCCGGGAATTCTTTCCCGACGAAGCAGGGAAAGGATCCCTCACCTCGAGCTACGAGGCGGAAACGGGGCTCCTCTGGATGTGGGCGGGACCCTCGTGATTCCTCTCGATCGGAGAAGGGTATGTCGGGGAACTTCTTGAGTTGCACAAGGGTGTGAAGGACCCTTTCGACGTTCCAGAGGTGAGGTGTGATTAGCCCCGAGAAGCCTCTGCGGAAATGGGCCTCATCTCGCCTGCAGGGGAGAACCTCCTGGATATTCTCGAGTTGCGGCAGGTCTTCTGGAGTTACGACGGGGACCTCAGGGACCCGCTCTGGTGGCCTCAGGAAGGGCCAGTCCCCATGCGAGTTGCTAGTTGCCCTCTTGGGATACCACTCCAGTCTATGCCGGGGCCTAAGACCTTGTGTGGAGTCGGGGCCGGAACCTGAGGATTCCTCTCCAGTGTTGACATGGATTTTGGGGTGCCTCTGAGTCGCCCCAGGGGAGTCAGGCCTAGTCTCGAGTGGGGGCATGCACGTGCGCTTCCCTCCCGAGCTGCAGCAGTAGGGTCACGCTTCGTGTCACGTGGATCAAGGGATCTGTGGCTTTCCCTCGAGGCTTTCCCTCGAGGCTTTCCCACGAGGCTTTCCCACAGTGCTGTGCCAAGTGCCACCTTGGTGTGAGTCGATCCTCGGGGTGAAAGACGTGCCGGTGAAGGGAAAAGAGGTTCCTCTGGAATGGACTGAGACATCTGGGGGACTCTTGGAATGGTGACACGACCCTGGAGTTCCTCTCGACTTTCCTGTTGATAGGGCCTCCTCTTGACATGCGACGGGAACGCCGGGAATTCTTTCCCGACGAAGCAGGGAAAGGATCCCTCACCTCGAGCTACGAGGCGTAAACGGGGATCCTCTGGATGTGGGCGGGACCCTAGTGTTTCCTCTCGAGTGGAGACGGGTATGTCGGGGAACTTATTGAGTTGCACCAATGGTGTGAAGGACCCTTTCGACGTTCCAGAGGTGAGGTGTGATTAGCCCCGAGAAGCCTCTGCGGAAATGGGCCTCATCTCGCCTGCAGGGGAGAACCTCCTGGATATTCTCGAGTTGCGGCAGGTCTTCTCGAGTTACGACGGGGACCTCAGGGACCCGCTCTGGTGGCCTCAGGAAGGGCCAGTCCCCATGCGAGTTGCTAGTGGCCCTCTTGGGATACCACTCCAGTCTATGCCGGGGCCTAAGACCTTGTGTGGAGTCGGGGCCGGAACCTGAGGATTCCTCTCCAGTGTTGACATGGATTTTGGGGTGCCTCTGAGTCGCCCCAGGGGAGTCAGGCCTAGTCTCGAGTGGGGGTATGCACGTGCGCTTACCTCCCGAACTGCAGCAGTAGGGTCACGCTTCCTGTCACGTGGATCAACGGATCTGTGGCTTTCCCTCGAGGCTTTCCTCGAGGATTTCCTACAGGGCTGTGCCAAGTGCCACCTTGGTGTGAGTCGATCCTCGGCGTGAAAGACGAGCCGGTGAAGGGAAAACAGGTTCCTCTGGAATGGACTGAGACATCTGGGGGACTCTTGAAATGGTGGCACGACCCTGGAGTTCCTCTCGCCGTTCTTGTTGAGAGGGCCTCCTCTTGACATGCGACGGGAACGCCCGGAATTCTTTTCCGACGATGCAGGGAAAGGATCCCTCACCTCGAGCTACGAGGCGGAAACGGGGCTCCTCTGGATGTGGACGGGACCCTCGTGTTTCCTCTCGAGTGGAGACGGGTATGTCGGGGAACTTCTTGAGTTGCACCAAGGGTGTGAAGGACCCTTTCGACGTTCCAGAGGTGAGGTGTGATTAGCTCCGAGAAGCCTCTGAGGAAATGGGCCTCAGCTCGCCTGCAGGGAAGAACCTCCTGGATATTCTCGAGTTGCGGCAGGTCTTCTTGAGTTACGACGGGGACCTCAGGAACCCGCTCTGGTGGCCTCAGGAAGGGCCAGACCCCGTGCGAGTTGATAGGGGCCATCTCGGGATTCCTCTCCCGTCGATGCCGGGGCATAAGACCTTGTTTGGAGTGGGGGCCGGAACTTGAGGATTCCTCTCCAGTGTTGACATGGATTTTGCGCTGCCTCTGAGTCTCCCCAGGGGAGTCAGGCCTCGTCTCGAGTGGGGGCATGCACGTGCGATTCCCTCCCGAGCTGCAGCAGTAGGGTCACGCTTCCTGTCACGTGGATCAAGGGATCTGTGGCTTTCCCTCGAGGCTTTCCCACAGGGCTGCGCCAAGTGCCACCTTGGTGTGAGTCGATCCTCGGCGTGAAAGACGAGCCGGTGAAAAGAAAAGAGGTTCCTCTGGAATGGACTGAGACATCTGGGGGACTCTTGGAATGGTGACACGACCCTGGAGTTCCTCTCGACTTTCCTGTTGATAGGGCCTCCTCTTGAGATGCGACGGGAACGCCAGGAATTCTTTCCCGACGAAGCAGGGAAAGGATCCCTCACCTCGAGCTACGAGGCGTAAACGGGGCTCCTCTGGATGTGGGCGGGACCCTAGTGTTTCCTCTCGAGTGGAGAAGGGTATGTCAGGGAACTTCTTGAGTTGCACCAAGGGTGTGAAGGACCCTTTCGACGTTCCAGAGGTGAGGTGTGATTAGCCCCGAGAAGCCTCTGCGGAAATGGGCCTCATCTCGCCTGCAGGGAAGAACCTCCTGGATATTCTCGAGTTGCGGCAGGTCTTCTCGAGTTACGACGGGGACCTCAGGGACCCGCTCTGGTGGCCTCAGGAAGGGCCAGACCCCATGCGAGTTGCTAGGGGCCATCTCGGGATTCCTCTCCCATCGATGCCGGGGCCTAAGACCTTGGGTGGAGTCAGGGCCTGAACCTGAGCATTCCTCTCCAGTGTTGACATGGATCTTGGGGTGCCTCTCAGTCTCCCCAGGTGAGTCAGGCCTCGTCTCGAGTGGGGGCATGCACGTGCGCTTCCCTCCCGAGCTGCAGCAGTAGGGTCACGCTTCCTGTCACGTGGATCAATGGATCTGTGGCTTTCCCTCGAGGCTTTCCCACGAGGCTTTCCCACAGGGCTGTGCCAAGTGCCACCTTGGTGTGAGTCGATCCTCGGCGTGAAAGACGAGCCGGTGAAGGGAAAACAGGTTCCTCTGGAATGGACTGAGACATCTGGGGGACTCTTGGAATGGTGGCACGACCCTGGAGTTCCTCTCGCCGTTCCTGTTGAGAGGGCCTCCTCTTGAGATGCGACGGGAACGCCGGGAATTCTTTCCCGACGAAGCAGGGAAAGGATCCCTCACCTCGAGCTACGAGGCGGAAACGGGGCTCCTCTGGATGTGGGCGGGACCCTCGTGATTCCTCTCGATCGGAGAAGAGTATGTCGGGGAACTTCTTGAGTTGCACCAAGGGTGTGAAGGACCCTTTTGACGTTCCAGAGGTGAGGTGTGATTAGCCCCGAGAAGCCTCTGCAGAAATAGGCCTCATCTCGCCTGCAGGGGAGAACCTCCTGGATATTCTCGAGTTGGGGCAGGTCTTCTCGAGTTACGACGGGGACCTCAGGGACCCGCTCTGGTGGCCTCAGGAAGGGCCAGTCCCCATGCGAGTTGCTAGTGGCCCTCTTGGGATACCACTCCAGTCTATGCCGGGGCCTAAGACCTTGTGTGGAGTCGGGGCCGGAACCTGAGGATTCCTCTCCAGTGTTGACATGGATTTTGGGGTGCCTCTGAGTCGCCCCAGGGGAGTCAGGCCTAGTCTCGAGTGGGGGCATGCACGTGCGCTTCCCTCCCGAGCGGCAGCAGTAGGGTCACGCTTCGTGTCACGTGGATCAAGGGATCTGTGGCTTTCCCTCGAGGCTTTCCCTCGAGGCTTTCCCACGAGGCTTTCCCACAGTGCTGTGCCAAGTGCCACCTTGGTGTGAGTCGATCCTCGGGGTGAAAGACGTGCCGGTGAAGGGAAAAGAGGTTCCTCTGGAATGGACTGAGATATCTGGGGGACTCTTGGAATGGTGACACGACCCTGGAGTTCCTCTCGACTTTCCTGTTGATAGGGCCTCCTCTTGAGATGCGACGGGAACGCCGGGAATTCTTTCCCGACGAAGCAGGGAAAGGATCCCTCACCTCGAGCTACGAGGCGTAAACGGGGATCCTCTGGATGTGGGCGGGACCCTAGTGTTTCCTCTCGAGTGGAGACGGGTATGTCGGGGAACTTCTTGAGTTGCACCAAGGGTGTGAAGGACCCTTTCGACGTTCCAGAGGTGAGGTGTGATTAGCCCCGAGAAGCCTCTGCGGAAATGGGCCTCATCTCGCCTGCAGGGGAGAACCTCCTGGATATTCTCGAGTTGCGGCAGGTCTTCTCGAGTTACGACGGGGACCTCAGGGACCCGCTCTGGTGGCCTCAGGAAGGGCCAGTCCCCATGCGAGTTGCTAGTGGCCCTCTTGGGATACCACTCCAGTCTATGCCGGGGCCTAAGACCTTGTGTGGAGTCGGGGCCGGAACCTGAGGATTCCTCTCCAGTGTTGACATGGATTTTGGGGTGCCTCTGAGTCGCCCCAGGGGAGTCAGGCCTAGTCTCGAGTGGGGGCATGCACGTGCGCTTCCCTCCCGAGCTGCAGCAGTAGGGTCACGCTTCGTGTCACGTGGATCAAGGGATCTGTGGCTTTCCCTCGAGGCTTTCCCTCGAGGCTTTCCCACGAGGCTTTCCCACAGTGCTGTGCCAAGTGCCACCTTGGTGTGAGTCGATCCTCGGGGTGAAAGACGAGCCGGTGAAGGGTAAAGAGGATCCTCTGGAATGGACTGAGACATCTGGGGGACTCTTGGAATGGTGACACGACCCTGGAGTTCCTCTCGACTTTCCTGTTGATAGGGCCTCCTCTTGAGATGCGACGGGAACGCCAGGAATTCTTTCCCGACGAAGCAGGGAAAGGATCCCTCACCTCGAGCTACGAGGCGTAAACGGGGCTCCTCTGGATGTGGGCGGGACCCTAGTGTTTCCTCTCGAGTGGAGAAGGGTATGTCAGGGAACTTCTTGAGTTGCACCAAGGGTGTGAAGGACCCTTTCGACGTTCCAGATGTGAGGTGTGATTAGCCCCGAGAAGCCTCTGCGGAAATGGGCCTCATCTCGCCTGCAGGGAAGAACCTCCTGGATATTCTCGAGTTGCGGCAGGTCTACTCGAGTTACGACGGGGACCTCAGGGACCCGCTCTGGTGGCCTCAGGAAGGGCCAGACCCCATGCGAGTTGCTAGGGGCCATCTCGGGATTCCTCTCCCATCGATGCCGGGGCCTAAGACCTTGTGTGGAGTCAGGGCCTGAACCTGAGCATTCCTCTCCAGTGTTGACATGGATCTTGGGGTGCCTCTCAGTCTCCCCAGGTGAGTCAGGCCTCGTCTCGAGTGGGGGCATGCACGTGCGCTTCCCTCCCGAGCTACAGCAGTAGGGTCACGCTTCCTGTCACGTGGATCAATGGATCTGTGGCTTTCCCTCGAGGCTTTCCCTCGAGGCTTTCCCACGAGGCTTTCCCACAGGGCTGTGCCAAGTGCCACCTTGGTGTGAGTCGATCCTCGGCGTGAAAGACGAGCCGGTGAAGGGAAAACAGGTTCCTCTGGAATGGACTGAGACATCTGGGGGACTCTTGGAATGGTGGCACGACCCTGGAGTTCCTCTCGCCGTTCCTGTTGAGAGGGCCTCCTCTTGAGATGCGACGGGAACGCCGGGAATTCTTTCCCGACGAAGCAGGGAAAGGATCCCTCACCTCGAGCTACGAGGCGGAAACGGGGCTCCTCTGGATGTGGGCGGGACCCTCGTGATTCCTCTCGATCGGAGAAGAGTATGTCGGGGAACTTCTTGAGTTGCACCAAGGGTGTGAAAGACCCTTTTGACGTTCCAGAGGTGAGGTGTGATTAGCCCCGAGAAGCCTCTGCGGAAATAGGCCTCATCTCGCCTGCAGGGGAGAACCTCCTGGATATTCTCGAGTTGCGGCAGGTCTTCTGGAGTTACGACGGGGACATCAGGGACCCGCTCTGGTGGCCTCAGGAAGGGCCAGTCCCCATGCGCGTTGTTAGGGGCCATCTCGGGATTCCTCTCCCATCGATGCCGGGGCCTAAGCCCTTGTGTGGAATCGGGGCCGGAACCTGAGGATTCCTCTCCAGTGTTGACATGGATCTTCGGGTGCCTCTGAGTCTCCCCAGGGGAGTCTGGCCTCGTCTCGAGTGGGGGCATGCGCGTGCGATTCCCTCCCGAGCTGCAGCAGTAGGGTCACGCTTCCTGTCACGTCGATCAAGGGATCTGTGGCTTTCCCTCGAGGCTTTCCCTCGAGGCTTTCCCACGAGGCTTTCCCACAGGGCTGTGCCAAGTGCCAGCTTGGTGTGAGTCGATCCTCGGCGTGAAAGACGAGCCGGTGAAGGGAAAAGAGGTTCCTCTGGAATGGACTGAGACATCTCGGGGACTCTTGGAATGGTGGCACGACCCTGGAGTTCCTCTCGCCGTTCCTGTTGAGAGGGCCTCCTCTTGAGATGCGACGGGAACGCCGGGAATTCTTTCCCAGCGATGAAGGGAAAGGATCCGTCACCTCGAGCTACGAGGCGGAAACGGGGCTCCTCTGGATGTGGGCGGGACCCTCGTGTTTCCTCTCGAGTGGAGACGGGTATGTCGGGGAACTTCTTGAGTTGCACCACGGGTGGGAAGGACCCTTTCGACGTTCCAGAGGTGAGGTGTGATTAGCCCTGAGAAGCCTCTGCGGAAATAGGCCTCATCTCGCCTGCAGGGGAGAACCTCCTGGATATTCTCGAGTTGCAGCAGGTCTTCTCTAGTTACGACGGGGACCTCAGGGACCCGCTCTGGTGGCCTCAGGAAGGGCCAGTCCCCATATGCGTTGCTAGGGGCCATCTCGGGATTCCTCTCCCATCGATGCCGGGGCCTAAGCCCTTGTGTGGAATCGGGGCCGGAACCTGAGGATTCCTCTCCAGTGTTGACATGGATCTTCGGGTGCCTCTGAGTCTCCCCAGGGGAGTCAGGCCTCGTCTCGAGTGGGGGCATGCGCGTGCAATTCCCTCCCGAGCTGCAGCAGTAGGGTCACGCTTCCTGTCACGTGGATCAAGGGATCTGTGGCTTTCCCACGAGGCTTTCCCTCGAGGCTTTCCCACGAGGCTTTCCCACAGGGCTGTGCCAAGTGCCACCTTGGTGTGAGTCGATCCTCGGCGTGAAAGACGAGCCGGTGAAGGGAAAAGTGGTTCCTCTGGAATGGACTGAGACATCTGGGGGACTCTTGGAATGGTGGCACGACCCTGGAGTTCCTCTCGCCTTTCCTGTTGAGAGGGCCTCCTCTTGAGATGCGACGGGAACGCCGGGAATTCTTTCCCGACGAAGCAGGGAAAGGATCCGTCACCTCGAGCTACGAGGCGGAAACGGGGCTCTTCTGGATGTGGGCGGGACCCTCGTGTTTCCTCTCGAGTGGAGACGGGTATGTCGGGGAACTTCTTGAGTTGCCCCAAGGGTGGGAAGGACCCTTTCGACGTTCCAGAGGTGAGGTGTGATTAGCCCCGAGAAGCCTCTGCGGAAATAGGCCTCATCTCGCCTGCAGGGGAGAACCTCCTGGATATTCTCGAGTTGCAGCAGGTCTTCTCGAGTTACGACGGGGACCTCAGGGACCCGCTCTGGTGGCCTCAGGAAGGGCCAGTCCCCATGCGCATTGCTAGGGGCCATCTCGGGATTCCTCTCCCATCGATGCCGGGGCCTAAGCCCTTGTGTGGAATCGGGGCCGGAACCTGAGGATTCCTCTCCAGTGTTGACATGGATCTTCTGGTGCCTCTGAGTCTCCCCAGGGGAGTCAGGCCTCGTCTCGTGTGGGGGCATGCGCATTCGATTCCCTCCCGAGCTGCAGCAGTAGGGTCACGCTTCCAGTCACGTGGATCAAGGGATCTGTGGCTTTCCCTCGAGGCTTTCCCTCGAGGCTTTCCCACGAGGCTTTCCCACAGGGCTGTGCCACGTGCCACCTTGTTGTGAGTCGATCCTCGGCGTGAAAGACGAGCCGGTGAAGGGAAAGGAGGTTCCTCTGGAATGTACTGAAACATCTGGGCGACTCTTGGAGTGGTGGCACAGCCCTGGAGTTCCTCTCACCGTTCCTGTTGAGAGGGCCTCCTCTTTAGATGCGACGGGAACGCCGGGATCTCTTTCCCGACGAAGCAGGGAAAGGATTCCTCATCTCGAGCTACGTCGCGGAAACGGGGCTCCCTGGATGAGGGCGGGACCCTCGTGTTTCCTCTCGAGTGGAGACGGGTATGTCGGGGAACTTCTTGATTTGAACCAAGGGAGTGAAGGACCCTTTCGAAGTCCAGAGGTGAGGTGTGATCAGTCTCGAGACGCCTCAGCACAAATGGGCCTCATCTCTCCTGGAGGGGAGAACCTCCAGGATTTTCTCGAGTTGCGGCAGGTCTTCTCGAGTTACGACGGGGACCTCAGGGACCCGCTCTGGTGGCCTCAGGAAAGGCCAGTCCCCATGCGACGTGCTAGGGGCCCTCTCGGGATTCCTCTCCCGTCCATGCCGGGGCCTAAGTCCTTGTGTGGAGTCGGGGCCGGAACCTGAGGATTCCTCTCCAGTGTTGCCATGGATCTTGGGGTGCCTCTGAGTCTCCCCAGGGGAGTCAGGCTTCGTCTCCAGTGGGGGCAAGCGGGTGCGCTTCCCTCCCGAGCTGCAGATGTAGGGTCAGGCTTCCTGTCACGTGGATCAAGGGATCTGTGGCTTTCCCTCGAGGCTTTCCCTCGAGGATTTCCCACGACGCTTTCCCACAGGGCTTTGCCAAGTGCCACCTTGGTGTGAGTCGATCCTCGGCGTGAAAGACGAGCAGGTGAAGGGAAAAGAGGTTCCTCTGGAATGGACTGAGACATCTGGGGGACTCTTGGAATGGTGGCACGACCCTGGAGTTCCTCTCGCCGTTCCTGTTGAGAGGGCCTCCTCTTGAGATGCGACGGGGACGCCGGGAATTCTTTCCCGACGAAGCAGGTAAAGGATCCCTCACCTCGAGCTACGAGGCGGAAACGGGGCTCCTCTGGATGTGGGCGGACCCTCAGGTTTCCTCTCGAGTGGAGACGGGTATGTCGGGGAACTTCTTGAGTTGCCCCAAGGGTGGGAAGGACCCTTTCGACGTTCCAGAGGTGAGGTGTGATTAGCCCCGAGAAGCCTCTGCGGAAATGGGCCTCCTCTCGCCTGTAGGGGAGAACCGGCTGGATTTTCTCGACTTGCGGCAGGTCTTCTCGAGTTACGACGGGGACCTCAGGGACCCGCTCTGGTGGCCTCAAGAAAGGCCAGTCCCCATGCGAGTTGCTAGGGGCCCTCTCGGGATTCCTCTCCCGTTCATGCCGGGGCCTAAGACCTTGTGTGGAGTCGGGGCCGGGACCTTAGGATTCCTTTCCAGTGTTGCCATGGATCTTGGGGTGCCTCTGAGTCTCCCCAGGGTTTCAGGCCTCGTCTCGAGTTGGGGCATGCACGTGCGCTTTCCTCACGAGCTGTAGCAGTAGTGTCACGCTTCCTGTCACATGGATCAAGGGATCTGTGGCTTTCCCTCGAGGCTTTCCCACAGGGCTGTGCCCCGTGCCACCTTAGTGTGAGTTCATCCTCGGCGAGAAAGACGAGCCGGTGAAGAGAAAAGAGGTTGCTTTGGAATGGACTGAGACATCTGGGGGACTCTTGGAATGGCGGCACGACGCTGGAGTTCCTCTCGCCGTTCCTGTTGAGATGGCCTCCTCTTGAGATGCGACGGGAACGCCGGGAATTCTTTCCCGACGAAGCAGGGAAAGGATCAGTCACCTCGAGCTACGAGGCGGAAAAGGGGCTCCTCTGGATGTGGGCGGACCCTCGTGTTTCCTCTCGAGTGGAGACGGGTATGTCGGGGAACTTCTTGAGTTGCACCAAGGGTGTGAAGGACCCTTTCGAAGTCCAGAGGTGAGGTGTTATCAGTTTCGAGACGCCTCAGCACAAATGGGCCTCATCTCTGTTGGAGGGGAGAACCTCCAGGATTTTCTCGAGTTGCGGCAGGTCTTCTCGAGTTACGACGGGGACCTCAGGGACCCGCTCTGGTGGCCTCAGGAAAGGCCAGTCCCCATGCGAGGTGCTAGGGGCCCTCTCGGGATTCCTCTCCCGTCCATGCCGGGGCCTAAGTCCTTGTGTGGAGTCGGGCCCGGAACCTGTGGATTCCTCTCCAGTGTTGCCATGGATCTTGGGGTGCCTCTCAGTTTCCCCAGAGGAGTCAGGCCTCGTCTCGTGTGGGGGCATGCACGTGCGCTTCCTTCCCGAGCTGCAGCAGCAGGTTCACGCTTCCTGTCACGTGGATCAAGGGATCTGTGTCTTTCTCTTGATGCTTTCCCTCAATGCTTTCCCACGAGGCTTTCCCACAGAGCTGTGCCAAGTGCCACCTTGGTGTGAGTCGATCCTCGGCGTGAAAGACGAGCCGCTGAAGGGAAAAGAGGTTCCTCTGGAATGGACTGAGACATCTGGGGGACTCTTGGAATGGTGGCACGACCCTGGAGTTCCTCTCGCCGTTCCTGTTAAGAGGGCCTTCTCTTGAGATGCGATGGGAACGCCCGGAAATCTTTCCCGACGATGCAGGGAAAGGATCCCCCACCTCGAGCTAAGAGGCGAAAACGGGGCTCCTCTGGATGTGGGCGGGACCCTCGTGTTTCCTCTCGAGTGGAGACGGGTATGTCGGGGAACTTCTTGAGTTGCCCCAAGGGTGGGAAAGACCCTTTCGACGTTCCAGAGGTGAGGTGTGATTAGCCCCGAGAAGCCTCTGCGGAAATGGGCCTCCTCTCGCCTGTAGGGGAGAACCGGCTGGATTTTCTCGAGTTGCGGCAGGTCTTCTCGAGTTACGACGGGGACCTCAGGGACCCGCTCTGGTGGCCTCAGGAAGGGCCAGTCCCCATGCGAGTTGCTAGGGTCCATCTCGGGATTCCTCTCCCGACGATCCCGGGGCCTAAGACCTTGTGTGGAGTCGGGGCCCGAACCTGAGGATTCCTCTCCAGTGTTGACATGGATCTTGGGGTGCCTCTCAGTCTCCCCAGGGGAGTCAGGCCTCGTCTCGAGTGGGGGCATGCACGTGCGCTTCCCTCCCGAGCTGCAGCAGTAGGGTCACGCTTATTGTCACGTGGATCAAGGGATCTGTGGCTTTCCCTCGAGGCTTTCCCTCGAGGCTTTCCCACGAGGCTTTCCCACAGGGCTGTGCCAAGTGCCACCTTGTTGTGAGTCGATCCTCGGCGTGAAAGACGAGCCGGTGAAGGGAAAGGAGGTTCCTCTGGAATGTACTGAAACATCTGGGCGACTCTTGGAGTGGTGGCACAGCCCTGGAGTTCCTCTCACCGTTCCTGTTGAGAGGGCCTCCTCTTTAGATGCGACGGGAACGCCGGGATCTCTTTCCCGACGAAGCAGGGAAAGGATTCCTCATCTCGAGCTACGTCGCGGAAACGGGGCTCCCTGGATGAGGGCGGGACCCTCGTGTTTCCTCTCGAGTGGAGACGGGTATGTCGGGGAACTTCTTGATTTGAACCAAGGGAGTGAAGGACCCTTTCGAAGTCCAGAGGTGAGGTGTGATCAGTCTCGAGACGCCTCAGCACAAATGGGCCTCATCTCTCCTGGAGGGGAGAACCTCCAGGATTTTCTCGAGTTGCGGCAGGTCTTCTCGAGTTACGACGGGGACCTCAGGGACCCGCTCTGGTGGCCTCAGGAAAGGCCAGTCCCCATGCGACGTGCTAGGGGCCCTCTCGGGATTCCTCTCCCGTCCATGCCGGGGCCTAAGTCCTTGTGTGGAGTCGGGGCCGGAACCTGAGGATTCCTCTCCAGTGTTGCCATGGATCTTGGGGTGCCTCTGAGTCTCCCCAGGGGAGTCAGGCTTCGTCTCCAGTGGGGGCAAGCGGGTGCGCTTCCCTCCCGAGCTGCAGATGTAGGGTCAGGCTTCCTGTCACGTGGATCAAGGGATCTGTGGCTTTCCCTCGAGGCTTTCCCTCGAGGATTTCCCACGACGCTTTCCCACAGGGCTTTGCCAAGTGCCACCTTGGTGTGAGTCGATCCTCGGCGTGAAAGACGAGCAGGTGAAGGGAAAAGAGGTTCCTCTGGAATGGACTGAGACATCTGGGGGACTCTTGGAATGGTGGCACGACCCTGGAGTTCCTCTCGCCGTTCCTGTTGAGAGGGCCTCCTCTTGAGATGCGACGGGGACGCCGGGAATTCTTTCCCGACGAAGCAGGTAAAGGATCCCTCACCTCGAGCTACGAGGCGGAAACGGGGCTCCTCTGGATGTGGGCGGACCCTCAGGTTTCCTCTCGAGTGGAGACGGGTATGTCGGGGAACTTCTTGAGTTGCCCCAAGGGTGGGAAGGACCCTTTCGACGTTCCAGAGGTGAGGTGTGATTAGCCCCGAGAAGCCTCTGCGGAAATGGGCCTCCTCTCGCCTGTAGGGGAGAACCGGCTGGATTTTCTCGACTTGCGGCAGGTCTTCTCGAGTTACGACGGGGACCTCAGGGACCCGCTCTGGTGGCCTCAAGAAAGGCCAGTCCCCATGCGAGTTGCTAGGGGCCCTCTCGGGATTCCTCTCCCGTTCATGCCGGGGCCTAAGACCTTGTGTGGAGTCGGGGCCGGGACCTTAGGATTCCTTTCCAGTGTTGCCATGGATCTTGGGGTGCCTCTGAGTCTCCCCAGGGTTTCAGGCCTCGTCTCGAGTTGGGGCATGCACGTGCGCTTTCCTCACGAGCTGTAGCAGTAGTGTCACGCTTCCTGTCACATGGATCAAGGGATCTGTGGCTTTCCCTCGAGGCTTTCCCACAGGGCTGTGCCCCGTGCCACCTTAGTGTGAGTTCATCCTCGGCGAGAAAGACGAGCCGGTGAAGAGAAAAGAGGTTGCTTTGGAATGGACTGAGACATCTGGGGGACTCTTGGAATGGCGGCACGACGCTGGAGTTCCTCTCGCCGTTCCTGTTGAGATGGCCTCCTCTTGAGATGCGACGGGAACGCCGGGAATTCTTTCCCGACGAAGCAGGGAAAGGATCAGTCACCTCGAGCTACGAGGCGGAAAAGGGGCTCCTCTGGATGTGGGCGGACCCTCGTGTTTCCTCTCGAGTGGAGACGGGTATGTCGGGGAACTTCTTGAGTTGCACCAAGGGTGTGAAGGACCCTTTCGAAGTCCAGAGGTGAGGTGTTATCAGTTTCGAGACGCCTCAGCACAAATGGGCCTCATCTCTGTTGGAGGGGAGAACCTCCAGGATTTTCTCGAGTTGCGGCAGGTCTTCTCGAGTTACGACGGGGACCTCAGGGACCCGCTCTGGTGGCCTCAGGAAAGGCCAGTCCCCATGCGAGGTGCTAGGGGCCCTCTCGGGATTCCTCTCCCGTCCATGCCGGGGCCTAAGTCCTTGTGTGGAGTCGGGCCCGGAACCTGTGGATTCCTCTCCAGTGTTGCCATGGATCTTGGGGTGCCTCTCAGTTTCCCCAGAGGAGTCAGGCCTCGTCTCGTGTGGGGGCATGCACGTGCGCTTCCTTCCCGAGCTGCAGCAGCAGGTTCACGCTTCCTGTCACGTGGATCAAGGGATCTGTGTCTTTCTCTTGATGCTTTCCCTCAATGCTTTCCCACGAGGCTTTCCCACAGAGCTGTGCCAAGTGCCACCTTGGTGTGAGTCGATCCTCGGCGTGAAAGACGAGCCGCTGAAGGGAAAAGAGGTTCCTCTGGAATGGACTGAGACATCTGGGGGACTCTTGGAATGGTGGCACGACCCTGGAGTTCCTCTCGCCGTTCCTGTTAAGAGGGCCTTCTCTTGAGATGCGATGGGAACGCCCGGAAATCTTTCCCGACGATGCAGGGAAAGGATCCCCCACCTCGAGCTAAGAGGCGAAAACGGGGCTCCTCTGGATGTGGGCGGGACCCTCGTGTTTCCTCTCGAGTGGAGACGGGTATGTCGGGGAACTTCTTGAGTTGCCCCAAGGGTGGGAAAGACCCTTTCGACGTTCCAGAGGTGAGGTGTGATTAGCCCCGAGAAGCCTCTGCGGAAATGGGCCTCCTCTCGCCTGTAGGGGAGAACCGGCTGGATTTTCTCGAGTTGCGGCAGGTCTTCTCGAGTTACGACGGGGACCTCAGGGACCCGCTCTGGTGGCCTCAGGAAGGGCCAGTCCCCATGCGAGTTGCTAGGGTCCATCTCGGGATTCCTCTCCCGACGATCCCGGGGCCTAAGACCTTGTGTGGAGTCGGGGCCCGAACCTGAGGATTCCTCTCCAGTGTTGACATGGATCTTGGGGTGCCTCTCAGTCTCCCCAGGGGAGTCAGGCCTCGTCTCGAGTGGGGGCATGCACGTGCGCTTCCCTCCCGAGCTGCAGCAGTAGGGTCACGCTTATTGTCACGTGGATCAAGGGATCTGTGGCTTTCCCTCGAGGCTTTCCCTCGAGGCTTTCCCACGAGGCTTTCCCACAGGGCTGTGCCAAGTGCCACCTTGGTGTGAGTCGATCCTCGGCGTGAAAGACGAGCCGGTGAAGGGAAAAGAGGTTCCTCTGGAATGGACTGAGACATCTGGGGGACTCTTGGAATGGTGGCACGACCCTGGAGTTCCTCTTCCCGTTCCTGTTGAGAGGGCCTCCTTTTGAGATGCGACGGGAACGCCGGGAATTCTTTCCCGACGAAGCAGGGAAAGGATCCCTCACCTCGAGCTACGAGGCGGAAACGGGGCTCCTCTGGATGTGGGCGGGACCCTCGTGATTCCTCTCGATCGGAGAAGGGTATGTCCGGGAACTTCTTGAGTTGCACCAAGGGTGTGAAGGACCCTTTCGACGTTCCAGAGGTGAGGTGTGATTAGCCCCGAGAAGCCTCTGCGGAAATGAGCCTCATCTCACCTGCAGGGGAGAACCTCCTGGATATTCTCGAGTTGCAGCAGGTCTTCTCGAGTTACGACGGGGACCTCAGGGACCCGCTCTGGTGGCCTCAGGAAGGGCCAGTCCCCATGCGAGTTGCTAGGGTCCATCTCGGGATACCACTCCAGTCTATGCTGGGGCCTAAGACCTTGTGTGGAGTCGGGGCCGGAACCTGAGCATTCCTCTCCAGTGTTGACATGGATCTTGGGGTGCCTCTGAGTCTCCCCAGGGGAGTCAGGCTTCGTCTCGAGTGGGGGCATGCGCGTTCGATTCCCTCCCGAGCTGCAGAAGTAGGGTCACGCTTCCTGTCACGTGGATCAAGGGATCTGTGGCTTTCCCTCGAGGCTTTCCCTCGAGGCTTTCCCACGACGCTATCCAACAGGGCTGTGCCAAGTGCCACCTTGGTGTGAGTCGATCCTCGGCGTGAAAGACGAGCCGGTGAAGGGAAAAGAGTTTCCTCTGGAATGAACTGAGACAACTGGGGGACTCTTGGAACGGTGGCACGACCCTGGAGTTCCTCTCGCTGTTCCTGTTGAGAGGGCCTCCTCTTGAGATGCGACGGGAAAGCCCGGAATTCTTTCCCGACGAAGCAGGGAAAGGATCCCTCACCTCGAGCTAAGAGGCGGAAACGGGTCTCCTCTGGATGTGGGCGGGACCCTCGTGTTTCCTCTCGAGTGGAGACGGGTATGTCGGGGAACTTCTTGAGTTGCACCAAGGGTGGGAAAGACCCTTTCGAAGTTCCAGAGGTGAGGTGTGATCAGCCTCGAGATGCCTCAGCGGAAATGAGCCTCATCTCTCCTGGAGGGGAGAACCTCCTGGATTTTCTCGATTTGCGGCAGGTCTTCTTGAGTTACGACGGGGACCTCAGGGACCCGCTCTGGTGGCCTCACGAAAGGCCAGGCCCAAGGCTAGTTTCTAGGGGCCCACTAGGGTTTCCTCTCCCGTCCATGGCGGGGCCTCAAACCTTGTGTGGAGTCGGGGCCTGAACCTGAGGATTCCTCTCCAGTGTTACCATGGATCTTGGGGTGCTTCTGAGTCTCCCCAGGGGAGTCAGGCCTCGTCTCGAGTGGGGGCAGACACGTGGGCTTTCCTCCCGAGCTGCAGCAGTAGTGTCACGCTTCCTGTCACGTGAATCAAGGGATCTGTTGCTTTCCCTCGAGGCTGTCCCACGAGGCTATCCCACAGGGCTGTGCCACGTGCCACCTTGGTGTGAGTCTATCCGTGGCGTAAAAGGCAAGCCGCTAAACGGAAAAGAGGTTCCTCTGGAATGTACTGAAACATCTGGGCGACTCTTGGAGTGGTGGCACGGCCCTGGAGTTCCTCTCACCGTTTCTGTTGAGAGGGCCTCCTCTTTAGATGCGACGGGAACGCCGGGATCTCTTTCCCGACGAAGCAGGGAAAGGATCCCTCATCTCGAGCTACGTCGCGGAAACGGGGCTTCCTGGATGTGGGCGGGTCACTCGTGTTTCCTCTCGAGTGGAGACGGGTATGTCGGGGAACTTCTTGAGTTGCACCAAGGGTGTGAAGGACCCTTTCGAAGTCCAGAGGTGAGGTGTGATCAGTCTCGAGACGCCTCAGCACAAATGGGCCTCATCTGTCCTGGAGGGGAGAACCTCCAGAATTTTCTCGAGTTGCGGCAGGTCTTCTCGAGTTACGACGGGGACCTCAGGGACCCGCTCTGGTGGCCTCAGGAAAGGCCAGTCCCCATGCGAGGTGTTAGGGGCCCTCTCGGGATTCCTCTCCCGTCCATGCCGGGGCCTCAGTCCTTGTGTGGAGTCGGGGCCGGAACCTGAGGATTCCTCTCCAGTGTTGCCATGGATCTTGGGGTGCCTTTCAGTTTCCCCAGAGGAGTCAGGCCTCGTCTCGTGTGGGGGCATGCACGTGGGCTTCCTTCCCGAGCTGCAGCAGCAGGTTCACGCTTCCTGTCACGTGGATAAAGGGATCTGTGTCTTTCTCTCGATGCTTTCCCTCAAGGCTTTCCCACGAGGCTTTCCCACAGAGCTGTGCCAAGTGCCACCTTGGTGTGAGTCGATCCTCGGCGTGAAAGACGAGCCGGTGAAGGGAAAAGAGGTTCCTCTGGAATGGAGTGAGACATCTGGGGGAGTCTTGGAATGGTGGCACGACCCTGGAGTTCCTCTCGCCGTTCCTGTTAAGAGGGCCTCCTCTTGAGATGCGATGGGAACGCCCGGAATTCTTTCCCGACGATGCAGGGAAATGATCCCTCACCTCGAGCTAAGAGGCGGAAACGGGGCTCCTCTGGATGTGGGCGGGACCCTCGTGTTTCCTCTCGAGTGGAGACGGGTATGTCGGGGAACTTCTTGAGTTGCCCCAAGGGTGGGAAAGACCCTTTCGACGTTCCAGAGGTGAGGTGTGATTAGCCCCGAGAAGCCTCTGCGGAAATGGGCCTCCTCTCGCCTGTAGGGGAGAACCGGCTGGATTTTCTCGAGTTGCGGCAGGTCTTCTCGAGTTACGACGGGGACCTCAGGGACCCGCTCTGGTGGCCTCAGGAAGGGCCAGTCCCCATGCGAGGTGCTAGGGGCCCTCTCGGGATTCCTCTCCCGTCCATGCCGGGGCCTAAGTCCTTGTGTGGAGTCGGGGCCGGAACCTGAGGATTCCTCTCCAGTGTTGCCATGGATCTTGGGGTGCCTCTCAGTCTCCCCAGGGGAGTCAGGCCTCGTCTCGTGTGGGGGCATGCACGTGCGCTTCCTTCCCGAGCTGCAGCAGCAGGTTCACGCTTCCTGTCACGTGGATCAAGGGATCTGTGTCTTTCTCTCGATGCTTTCCCTCAAGGCTTTCCCACGAGGCTTTCCCATAGGGCTGTGCCAAGTGCCACCTTGGTGTGAGTCGATCCTCGGCGTGAAAGACGAGCCGGTGAAGGGAAAAGAGGTTCCTCTTGAATGGACTGAGACATCTGGGGGACTCTTGGAACCGTGGCAGGACCCTGGAGTTCCTCTCGCCGTTCCTGTTGAGAGGCCCTCCTCTTGAGATGCGACGGGAATGCCCGGAATTCTTTCCCGACGAAGCAGGGAAAGGATCACTCACCTCGAACTACGAGGCGGAAACGGGGCTCCTCTGAATGTGGGCGGGACCCTCGTGTTTCCTCTCGAGTGGAGACGGGTATGTCGGGGAACTTCTTCAGTTGCCCCAAGGGTGTGAAGGACCCTTTCGACGTTCCAGAGGTGAGGTGTGATTAGCCCCGAGAAGCCTCTGCGGAAATGGGCCTCATCTCGCCTGCAGGGGAGAACCTCCTGGATATTCTCGAGTTGCGGCAGGTCTTCTCGACTTACGACGGGGACATCAGGGATCCGCTCTGGTGGCCTCAGGAAGGGCCAGTCCCCAAGCGAGGTGCTAGGGTCCATCTCGGGATACCACTCCAGTCTAGGCCGGGGCCTAAGACCTTGTGTGGAGTCGGGGCCGGAACCTGAGCATTCCTCTCCAGTGTTGACATGGATCTTGGGGTGCCTCTGAATCTCCCCAGGGGAGTCAGGCTTCGTCTCGAATGGGGGCAAGCGGGTGCGCTTCCCTCCCGAGCTGCAGAAGTAGGGTCAGGCTTCCTGTCACGTTGATCAAGGGATCTGTGGCTTTCCCTCGAGGCTTTCCCTCGAGGCTTTCCCACGACGCTTTCCCACAGGGCTGTGCCAAGTGCCACCTTGGTGTGAGTCGATCCTCGGCGTGAAAGACGAAACGGTGAAGGGAAAAGAGGTTCCTCTGGAATGGACTGAGACATCTGGGGGACTCTTGGAATGGTGGAACGACCCAGGAGTTCCTCTCGCCGTTCCTGTTGAGAGGGCCTCCTCTTGAGATGCAACGGGAACGCCTGGAATTCTTTCCCGATGAAGCAGGGAAAGGATACCTCACCTCGAGCTACGAGGCGGAAACGGGGCTCCTCTGGATGTGGGCGGACCCTCAGGTTTCCTCTCGAGTGGAGACGGGTATGTCGGGGAACTTCTTGAGTTGCCCCAAGGGTGGGAAGGACCCTTTCGACGTTCCAGAGGTGAGGTGTGATTAGCCCCGAGAAGCCTCTGCGGAAATGGGCCTCCTCTCGCCTGTAGGGGAGAACCGGCTGGATTTTCTCGAGTTGCGGCAGGTCTTCTCGAGTTACGACGGGGACCTCATGGACCCGCTCTGGTGGCCTCAGGAAGGGCCAGGCCCCATGCGAGTTGTTATGGTCCATCTCGGGATTCCTCTCCCGTCGATGCCGGGGCCTAAGACCTTGTGTGGAGTCGGGGCCCGAACCTGAGGATTCCTCTCCAGTGTTGACATGGATCTTGTGGTGCCAGACAGTCTCCCCTGGGGAGTCAGGCCTCGTCTCGAGTGGGGGCAGACACGTGGGCTTTCCTCCCGAGCTGCAGCAGTAGTGTCACGCTTCCTGTCACGTGAATCAAGGGATCTGTGGCTTTCCCTCGAGGCTGTCCCACGAGGCTATCCCACAGGGCTGTGCCACGTGCCACCTTGGTGTGAGTCTATCCGTGGCGTAAAAGGCAAGCCGCTAAACGGAAAAGAGGTTCCTCTGGAATGTACTGAAACATCTGGGCGACTCTTGGAGTGGTGGCACGGCCCTGGAGTTCCTCTCACCGTTTCTGTTGAGAGGGCCTCCTCTTTAGATGCGACGGGAACGCCGGGATCTCTTTCCCGACGAAGCAGGGAAAGGATCCCTCATCTCGAGCTACGTCGCGGAAACGGGGCTTCCTGGATGTGGGCGGGTCACTCGTGTTTCCTCTCGAGTGGAGACGGGTATGTCGGGGAACTTCTTGAGTTGCACCAAGGGTGTGAAGGACCCTTTCGAAGTCCAGAGGTGAGGTGTGATCAGTCTCGAGACGCCTCAGCACAAATGGGCCTCATCTGTCCTGGAGGGGAGAACCTCCAGAATTTTCTCGAGTTGCGGCAGGTCTTCTCGAGTTACGACGGGGACCTCAGGGACCCGCCCTGGTGGCCTCAGGAAAGGCCAGTCCCCATGCGAGGTGCTATGGGCCCTCTCGGGATTCCTCTCCCGTCCATGCCGGGGCCTAAGTCCTTGTGTGGAGTCGGGGCCGGAACCTGAGGATTCCTCTCCAGTGTTGCCATGGATCTTGGGGTGCCTGTGAGTCTCCCCAGGGGAGTCAGGCCTCGTCTCGTGTGGGGGCATGCACGTGCGCTTCCTTCCCGAGCTTCAGCAGTAGGTTCACGCTTCCTGTCACGTGGATCAAGGGATCTGTGTCTTTCTCTCGATGCTTTCCCTCAAGGCTTTCCCACGAGGCTTTCCCACAGGGCTGTGCCAAGTGCCACCTTGGTGTGAGTTGATCCTCGGCGTGAAAGACGAGCCGGTGAAGGGAAAAGAGGTTCCTCCGGAATGGACTGAGACATCTGGGGGACTCTTGGAATGGTGGCACGACCCTGGAGTTCCTCTCGCCGATCCTGTTGAGAGGGCCTCCTCTTGAGATGCGACGGGAACGCCGGGAACTCTTTCCCGACGAAGCAGGGAAAGGATCCCTCACCTCGAGCTACGAGGCGGAAACGGGGCTCCTTTGTATGTGGGCGGGACCCTCGTGTTTCCTCTCGAGTGGAGACGGTATGTCGGGGAACTTCTTGAGTTGTACCAAGGGTGGGAAGGAACCTTTTGTCGTTCCAGAGGTGAGGTGTGATTAGCCCCGAGAAGCCTCTGCTGAAATGGGCCTCATCTCGCCTGCAGGGGAGAACCTCCTGGATATTCTCGAGTTGCGGCAGGTCTTCCCGAGTTACGACGGGGACCTCAGGGACCCGCTCTGGTGGCCTCAGGAAGGGCCAGTCCCCATGCGAGTTGCTAGGGGCCATCTCGGGATTCCTGTTCCGTCGATGCTGGGGACTAAGACCTTGTGGGCAGACGGGGCCGGAACCTGAGGGTTCCTCTCCAGTGTTGACAAGGATCTTGGGGTGCCTCTGAGTCTCCCCAGGGGAGTCAGGCCTCGTCTCGAGTGGGGGCATGCACGTGCGCTTCCCTCCCGAGCTGCAGCAGTAGGGTCACGCTTCCTGTCACGTGGATCAAGGGATCTGTGGCTTTCCCTCGAGGCTTTCCCTTGAGGCTTTCCCACGAGGCTTTCCCACAGTGCTGTGCCACGTACCACCTTGGTGTGAGTCGATCCTCGGCGTGAAAGACGGGCTGGTGAATGGAAAAGAGTTTCCTCTGGAATGGACTGAGACATCTGGGGGACTCTTGGAACCGTGGCAGGACCCTGGAGTTCCTCTCGCCGTTCCTGTTGAGAGGCCCTTCTCTTGAGATGCGACGGGAATGCCCGGAATTCTTTCCCGACGAAGCAGGGAAAGGATCCCTCACCTCGAACTACGAGGCGGAAAGGGGGCTCCTCTGAATGTGGGCGGGACCCTCGTGTTTCCTCTCGAGTGGAGACGGGTATGTCGGGGAACTTCTTGAGTTGCACCAAGGGTGGGAAGGACCCTTTCGACGTTCCAGAGGTGAGGTGTGATTAGCCCCGAGTAGCCTCTGCGGAAATGAGCCTCATCTCGCCTGCAGGGGAGAACCTCCTGGATATTCTCGAGTTGCGGCAGGTCTTCTCGAGTTACGACGGGGCCCTCAGGGACCTGCTCTGGTGGCCTCAGGAAGGGCCAGTCCCCATACGAGTTGCTAGGGGCCATCTCGGGATACCTCTCCAGTCGATGCCGGGGCCTTAGACCTTGTGTGGAGTCGGTGCCGGAACCTGAGGATTCCTCTCCAGTGTTGACATGGATTTTGGGGTGCCTCTGAGTCGCCCCAGGGGAGTCAGGCCTCGTCTCGAGTGGGGGCATGCACGTGCGCTTCCCTCCCGAGCTGCAGCAGTAGGGTCACGCTTCGTGTCACGTGGATCAAGGGATCTGTGGCTTTCCCTCGAGGCTTTCCCTCGAGGCTTTCCCACGAGGCTTTCCCACAGTGCTGTGCCAAGTGCCACCCTGGTGTGAGTCGATCCTCGGGGTGAAAGACGAGCCGGTGAAGGGAAAAGAGTTTCCTCTGGAATGGACTGAGACATCTGGTGGACTCTTGGAATGGTGACACGACCCTGGAGTTCCTCTCGACTTTCCTGTTGATAGGGCCTCCTCTTGAGATGCGACGGGAACGCCGGGAATTCTTTCCCGACGAAGCAGGGAAAGGATCCCTCACCTCGAGCTACGAGGCGTAAATGGGGCTCCTCTGGATGTGGGCGGGACCCTAGTGTTTCCTCTCGAGTGGAGAAGGGTATGTCAGGGAACTTCTTGAGTTGCACCAAGTGTGTGAAGGACCCTTTCGACGTTCCAGAGGTGAGGTGTGATTAGCCCCGAGAAGCCTCTGCGGAAATGGGCCTCATCTCGCCTGCAGGGAAGAACCTCCTGGATATTCTCGAGTTGCGGCAGGTCTTCTTGAGTTACGACGGGGACCTCAGGGACCCGCTCTAGTGGCCTCAGGAAGGGCCAGACCCCATGCGAGTTGCTAGGGGCCATCTCGGGATTCCTCTCCCATCGATGCCGGGGCCTAAGACCTTGTGTGGAGTCGGGGCCTGAACCTGAGCATTCCTCTCCAGTGTTGACATGGATCTTGGGGTGCCTCTGAGTCTCCCCAGGGGAGTCAGGCCTCCTCTTGAGTGGGGGCATGCAGGTGCGCTTCCCTCCCGAGCTGCAGCAGTAGGGTCACGCTTCCTGTCACGTGGATCAAGGGATCTGTGGCTTTCCCTCGAGGCTTTCCCTCGAGGCTTTCCCACGAGTCTTTCCCACAGGGCTGTGCCACGTGCCACCTTGGTGTGAGTCGATCCTCGGCGTGAAAGACGAGCCGGTGAAGGGAAAAGAGGTTCCTCTGGAATGGACTGAGACAACTGGGGGACTCTTGGAATGGTGGCACGACCCTGGATTTCCTCTCGCCGTTCCGGTTGAGATGGCCTCCTCTTGAGATGCGACGGAAACGCCGGGAATTCTTTCCCGACGAAGCAGGGAAAGGATCCCTCACCTCGAGCTACGAGGCGGAAACGGGGCTCCTCTGGATGTGGGCGGGACCCTCGTGTTTCCTCTCGAGTGGAGACGGGTATGTCGGGGAACTTCTTGAGTTGCACCAAGGGTGGGAAAGACCCTCTCGACGTTCCAGAGGTGACGTGTGATTAGCCCCGAGAAGCCTCTGCGGAAATGGGCCTCATCTCGCCTGCAGGGGAGAACCTCCTAGATATTCTCGAGTTGCGGCAGGTCTTCTGGAGTTACGACGGGGACCTCAGAGACCCGCTCTGGTGGCCTCAGGAAGGGCCAGTCCCCATGCGAGTTGCTAGTGGCCCCCTTGGGATACCACTCCAGTCTATGCCGTGGCCTAAGACCTTGTGTGGAGTCGGGGCCGGAACCTGAGCATTCCTCTCCAGTGTTGACATGGATTTTTGGGGTGCCTCTGAGTCTCCCCAGGCGAGTCAGGCCTAGTCTCGAGTGGGGGCATGCACGTGCGCTTCCCTCCCGAGCTGCAGCAGTAGGGTCACGCTTCGTGTCACGTGGATCAAGGGATCTGTGGCTTTCCCTCGAGGCTTTCCCTCGAGGCTTTCCCACGAGGCTTTCCCACAGTGCTGTGCCAAGTGCCACCTTGGTGTGAGTCGATCCTCGGCGTGAAAGACGAGCCGGTGAAGGGAAAAGAGGTTCCTCTGGAATGGACTGAGACATCTGGGCGACTCTTGGAATGGTGACACGACCCTGGAGTTCCTCTCGACTTTCCTGTTGATAGGGCCTCCTCTTGAGATGCGACGGGAACGCCGGGAATTCTTTCCCGACGAAGCAGGGAAAGGATCCCTCACCTCGAGCTACGAGGAGGAAACGGGGCTCCTCTGGATGTGGGCGGACACTCAGGTTTCCTCTCGAGTGGAGACGGGTATGTCGGGGAACTTCTTGAGTTGCCCCAAGGGTGGGAAGGACCCTTTCGACGTTCCAGAGGTGAGGTGTGATTAGCCCCGAGAAGCCTCTGCGGAAATGGGCCTCCTCTCGCCTGTAGGGGAGATCCGGCTGGATTTTCTCGAGTTGCGGCAGGTCTTCTCGAGTTACGACGGGGACCTCAGGGACCCGCTCTGTTGGCCTCAGGAAGGGCCAGTCCGCCTGCGAGTTGCTAGGGGCCATCTCGGGATTCCTCTCCCGTCGATGCCGGGGCCTAAGACCTTGTGTGGAGTCGGGGCCCGAAACTGAGGATTCCTCTGCAGTGTTGCCATGGATCTTGGGGTGCCTCTCAGTCTCCCCAGGGGAGTCAGGCCTCGTCTCGAGTGGGGGCATGCACGTGCGCTTCCCTCCCGAGCTGCAGCAGTAGGGTCACGCTTCCTGTCACGTGGATCAAGGGATCTGTGGCTTTCCCTCGAGGCTTTCCCTCGAGGCTTTCCCACGAGGCTTTCCCACAGGGCTGTGCCAAGTGCCACCTTGGTGTGAGTCGATCCTCGGCGTGAAAGACGAGCCGGTGAAGGGAAAAGAGGTTCCTCTGGAATGGACTGAGACATCTGGGGGACTCTTGGAATGGTGCCACGACCCTGGAGTTCCTCTCGAGTTTCCGGTTGAGAGGGCCTCCTCTTGAGATGCGACGGGAACGCCGGGAATTCTTTCCCGACGAAGCAGGGAAAGGATCCCTCACCTCGAGCTACGAGAAGGAAACGGGGCTCCTCTGGATGTGGGCGGGACCCTCGTGTTTCCTCTCGAGTGGAGACGGGTATGTCGGGGAACTTCTTGAGTTGCACCAAGGGTGGGAAAGACCCTCTCGACGTTCCAGAGGTGAGGTGTGATTAGCCCCGAGAAGCCTCTGCGGAAATGGGCCTCATCTCGCCTGCAGGGGAGAACCTCCTGGATATTCTCCAGTTGCGGCAGGTCTTCTCGAGTTACGACGGGGACCTCAGGGACCCGCTCTGGTGGCCTCAGGAAGGGCCAGTCCCCATGCGAGTTGCTAGTGGCCCTCGTGGGATACCACTCCAGTCTATGCCGGGGCCTAAGACCTTGTGTGGAGTCGGGGCCGGAACCTGAGGATTCCTCTCCAGTGTTGACATGGATTTTGGGGAGCCACTGTGTCGCCCCAGGGGAGTCAGGCCTAGTCTCGAATGGGGGCATGCACGTGCGTTTCCCTCCCGAGCTGCAGCAGTAGGGTCACGCTTCCTGTCACGTGGATCAAGGGATCTGTGGCTTTCCCTCGAGGCTTTCCCTCGAGGCTTTCCCACAGGGCTGTGCCAAGTGCCACCTTGGTGTGATTCGATCCTCGGCGTGAAAGACGAGCCGGTGAAGGGAAAAGAGGTTCCTCTGGAATGGACTGAGACATCTGGGGGACTCTTGGAATGGTGGCACGACCCTGGAGTTCCTCTCGCCGATCCTGTTGAGAGGGCCTCCTCTTGAGATGCGACGGGAACGCCGGGAACTCTTTCCCGACGAAGCAGGGAAAGGATCCCTCACCTCGAGCTACGAGGCGGAAACGGGGCTCCTCTGGATGTGGGCGGGACCCTCGTGTTTCCTCTCGAGTGGAGACGGGTATGTCGGGGAACTTCTTGAGTTGCACCAAGGGTGTGAAGACCCTTTCGACGTTCCAGAGGTGAGGTGTGATTAGCCCCGAGAAGCCTCTGCGGAAATGGGCCTCCTCTCGCTTGTAGGGGAGAACCGGCTGGATTTTCTCGAGTTGCGGCAGGTCTTCTCGAGTTACGACGGGGACCTCAGGGACCCGCTCTGGTGGCCTCAGGAAGGGCCAGTCCCCATGCGAGTTGCTAGTGGCCCTCTTGGGATACCACTCCAGTCTATGCCGGGGCCTAAGACCTTGTGTGGAGTCGGGGCCGGAACCTCAGGATTCCTCTCCAGTGTTGACATGGATTTTGGGGAGCCTCTGAGTCGCCCCAGGGGAGTCAGGCCTAGTCTCGAGTGGGGGCATGCACGTGCGCTTCCCTCCCGAGCTGCAGCAGTAGGGTCACGCTTCCTGTCACGTGGATCAAGGGATCTGTGGCTTTCCCTCGAGGCTTTCCCTCGAGGCTTTCCCACGAGGCTTTCCCACAGGGCTGTGCCACGTGCCACCTTGGTGTGAGTCGATCCTCGGCGTGAAAGACGAGCCGGTGAAGGGAAAAGAGGTTCCTCTGGAATGGACTGAGACAACTGGGGGACTCTTGGAATGGTGGCACGACCCTGGATTTCCTCTCGCCGTTCCTGTTGAGAGGGCCTCCTCTTGAGATGCGACGGGAACGCCGGGAATTCTTTCCCGACGAAGCAGGGAAAGGATCCCTCACCTCGAGCTACGAGAAGGAAACGGGGCTCCTCTGGATGTGGGCGGGACCCTCGTGTTTCCTCTCGAGTGGAGACGGGTATGTCGGGGAACATCTTGAGTTGCACCAAGGGTGGGAAAGACCCTTTCGACGTTCCAGAGGTGAGGTGTGATTAGCCCCGAGAAGCCTCTGTGGAAATGGGCCTCATCTCGCCTGCAGGGGAGAACCTCCTGGATATTCTCGAGTTGCGGCAGGTCTTCTCGAGTTACGACGGGGACCTCAGGGACCCGCTCTGGTGGCCTCAGGAAAGGCCAGGCCCCATGCGTGTTGCTAGGACCATCTCGGGATTCCTCTGCCGTCCATGCCGGGGCCTAAGACCCTGTGTGGAGTTTGGGCGGGAACCTGAGGATTCCTCTCCAGTGTTGCCATGGATCTTGGGGTGCTTCTGAGTCTCCCCAGGGGACTCAGGATTCGTCTCGTCTGGGGGCATGCACGTGCGCTTTCCTCCCGAGCTGCAGCAGTAGTGTCACGCTTCCTGTCACGTGGATCAAGGGATCTGTGGCTTTCCCTCGAGGCTTTCCCACGACGCTTTCCCACAGGGCTGTGCCAAGTGCCACCTTGGTGTGATTCGATCCTCGGCGTGAAAGACGAGCCGGTGAAGGGAAAAGAGGTTCCTCTGGAATGGACTGAGACATCTGGGGGACTCTTGGAATGGTGGCACGACCCTGGAGTTCCTCTCGCCGATCCTGTTGAGAGGGCCTCCTCTTGAGATGCGACGGGAAGTCCGGGAACTCTTTCCCGACGAAGCAGGGAAAGGATCCCTCACCTCGAGCTACGAGGCGGAAACGGGGCTCCTCTGGATGTGGGCGGGACCCTCGTGTTTCCTCTCGAGTGGAGACGGGTATGTCGGGGAACTTCTTGAGTTGCACCAAGGGTGTGAAGACCCTTTCGACGTTCCAGAGGTGAGGTGTGATTAGCCCCGAGAAGCCTCTGTGGAAATGGGCCTCCTCTCGCTTGTAGGGGAGAACCGGCTGGATTTTCTCGAGTTGCGGCAGGTCTTCTCGAGTTACGACGGGGACCTCAGGGACCCGCTCTGGTGGCATCAGGAAGGGCAAGTCTCCATGCGAGTTGCTAGGGGCCATCTCGGGATACCTGTCCCATCGATGCCTGGGCCTAAGACCTTGTGTGGAGTCGGGGCCTGAACCTGAGCATTCCTCTCCAGTGTTGACATGGATCTTGGGGTGCCTCTGAGTCTCCCCAGGGGAGTCAGGCCTCGTCTTGAGTGGGGGCATGCAGGTGCGCTTCCCTCCCGAGCTGCAGCAGTAGGGTCACGCTTCCTGTCACGTGGATCAAGGGATCTGTGGCTTTCCCTCGAGGCTTTCCCTCGAGGCTTTCCCACGAGTCTTTCCCACAGGGCTGTGCCACGTGCCACCTTGGTGTGAGTCTATCCTCGGCGTGAAAGACGAGCCGGTGAAGGGAAAAGAGGTTCCTCTGGAATGGACTGAGACATCTGGGGGACTCTTGGAATGGTGGCACGACCCTGGAGTTCCTCTCGCCGTTCCTGTTGAGAGGGCCTCCTCTTGAGATGCGACGGGAACGCCGGGAATTCTTTCCCGACGAGGCAGGGAAAGGATCCCTCACCTCGAGCTACGAGGCGGAAACGGGGCTCCTCTGGATGTGGGCGGGACCCTCGTGTTTCTTCTGGAGTGGAGACGGGTATGTACGGGAACTTCTTGAGTTGCACCAAGGTTGTGAAGGACGCTTTCGACGTTCCAGAGGTGAGGTGTGATTAGCCCCGAGAAGTCTCTGCGGAAATGAGCCTCATCTCGCCTGCAGGCGAGAACCTCCTGGATATTCTCGAGTTGCGGCAGGTCTTCTCGAGTTACGACGGGGACCTCAGGGACCCGCTCTGGTGGCCTCAGGAAGGGCCAGACCCCATGCGAGTTGCTAGGGGCCATCTCGGGATTCCTCTCCCGTCGATGCCGGGGCCTAAGACCTTGTGTGGAGTCGTGGCCGGAATCTGAGGATTCCTCTCCAGTGTTGACATGGATTTTGGGGTGCCTCTGAGTCTCCCCAGGGAAGCCAGGCCTCGTCTCGAGTGGGGGCATGCACGTGCGCTTCCCTCCCGAGCTGCAGCAGTAGGGTCACGCTTCCTGTCACGTGGATCAAGGGATCTGTGACTTCCCTCGAGGCTTTCCCATGAGGCTTTCCCACAGGGCTGGCCCAGTGCCACCTTGGTGTCAGTCGATCCTCGGCGTGAAAGACGAGCCGGTGAAGGGAAAAGAGGTTCCTCTGGAATGGACTGAGACATCTGGGGGACTCTTGGAATGGTGGCACGACTCTGGAGTTCCTCTCGTCTTTCCTGTTGAGAGGACCTCCTCTTGAGATGCGACGGGAACGCAGGGAACTCTTTCCCGACGAAGCAGGGAAAGGATCCCTCACCTCGAGCTACGAGGTGGAAACGGGGAGCCTCTGGATATGGGCGGGACCCTCGTGTTTCTTCTCGAGTGGAGACGGGTACGTTGGGGAACTTCTTGATTTGCACCAAGGGTGTGAAGAACCCTTTCGAAGTTCCAGAGGTGAGATGTGATCAGCCTCGAGGCGCCTCAGCGGAAATGGGCCTCATCTCGCCTGGAGGGGAGAACCTCCTGGATTTTCTCGAGTTGCGGCAGGTTTTCTCGAGTTACGACGGGGACCTCAGGGACCCGCTCTGGTGGCCTCAGGAAAGGCCAGGCCCCATGCGTGTTGCTAGGTCCATCTCGGGATTCCTCTGCCGTCCATGCCGGGGCCTAAGACCCTGTTTGGAGTTTGGGCCGGAACCTGAGGATTCCTCTCCAGTGTTGCCATGGATCTTGGGGTGCTTCTGAGTCTCCCCAGGGGACTCAGGATTCGTCTCGTGTGGGGGCATGCACGTGCGCTTTCCTCCCGAGCTGCAGCAGTAGTGTCACGCTTCCTGTCACGTGGATCAAGGGATCTGTGGCTTTCCCTCGAGGCTTTCCCATGAGGCTTTCCCACAGGGCTGGCCCAGTGCCACCTTGGTGTCAGTCGATCCTCGGTGTGAAAGACGAGCCGGTGAAGGGAAAAGAGGTTCCTCTGGAATGGACTGAGACATCTGGGGGGCTCTTGGAATGGTGGCACGACTCTGGAGTTCCTCTCGTCTTTCCTGTTGAGAGGACCTCCTCTTGAGATGCGACGGGAACGCAGGGAACTCTTTCCCGACGAAGCAGGGAAAGGATCCCTCACCTCGAGCTACGAGGTGGAAACGGGGAGCCTCTGGATATGGGCGGGACCCTCGTGTTTCTTCTCGAGTGGAGACGGGTACGTTGGGGAACTTCTTGATTTGCACCAAGGGTGTGAAGAACCCTTTCGAAGTTCCAGAGGTGAGATGTGATCAGCCTCGAGGCGCCTCAGCGGAAATGGGCCTCATCTCGCCTGGAGGGGAGAACCTCCTGGATTTTCTCGAGTTGCGGCAGGTTTTCTCGAGTTACGACGGGGACCTCAGGGACCCGCTCTGGTGGCCTCAGGAAAGGCCAGGCCCCATGCGTGTTGCTAGGTCCATCTCGGGATTCCTCTGCCGTCCATGCCGGGGCCTAAGACCCTGTTTGGAGTTTGGGCCGGAACCTGAGGATTCCTCTCCAGTGTTGCCATGGATCTTGGGGTGCTTCTGAGTCTCCCCAGGGGACTCAGGATTCGTCTCGTGTGGGGGCATGCACGTGCGCTTTCCTCCCGAGCTGCAGCAGTAGTGTCACGCTTCCTGTCACGTGGATCAAGGGATCTGTGGCTTTCCCTCGAGGCTTTCCCTCGATGCTTTCCCACGGGGCTTTCCCTCAGGGCTGTGCCACATGCCACCTTGGTGTGAGTCGATTCTCGGCGTGAAAGACGAGCCGGTGAAGGGAAAAGAGGTTCCTCTGGAATGGACTGAGACATCTGGGGGACTCTTGGAATGGTGGCACGACCCTGGAGTTCCTCTCGCCGTTCCTGTTGAGAGGGCCTCATTCTGAGATGCGACAGGAAGGCCGGGAACTCTTTCCCGACGATGCAGGGAAAGGATCCCTTATCTCGAGCTACGAGGCGGAAACGGGGCTCCTCTGGATGTGGGCGGGACCCTCGTGTTTCCTCTCGAGTGGAAACGGGTATGTCGGGAACTTCTTGATTTGCACCAAGGGTGTGAAGGACCCTTTCGAATTTACAGAGGTGAGGTGTGATCAGCCTCGAGAAGCCTCAGCGGAAATGGGCCTCATCTCGCCTGGAGGGGATAACCTCCTGGATTTTCTCGAGTTGCGGCAGGTCTCCTCGAGTTACGACGGGGACCTCAGGGACCCGCTCTAATGGCCTCAGGAAAGGCCTGTCCCCATGCGAGTTGCTAGGGGCCATCTCGGGATTCCTCTACCGTCCATGCCGGAGCCTAAGACCTTGTGTGGAGTCGGGGCCGGAACCTGAAGTTTCCTCTCCAGTGTTGACATGGATCTTGGGGTGCTTCTGAGTCTCCCCAGGGGAGTAAGGCCTCGTCTCGAGTGGGGGCATGCACGTGTGCTGTCCTCGCTAGCTGCAGCAACAGGTTCACGCTTCCTGTCACGTGGATCAAGGGATCTGTGGCTTTCAATCGAAGCTTTCTCTCGAAGATTTTCCACAGGGCTGTGCCACGTGCCACCTTGGTGTGAGTCGATCCTCGGCGTGAAAGACGAGCCGGTGTAGGGAAAAGAGGATCCTCAGGAATGGACTGAGACATCTGGGGGACTCTTGGAATGGTGGCACGACCCTGCAGTTCCTCTCACCGTTCCTGTTGAGAGGGCCTCCTCTTGAGATGCGACGGGAACGCCGGGAATTCTTGCTCGACGAAGCAGGGAAATGATCCCTCATCTCGAGCTACGAAGCGAACACGGGGCTCCTCTGGATGTGGGCGGGACCCTCGTGTTTCCTCTCGAGTAGAGACGGGTATGTCGGGGAACTTCTTAATTTGCACCAAGGGTGTGAAGGACCCTTTCGAAGTTCCAGAGGTGAGGTGTGATCAGCCTCGAGATGCCTCCGCGGCAATGGGCCTCATCTCGCCTGGAGGGGAGAACCTCATGGATTTTCTCAGGTTGCGGCAGGTCGTCTCGAGTTACGATGAGGACCTCAGGGACGCTCTCTGGTGGCCTCAGGAAAGGCCAGAACCCATGCGAGTTTCTAGGGCCCCTCTCGGGATCCTCTCCCATCGATGCCGGGGCCTAAGACCTTGTGTGGGGTCGGGGCCGGAACCTGAGGATTCCTCTCCAGTGTTGACATGGATCTTGGGGTGCCTTTCAGTTTCCCCAGAGGAGTCAGGCCTCGTCTCGTGTGGGGGCATGCACGTGCGCTTCCCTCCTGAGCTGTAGCAGTAGGGTCACGCTTCCTGTCACGTGGATCAAGGGATCTGTCGCTTTCCCTCGAGGTTTTCCCTCGAGGCTTTCCCACGAGGCTTTCCCACAGGGCTGTGCCTAGTGCCACCTTGGTGTGAGTAGATCCTCGGCTTGAAAGACGAGCCGGTGAAGGGAAAAGATGTTCCTCTGGAATGGACTGAGACATCTGGTGGACTCTTTGAATGGTGGCAAGACCCTGGAGTTCCTCTCCCAGTTCCTGTTGAGACGGCCTCCTCTTGAGATGCGACGGGAACGCCGGGAATTCTTTCCCGACGAAGCAGGGAAAGGATCCCTCACCTCGAGCTACGAGGCGGAAATGGGGCTCCTCTGGATGTGGGCGGGACCCTCGTGTTTCCTCTCGAGTGGAGACGGGTATGTCGGGGAACTTCTTGAGTTGCACCAATGGTGTGAAGCACCTTTTCGACGTTCCAGAGGTGAGGTGTGATTAGCCCCGAGAAGCCTCTGCGGAAATGGGCCTGTTCTCGCCTGGATGGGAGAACCTCCTGGATTTTCTCGAGTTGCGGAAGGTCTTCTCGAGGTACGACGGGGATCTCAGGGAACCGCTCTGGTGGCCTCAGGAAGGGCCAGTCCCCATGCGAGTTGCGAGGGGCCATCTCGGGATTCCTCTCCCGTCGATTCCGGGTCCTAAGACCTTGTGTGGGTTCGAGGCCGGAACCTGAGCATTCCTCTCCAGTGTTGACATGGATCTTGGGGTGCCTCTGAGTCTCCCAGGGGAGTCAGGCCTCGTCTCGAGTGGGGGCATGCACGTGCGCTTTCCTCCCGAGCTGCAGCAGTAGGGTCACGCTTCCTGTCACGTGGATCAAGGGATCTGTGGCTTTCCGTCGAGGCTTTCCCTCGAGGCTTTCACACGAGGCTTTCCCACAGGGCTGTGCCAAGTGCCACCTTGGTGTGAGTCGATCCTCGGCGTGAAAGACGAGCCGGTGAAGGGAAAAGAGGTTCCTCTGGAATGGACTGAGACATCTGGGGGACTCTTGGAACGGTGGCACGACCCTGGAGTTCCTCTCGCCGTTCCTGTTGAGAGGGCCTCCTCTTGAGATGCGACGGGAACGCCGGGAATTCTTTCCCGACGAAGCAGGGAAAGGATCCCTCACCTCGAGCTACGAGGCGGAAACGGGGCTCCTCTGGATGTGGGCGGGACCCTCGTTTTTCCTCTCGAGTGGAGACGGGTATGTCGGGGAACTTCTTGAGTTGCACCAAGGGTGTGAAGACCCTTTCGACGTTCCAGAGGTGAGGTGTGATTAGCCCCGAGAAGCCTCTGCGGAAATGGGCCTCATCTTGCCTGCAGGGGAGAACCTCCTGGATATTCTCTAGTTGCTGCAGGTCTTCTCGAGTTACGACGGGGACCTCAGGGAACCGCTCTGGTGGCCTCAGGAAGGGCCAGTCCCCATGCGAGTTGCTAGGGGCCATCTCGGGATTCCTCTCCCGTCGATTCCGGGTCCTAAGACCTTGTGTGGGTTCGAGGCCGGAACCTGAGCATTCCTCTCCAGTGTTGACATGGATCTTGGGGTGCCTCTGAGTCTCCCCAGGGGAGTCAGGCCTCGTCTCGAGTGGGGGCATGCACGTGTGCTGTCCTCGCTAGCTGCAGCAACAGGTTCACGCTTCCTGTCACGTGGATCAAGGGATCTGTGGCTTTCAATCGAAGCTTTCTCTCGAAGATTTTCCACAGGGCTGTGCCACGTGCCACCTTGGTGTGAGTCGATCCTCGGCGTGAAAGACGAGCCGGTGTAGGGAAAAGAGGATCCTCAGGAATGGACTGAGACATCTGGGGGACTCTTGGAATGGTGGCACGACCCTGCAGTTCCTCTCACCGTTCCTGTTGAGAGGGCCTCCTCTTGAGATGCGACGGGAACGCCGGGAATTCTTGCTCGACGAAGCAGGGAAATGATCCCTCATCTCGAGCTACGAAGCGAACACGGGGCTCCTCTGGATGTGGGCGGGACCCTCGTGTTTCCTCTCGAGTAGAGACGGGTATGTCGGGGAACTTCTTAATTTGCACCAAGGGTGTGAAGGACCCTTTCGAAGTTCCAGAGGTGAGGTGTGATCAGCCTCGAGATGCCTCCGCGGAAATGGGCCTCATCTCGCCTGGAGGGGAGAACCTCATGGATTTTCTCAGGTTGCGGCAGGTCGTCTCGAGTTACGATGAGGACCTCAGGGACGCTCTCTGGTGGCCTCAGGAAAGGCCAGAACCCATGCGAGTTTCTAGGGCCCCTCTCGGGATCCTCTCCCATCGATGCCGGGGCCTAAGACCTTGTGTGGGGTCGGGGCCGGAACCTGAGGATTCCTCTCCAGTGTTGACATGGATCTTGGGGTGCCTCTGAGGCTCCCCAGGGGAGTCAGGCCTCGTCTCGTGTGGGGGCATGCACGTGCGCTTCCCTCCTGAGCTGTAGCAGTAGGGTCACGCTTCCTGTCACGTGGATCAAGGGATCTGTCGCTTTCCCTCGAGGTTTTCCCTCGAGGCTTTCCCACGAGGCTTTCCCACAGGGCTGTGCCTAGTGCCACCTTGGTGTGAGTAGATCCTCGGCTTGAAAGACGAGCCGGTGAAGGGAAAAGATGTTCCTCTGGAATGGACTGAGACATCTGGTGGACTCTTTGAATGGTGGCAAGACCCTGGAGTTCCTCTCCCAGTTCCTGTTGAGACGGCCTCCTCTTGAGATGCGACGGGAACGCCGGGAATTCTTGCTCGACGAAGCAGGGAAAGGATCCCTCACCTCGAGCTACGAGGCGGAAATGGGGCTCCTCTGGATGTGGGCGGGACCCTCGTGTTTCCTCTCGAGTGGAGACGGGTATGTCGGGGAACTTCTTGAGTTGCACCAAGGGTGTGAAGCACCTTTTCGACGTTCCAGAGGTGAGGTGTGATTAGCCCCGAGAAGCCTCTGCGGAAATGGGCCTGTTCTCGCCTGGATGGGAGAACCTCCTGGATTTTCTCGAGTTGCGGAAGGTCTTCTCGAGGTACGACGGGGATCTCAGGGAACCGCTCTGGTGGCCTCAGGAAGGGCCAGTCCCCATGCGAGTTGCGAGGGGCCATCTCGGGATTCCTCTCCCGTCGATTCCGGGTCCTAAGACCTTGTGTGGGTTCGAGGCCGGAACCTGAGCATTCCTCTCCAGTGTTGACATGGATCTTGGGGTGCCTCTGAGTCTCCCAGGGGAGTCAGGCCTCGTCTCGAGTGGGGGCATGCACGTGCGCTTTCCTCCCGAGCTGCAGCAGTAGGGTCACGCTTCCTGTCACGTGGATCAAGGGATCTGTGGCTTTCCGTCGAGGCTTTCCCTCGAGGCTTTCACACGAGGCTTTCCCACAGGGCTGTGCCAAGTGCCACCTTGGTGTGAGTCGATCCTCGGCGTGAAAGACGAGCCGGTGAAGGGAAAAGAGGTTCCTCTGGAATGGACTGAGACATCTGGGGGACTCTTGGAACGGTGGCACGACCCTGGAGTTCCTCTCGCCGTTCCTGTTGAGAGGGCCTCCTCTTGAGATGCGACGGGAACGCCGGGAATTCTTTCCCGACGAAGCAGGGAAAGGATCCCTCACCTCGAGCTACGAGGCGGAAACGGGGCTCCTCTGGATGTGGGCGGGACCCTCGTTTTTCCTCTCGAGTGGAGACGGGTATGTCGGGGAACTTCTTGAGTTGCACCAAGGGTGTGAAGACCCTTTCGACGTTCCAGAGGTGAGGTGTGATTAGCCCCGAGAAGCCTCTGCGGAAATGGGCCTCATCTTGCCTGCAGGGGAGAACCTCCTGGATATTCTCTAGTTGCTGCAGGTCTTCTCGAGTTACGACGGGGACCTCAGGGAACCGCTCTGGTGGCCTCAGGAAGGGCCAGTCCCCATGCGAGTTGCTAGGGGCCATCTCGGGATTCCTCTCCCGTCGATTCCGGGTCCTAAGACCTTGTGTGGGTTCGAGGCCGGAACCTGAGCATTCCTCTCCAGTGTTGACATGGATCTTGGGGTGCCTCTGAGTCTCCCCAGGGGAGTCAGGCCTCGTCTCGAGTAGGGGCATGCACGTGCGCTTTCCTCCCGAGCTGCAGCAGTAGGGTCACGCTTCCTGTCACGTGGATCAAGGGATCTGTGGCTTTCCCTCGAGGCTTTCCCACAGGGCTACGCCAAGTGCCACCTTTGTGTGAGTCGATCCTCGGCGTGAAAGATGAGCCGGTGAAGGGAAAAGAGATTCCTCTGGAATGGACTGAGACATCTGGGGGACTCTTGGAATGGTGGCACGACCCTGGAGTTCCTCTCGCCGTTCCTGTTGAGAAGGTCTCCTCTTGAGATGCGACGGGAATGCCGGGGATTCTTTCCCGACGAAGCAGGGAAAGGATCCCTCACCTCGAGCTACGAAGCGGAAACGGGGCTCCTCTGGATGTGGGCGGGACCCTCGTGTTTCCTCTCGAGTAGAGACGGGTATGTCGGGGAACTTCTTGAGTTGCACCAAGGGTGGGAAGGACCCTTTTGACGTTCCAAAGGTGGGGTGTGATTAGCACCAAGAAGCCTCTGCGGAAATGGGCCTCATCTCGCCAGCAGGGGAGAACCTCCTGGATTTTCTCGAGTTGCGGCAGGTCTTCTCGAGTTACGACGGGGATCTCAGGGACCCGCTCTGGTGGCCTCAGGAAGGGCCAGTCCCCATTGGAGTTGCTAGGGGCCATCTCGGGATTCCTCTCCCGTCGATGCCGGGGCCTAAGACCTTGTGTGGAGTCGGGGTCGGAACCTGAGGATTCCTCTCCAGTGTTGACATGGATCTTGGGGTGCCTCTGAGTCTCCCCAGGGGAGTCAGGCCTCGTCTCGTGAGGGGGCATGCACACGCGCTTCCCTCCCGAGCTGCAGCAGTCGGGTCACACTTCCTGTCACGTAGATCAAGGGATCTGTGGCTTTGCCTCGAGGCTTTCCCAGCAGGCTTTCCCACAGGGCTGTGCCAAGTGCCACCTTGATGTGAGTCGATCCTCGGCGTGAAAAACGAGCCGGTGAAGGGAAAAGAGATTCCTCTGGAATGGACTGAGACATCTGGGGGACTCTTGGAATGGTGGCACGACCCTGGAGTTCCTCTCGCCGTTCCTGTTGAGAGGGCCTCCTCTTGAGATGCGACGGGAACGCCGGGAATTCTTTCCCGACGAAGCAGGGAAAGGATCCCTCACCTCGAGCTACGAGGCGGAAACGGGGCTCCTCTGGATGTGGGCGGGACCCTCGTGTTTCTTCTGGAGTGGAGACGGGTATGTACGGGAACTTCTTGAGTTGCACCAAGGTTGTGAAGGACGCTTTCGACGTTCCAGAGGTGAGGTGTGATTAGCCCCGAGAAGTCTCTGCGGAAATGAGCCTCATCTCGCCTGCAGGCGAGAACCTCCTGGATATTCTCGAGTTGCGGCAGGTCTTCTCGAGTTACGACGGGGACCTCAGGGACCCGCTCTGGTGGCCTCAGGAAGGGCCAGACCCCATGCGAGTTGCTAGGGGCCATCTCGGGATTCCTCTCCCGTCGATGCCGGGGCCTAAGACCTTGTGTGGAGTCGTGGCCGGAATCTGAGGATTCCTCTCCAGTGTTGACATGGATTTTGGGGTGCCTCTGAGTCTCCCCAGGGAAGCCAGGCCTCGTCTCGAGTGGGGGCATGCACGTGCGCTTCCCTCCCGAGCTGCAGCCGTAGGGTCACGCTTCCTGTCACGTGGATCAAGGGATCTGTGACTTTCCCTCGAGGCTTTCCCATGAGGCTTTCCCACAGGGCTGGCCCAGTGCCACCTTGGTGTCAGTCGATCCTCGGCGTGAAAGACGAGCAGGTGAAGGGAAAAGAGGTTCCTCTGGAATGGACTGAGACATCTGGGGGACTCTTGGAATGGTGGCACGACTCTGGAGTTCCTCTCGTCTTTCCTGTTGAGAGGACCTCCTCTTGAGATGCGACGGGAACGCAGGGAACTCTTTCCCGACGAAGCAGGGAAAGGATCCCTCACCTCGAGCTACGAGGTGGAAACGGGGAGCCTCTGGATATGGGCGGGACCCTCGTGTTTCTTCTCGAGTGGAGACGGGTACGTTGGGGAACTTCTTGATTTGCACCAAGGGTGTGAAGAACCCTTTCGAAGTTCCAGAGGTGAGATGTGATCAGCCTCGAGGCGCCTCAGCGGAAATGGGCCTCATCTCGCCTGGAGGGGAGAACCTCCTGGATTTTCTCGAGTTGCGGGAGGTTTTCTCGAGTTACGACGGGGACCTCAGGGACCCGCTCTGGTGGCCTCAGGAAAGGCCAGGCCCCATGCGTGTTGCTAGGTCCATCTCGGGATTCCTCTGCCGTCCATGCCGGGGCCTAAGACCCTGTGTGGAGTTTGGGCCGGAACCTGAGGATTCCTCTCCAGTGTTGCCATGGATCTTGGGGTGCTTCTGAGTCTCCCCAGGGGACTCAGGATTCGTCTCGTGTGGGGGCATGCACGTGCGCTTTCCTCCCGAGCTGCAGCAGTAGTGTCACGCTTCCTGTCACGTGGATCAAGGGATCTGTGGCTTTCCCTCGAGGCTTTCCCTCGATGCTTTCCCACGGGGCTTTCCCTCAGGGCTGTGCCACATGCCACCTTGGTGTGAGTCGATTCTCGGCGTGAAAGACGAGCCGGTGAAGGGAAAAGAGGTTCCTCTGGAATGGACTGAGACATCTGGGGGACTCTTGGAATGGTGGCACGACCCTGGAGTTCCTCTCGCCGTTCCTGTTGAGAGGGCCTCATTCTGAGATGCGACGGGAAGGCCGGGAACTCTTTCCCGACGATGCAGGGAAAGGATCCCTTATCTCGAGCTACGAGGCGGAAACGGGGCTCCTCTGGATGTGGGCGGGACCCTCGTGTTTCCTCTCGAGTGGAAACGGGTATGTCGGGAACTTCTTGATTTGCACCAAGGGTGTGAAGGACCCTTTCGAATTTACAGAGGTGAGGTGTGATCAGCCTCGAGACGCCTCAGCGGAAATGGGCCTCATCTCGCCTGGAGGGGATAACCTCCTGGATTTTCTCGAGTTGCGGCAGGTCTCCTCGAGTTACGACGGGGACCTCAGGGACCCGCTCTAATGGCCTCAGGAAAGGCCTGTCCCCATGCGAGTTGCTAGGGGCCATCTCGGGATTCCTCTACCGTCCATGCCGGAGCCTAAGACCTTGTGTGGAGTCGGGGCCGGAACCTGAAGTTTCCTCTCCAGTGTTGACATGGATCTTGGGGTGCTTCTGAGTCTCCCCAGGGGAGTAAGGCCTCGTCTCGAGTGGGGGCATGCACGTGTGCTGCCCTCGCTAGCTGCAGCAACAGGTTCACGCTTCCTGTCACGTGGATCAAGGGATCTGGGGCTTTCAATCGAAGCTTTCTCTCGAAGATTTTCCACAGGGCTGTGCCACGTGCCACCTTGGTGTGAGTCGATCCTCGGCGTGAAAGACGAGCCGGTGTAGGGAAAAGAGGATCCTCAGGAATGGACTGAGACATCTGGGGGACTCTTGGAATGGTGGCACGACCCTGCAGTTCCTCTCACCGTTCCTGTTGAGAGGGCCTCCTCTTGAGATGCGACGGGAACGCCGGGAATTCTTGCTCGACGAAGCAGGGAAATGATCCCTCATCTCGAGCTACGAAGCGAACACGGGGCTCCTCTGGATGTGGGCGGGACCCTCGTGTTTCCTCTCGAGTAGAGACGGGTATGTCGGGGAACTTCTTAATTTGCACCAAGGGTGTGAAGGACCCTTTCGAAGTTCCAGAGGTGAGGTGTGATCAGCCTCGAGATGCCTCCGCGGAAATGGGCCTCATCTCGCCTGGAGGGGAGAACCTCATGGATTTTCTCGAGTTGCGGCAGGTCGTCTCGAGTTACGATGGGGACCTCAGGGACGCTCTCTGGTGGCCTCAGGAAAGGCCAGAACCCATGCGAGTTTCTAGGGCCCCTCTCGGGATCCTCTCCTATCGATGCCGGGGCCTAAGACCTTGTGTGGGGTCGGGGCCGGAACCTGAGGATTCCTCTCCAGTGTTGACATGGATCTTGGGGTGCCTCTGAGGCTCCCCAGGGGAGTCAGGCCTCGTCTCGTGTGGGGGCATGCACGTGCGCTTCCCTCCTGAGCTGTAGCAGTAGGGTCACGCTTCCTGTCACGTGGATCAAGGGATCTGTGGCTTTCCCTCGAGGTTTTCCCTCGAGGCTTTCCCACGAGGCTTTCCCACAGGGCTGTGCCTAGTGCCACCTTGGTGTGAGTAGATCCTCGGCTTGAAAGACGAGCCGGTGAAGGGAAAAGATGTTCCTCTGGAATGGACTGAGACATCTGGTGGACTCTTTGAATGGTGGCACGACCCTGGAGTTCCTCTCGCCGTTCCTGTTGAGAGGGCCTCCTCTTGAGATGCGACGGGAACGCCGGGAATTCTTTCCCGACGAAGCAGGGAAAGGATCCCTCACCTCGAGCTACGAGGCGGAAACGGGGCTCCTCTGGATGTGGGCGGGACCCTCGTTTTTCCTCTCGAGTGGAGACGGGTATGTCGGGGAACTTCTTGAGTTGCACCAAGGGTGTGAAGACCCTTTCGACGTTCCAGAGGTGAGGTGTGATTAGCCCCGAGAAGCCTCTGCGGAAATGGGCCTCATCTCGCCTGGAGGGGAGAACCTACTGGATTTTCTCGAGTTGCGGAAGGTCTTCTCGAGTTACGACGGGGACCTCAGGGACCCGCTCTGGTGGCCTCAGGATGGGCCAGTCCCCATGCGAGTTGCTAGGGGCCATCTCGGGATTCCTCTCCCCTCGATGACGGGGCCTAAGACCTTGTGTGGAGTCGGGGCCGGAACCTGAGCATTCCTCTTCAGTGTTGACATGGATCTTGGGGTGCCTCTGAGTCTCCCCAGGGGAGTCAGGCCTCGTCTCGAGTGGGGGCATGCACGTGCGCTTCCCTCCCGAGCTGCAGCAGTAGGGTCACGCTTCCTGTCACGTGGATCAAGGGATCTGTGGCTTTCCCTCGAGGCTTTCCCACAGGGCTACGCCAAGTGCCACCTTTGTGTGAGTCGATCCTCGGCGTGAAAGATGAGCCGGTGAAGGGAAAAGAGATTCCTCTGGAATGGACTGAGACATCTGGAGGACTCTTGGAATGGTGGCACGACCCTGGAGTTCCTCTCGCCGTTCCTGTTGAGAGGGTCTCCTCTTGAGATGCGACGGGAATGCCGGGAATTCTTTCCCGACGAAGCAGGGAAAGGATCCCTCACCTCGAGCTACGAAGCGGAAACGGGGCTCCTCTGGATGTGGGCGGGACCCTCGTGTTTCCTCTCGAGTAGAGACGGGTATGTCGGGGAACTTCTTGAGTTGCACCAAGGGTGGGAAGGACCCTTTTGACGTTCCAAAGGTGGGGTGTGATTAGCACCAAGAAGCCTCTGCGGAAATGGGCCTCATCTCGCCAGCAGGGGAGAACCTCCTGGATTTTCTCGAGTTGCGGCAGGTCTTCTCGAGTTACGACGGGGATCTCAGGGACCCGCTCTGGTGGCCTCAGGAAGGGCCAGTCCCCATTGGAGTTGCTAGGGGCCATCTCGGGATTCCTCTCCCGTCGATGCCGGGGCCTAAGACCTTGTGTGGAGTCGGGGTCGGAACCTGAGGATTCCTCTCCAGTGTTGACATGGATCTTGGGGTGCCTCTGAGTCTCCCCAGGGGAGTCAGGCCTCGTCTCGTGAGGGGGCATGCACACGCGCTTCCCTCCCGAGCTGCAGCAGTCGGGTCACACTTCCTGTCACGTAGATCAAGGGATCTGTGGCTTTGCCTCGAGGCTTTCCCAGCAGGCTTTCCCACAGGGCTGTGCCAAGTGCCACCTTGATGTGAGTCGATCCTCGGCGTGAAAAACGAGCCGGTGAAGGGAAAAGAGATTCCTCTGGAATGGACTGAGACATCTGGGGGACTCTTGGAATGGTGGCACGACCCTGGAGTTCCTCTCGCCGTTCCTGTTGAGAGGGCCTCCTCTTGAGATGCGACGGGAACGCCCGGAATTCTTTCCCGACGAAGCAGGGAAAGGATCCCTCACCTCGAGGTATGAGGCGGAAACGGGGCTCCTCTGGATGTGGGCGGGACCCTCGTGTTTCCTCTCGAGTGGAGACGGGTATGTCGGGGAAATTCTTGAGTTGCACCAAGGGTGTGAAAGACCCTTTCGACGTTCCAGAGGTAAGGTGTGATTAGCCCCGAAAAGCCTCTGCAGAAATGGGCATCATCTCGCCTGGAGTGGAGAACCTCCTGGATTTTCTCGAGTTGCGGCAGGTCTTCTCGAGCTACGACGGGGACCTCAGGGACCCGCTCTGGTGGCCTCAGGAAGGGCCAGTCCCCATGCGAGTTGCTAGGGGCCATCTCGGGATTCCTCTCCCGTTGATGCCGGGGTCTAAGACCTTGTGTGGGGTAGGGGCGGAACCTGAGCATTCCTCTCCAGTGTTGACATGGATCTTGGGGTGCCTCTGAGTGTCCCCAGGGGAGTCAGGCCTCGTCTCGAGTGGGGGCATGCACGTGTGCTTTCCTCCCGAGCTGCAGCAGTAGGGTCACGCTTCCTGTCACGTGGATCAAGGGATCTGTGGCTTTCCCTCGAGGCTTTCCCTCGAGGCTTTCCCACGAGGCTTTCCAACAGGGCTGTGCCAAGTGCCACCTTGGTGTGAGTCGATCCTCGGCGTGAAAGACGAGCCGGTGAAGGGAAAAGAGGTTCCTCTGGAATGGACTGAGACATCTGGGGGACTCTTGGAACGGTGGCATGACCCTGGAGTTCCTCTCGCCATTCCTGTTGCGAGGGCCTCCTCTTGAGATGCGACGGAAACGCCGGGAATTCTTTCCCGACGAAGCAGGGATAGGATCCCTCACCTCGAGCTACGAGGCGGAAACGGGGCTCCTCTGGATGTGGGCGGGACCCTCGTGTTTCCTCTCGAGTGGAGACGGGTATGTCGGGGAATTTCTTGAGTTGCACCAAGGGTGTGAAGGACCCTTGCGACGTTCCAGAGGTGAGGTGTGATTAGCCCCGAGAATCCTTTGCGGAAATGGGCCTCCTCTCGTCTGCAAGAGAGAACCTCCTGGATAGTCTCGAGTTGCGGAAGGTCTTCTCAAGTTACGACGGGGACCTCAGGGACCCGCTCTGGTGGCCTCAGGAAGGGCCAGTCCCCATTGGAGTTGCTAGGGGCCATCTCAGGATTCCTCTCCCATCGATGCCGGGGCCTAAGACCTTGTGTGGGGTCGCGGCCGGAACCTGAGCATTCCTCTCCAGTGTTGACATGGATCTTGGGGTGCCTCTGAGTCTCCCCAGGGGAGTCAGGCCTCGTCTCGAGTGGGGACATGCACGGGCGCTTCCCTCCCGAGCTGCAGCAGTAGGGTCACGCTTCCTGTCACGTGGATCAAGGGATCTGTGGCTTTCCCTCGAGGTTTTCCCTCAAGGCTTTCCCACGAGGCTTTCCAACAGGGCTGTGCCAAGTGCCACCTTGGTGTGAGTCGATCCTCGGCGTGAAAGACGAGCCGGTGAAGGGAAAAGAGGTTCCTCTGGAATGGACTGAGATATCTGGGGGACTCTTGGAACGGTGGCACGACCCTGGAGTTCCTCTCGCCATTCCTGTTGAGAGGGCCTCCTCTTGAGATGCGACGGAAACGCCGGGAATTCTTTCCCGACGAAGCAGGGAAAGGATCCCTCACCTCGAGCTACGAGGCGGAAACGGGGCTCCTCTGGATGTGGGCGGGACCCTCGTGTTTCCTCTCGAGTGGAGACGGGTATGTCGGGGAACTTCTTGAGTTGCACCAAGGGTGTGAAGGACCCTTTCGACGTTCCAGAGGTGAGGTGTGACTAGCCCCGAGAAGCTTTTGCGGAAATAGGCCTCCTCTCGCCTGCAAGGGAGAACCTCCTGGATAGTCTCGAGTTGCGGAAGGTCTTCTCAAGTTACGACGGGGACCTCAGGGACCTGCTCTGGTGGCCTCAGGAAGGGCCAGTCCCCTTTCGAGTTGCTAGGGGCCATCTCGGGATTCCTCTCCCATCGATACCGGGGCCTAAGACCTTGTGTGGGGTCGGGGCCGGAACCTGAGCATTCCTCTCCAGTGTTGACATGGATTTTGGGGTGCCTCTGAGTCTCCCCAGGGGAGTCAGGATTCTTCTCGAGTGGGGGCATGCACGTGAGCTTTCCTCCCGAGCTGCAGCAGTAGGGTCACGCTTCCTGTCACGTGGATCAAGGCATCTGTGGCTTTCCCTTGAGGCTTTCCCACGAGGCTTTCCCACAGGGCTGTGCCACGTGTCATGTTGGTGTGAGTCGATCCTCGGCGTGAAAGACGAGCCGGTGAAGGGAAAAGAGGTTCCTCTGGAATGGACTGAGATATCTGGGGGACTCTTGGAATGGTGGCACGATCCTGGAGTTCCTCTCGCCGTTCTTGTTGAGAGGGCCTCCTCTTGAGATGCGACGGAACGCCGGGAACTCTTTCCCGACGAAGCAGGGAAAGGATCCCTCATCTCGAGCTACGAGGCGGAAACGGGCCGCCTCTGGATGTGGGCGGGACCCTCGTGTTTCCTTTCGAGTGGAGACGGGTATGTCGGGGAACTTCTTGAGTTGCACCAAGGCTGTAAAGACCCTTTTGAAGTTCCAGAGGTGAGGTGTGATTAGCCTCGAGACGCTCAGTGGAAATGGGCCTCATCTCGCCTGGAGGGGAGAACCTCCTGGATGTTCTCGAGTTGCGGCAGGTCTTCTCGAGTTACGACGGGGACCTAAGGGACACGCTCTGGTGGCCTCAGGAAAGTCCAGTACCCATGTGAGTTGGTAGGGGCCATCTCGGGATGTCTCTCCCGCCGATGACGGTTCCTAAGACCTCGTGTGGAGTCGGGGCCGGAACCTGAGGATTCCTCTCCAGTGTTGCCATGGATCTTGGGGTGCTTCTGAGTCTCCCCAGGGGAGTCAGGCCTCGTCTCGAGTGGGGGCATGCACGTGCGCTTTCCTCCCAAGCTGCAGCTGTAGTGTCACGCTTCCTGTCACGAGGATCAAGGGATCTGTCGCTTTCTCTCAAGGCTGTCCCTCGAGGCTTTCCCACGAGGCTTCTCACAGGGCTGTGCCACGTGCCACCTTGGTGTGAGTGGATCCTCGGCGTAAAAGCCGAGCCGGTGAAGGGAAAAGAGTTTGCTCTAGAATGGACTGAGACATCTGGGGGACTCTTGGATGGGCGCACGACACTGGACTTCTCGCCATTTCTGTTTAGAGGTTCTCCTGTTGAGATGCGACGGGAACGCCGGGAACTCTTATCCGACGAAGCCGGGAAAGGATCCCTCATCTCGAGCTACGAGGTGGAAACGGGGCTCCTCTGGATGTGGGCGGGACCCTCGTGTTTCCTCTCGAGTGGAGACGGGTATGTCGGGGAACTACTTGATTTGCACCAAGGGTGTGAAGGACTCTTTCGATGTTCCAGAGGTGAGGTGTGATCAGCCTCGAGACGCCTCAGCGGAAATGGGCCTCATCTCGCCTGGAGGTGAGAACCTCCTGGATTTGCTCGAGTTGCGGCAGGTCTTCTCGAGTTATGACGGGGACCTCAGGGAGCCGCTCTGGTGGCCTCAGGAAAGGCCAGTCCCCATGCGAGGTGCTAGGGGCCCTCTCGGGATTCCTCTCCCGTCCATGCCGGGGCCTAAGTCCTTGTGTGGAGTCGGGGCCGGAACCTGAGGATTCCTCTCCAGTGTTGCCATGGATCTTGGGGTGCTTCTGAGTCTCCCCAGGGGAGTCAGGGCCTCGTCTCGAGTGGGGGCATGCACGTGTGCTTTCCTCCCTAGCTGCAGCAGTAGTGTCACGCTTCCTGTCACGTGGATAAAGGGATCTGCGGCTTTCCTTTGAGGCTTTCCCACGAGGCCTTCCCACAGGGCTGTGCCACGTGTCATCTTGGTGTGAGTCGATCCTCGGCGTGAAAGACGAGCCGGTGAAGGGAAAAGAGGTTCCTCTTGAATGGACTGAGACATCTGGGGGACTCTTGGAATGGTGGCACGACCCTGGAGTTCCTCTCGCCGTTCCTGTTGAGAGGGCCTCCTCTTGATATGCGACGGGAACGCCGGGAACTCTTTCCCGACGAAGCAGGGTAAGGATCCCTCATCTCGAGCTACGAGGCGGAAACGGGGCGCCTCTGGATGTGGGCGGGACCCTCGTGTTTCCTCTCGAGTGGAGACGGGTATGTGGGGAACTTCTTGTTTTGCACCAATGGTGTGAAGGACCCTTTCGAAGTTCCAGAGGTGAGGTGTGCTCAGCCTCGAGACGCCTCAGAGGAAATGGCCTCATCTCGCCTGGAGCGGAGAACCTCCTGGATTTTCTCGAGTTGCGGCAGGTCTTCACGAGTTATGACGGGGACCTCAGGGACCCGCTCTGGTGGCCTCAGGAAGGGCCAGTCCCCATGCGCGTTGTTAGGGGGCATCTCGGGATTCCTCTCCCATCGATGCCGGGGCCTAAGCCCTTGTCTGGAATCGGGGCCGGAACCTGAGGATTCCTCTCCAGTGTTGCCATGGATCTTGGGGTGCCTCTGAGTCTCCCCAGGGGAGTCAGGCTTCGTCTCCAGTGGGGGCAAGCGGGTGCGCTTCCCTCCCGAGCTGCAGATGTAGGGTCAGGCTTCCTGTCACGTGGATCAAGGGATCTGTGGCTTTCCCTCGAGGCTTTCCCTCGAGGCTTTCCCACGAGGCTTTCCTACAGGGCTGTGCCACGTGCCACCTTGTTGTGAGTCGATCCTCGGCGTGAAAGACGAGACGGTGAAGGGAAAGGAGGTTCCTCTGGAATGTACTGAAACATCTGGGCGACTCTTGGAGTGGTGGCACGGCCCTGGAGTTCCTCTCACCGTTTCTGTTGAGAGGGCCTCCTCTTTAGATGCGACGGGAACGCCGGGATCTCTTTCCCGACGAAGCAGGGAAAGGATCCCTCATCTCGAGCTACGTCGCGGAAACGGGGCTCCCTGGATGAGGGCGGGACCCTCGTGTTTCCTCTCGAGTGGAGACGGGTATGTCGGGGAACTTCTTGATTTGAACCAAGGGAGTAAAGGACCCTTTCGAAGTCCAGAGGTGAGGTGTGATCAGTCTCGAGACGCCTCAGCACAAATGGGCCTCATCTCTCCTGGAGGGGAGAACCTCCAGGATTTTCTCGAGTTGCGGCAGGTCTTCTCGAGTTACGACGGGGACCTCAGGGACCCGCTCTGGTGGCCTCAGGAAAGGCCAGTCCCCATGCGAGGTGCTAGGGGCCCTCTCGGGATTCCTCTCCCGTCCATGCCGGGGCCTAAGTCCTTGTGTGGAGTCGGGGCCGGAACCTGAGGATTCCTCTCCAGTGTTGCCATGGATCTTGGGGTGCCTCTGAGTCTCCCCAGGGGAGTCAGGCTTCGTCTCCAGTGGGGGCAAGCGGGTGCGCTTCCCTCCCGAGCTGCAGATGTAGGGTCAGGCTTCCTGTCACGTGGATCAAGGGATCTGTGGCTTTCCCTCGAGGCTTTCCCTCGAGGCTTTCCCACGACGCTTTCCCACAGGGCTTTGCCAAGTGCCACCTTGGTGTGAGTCGATCCTCGGCGTGAAAGACGAGCAGGTGAAGGGAAAAGAGTTTCCTCTGGAATGGACTGAGACATCTGGGGGACTCTTGGAATGGTGGAACGACCCTGGAGTTCCTCTCGCCGTTCCTGTTGAGAGGGCCTCCTCTTGAGATGCGACGGGAACGCCGGGAATTCTTTCCTGACGAAGCAGGGAAAGGATCCCTCACCTCGAGCTAAGAGGCGGAAACGGGGCTCCTCTGGATGTGGGCGGACCCTCAGGTTTCCTCTCGAGTGGAGACGGGTATGTCGGGGAACTTCTTGAGTTGCCCCAAGGGTGGGAAGGACCCTTTCGACGTTCCAGAGGTGAGGTGTGATTAGCCCCGAGAAGCCTCTGCGGAAATGGGCCTCCTCTCGCCTGTAGGGGAGAACCGGCTGGATTTTCTCGACTTGCGGCAGGTCTTCTCGAGTTACGACGGGGACCTCAGGGACCCGCTCTGGTGGCCTCAAGAAAGGCCAGTCCCCATGCGAGTTGCTAGGGGCCCTCTCGGGATTCCTCTCCCGTTCATGCCGGGGCCTAAGACCTTGTGTGGAGTCGGGGCCGGGACCTTAGGATTCCTTTCCAGTGTTGCCATGGATCTTGGGGTGCCTCTGAGTCTCCCCAGGGTTTCAGGCCTCGTCTCGAGTTGGGGCATGCACGTGCGCTTTCCTCACGAGATGTAGCAGTAGTGTCACGCTTCCTGTCACATGGATCAAGGGATCTGTGGCTTTCCCTCGAGGCCTTCCCACAGGGCTGTGCCCCGTGCCACCTTAGTGTGAGTCCATCCTCGGCGAGAAAGTCGAGCCGGTGAAGAGAAAAGAGGTTGCTTTGGAATGGACTGAGACATCTGGGGGACTCTTGGAATGGCGGCATGACCCTGGAGTTCCTCTCGCCGTTCCTGTTGAGATGGCCTCCACTTGAGATGCGACGGGAACGCCGGGAATTCTTTCCCGACGAAGCAGGGAAAGGATCAGTCACCTCGAGCTACGAGGCGGAAAAGGGGCTCCTCTGGATGTGGGCGGACCCTCGTGTTTCCTCTCAAGTGGAGACGGGTATGTCGGGGAACTTCTTGAGTTGCACCAAGGGTGGGAAGGACCCTTTCGACGTTCCAGAGGTGAGGTGTGATTAGCCCCGAGAAGCGTCTGCGGAAATGGGCCTCATCTCGCCTGCAGGGGAGAACCTCCTGGATATTCTCGAGTTGCGGCAGGTCTTCTCGAGTTACTACGGGGACCTCAGGGACCCGCTCTGGTGGCCTCAGGAAGGGCCAGTCCCCATGCGAGTTGCTAGGGGCCATCTCGGGATTCCTGTCCCGTCGATGCCGGGGCCTAAGACCTTGTGTGGAGTCGGGGCCAGAACCTGAGGGTTCCTCTCCAGTGTTGACATGGATCCTGGGGTGCCTCTGAGTTTCTCCAGGGGAGTCAGGCTTCGTCTCGAGTAGGGGCATGCACGTGGGCTTTCCTCCCGAGCTGCAGCAGTAGGGTCACGCTTCCTGTCACGTGGATCAAGGGATCTGTGGCTTTCCCTCGAGGCTTTCCCTCGAGGCTTTCCCACGAGGCTTTCCCACAGGGCTATGCCAAGAGCCACCTTGGTGTGAGTCGATCCTCGGCGTGAAAGACGAGCCTTTGAAGGGAAAAGAGGTTCTTCTGGAATGGACTGAGACATCTGGGGGACTCTTGGAATGGTGGCACGACCCTGGAGTTCCTCTCGCCGTTCCTGTTCAGAGGGCCTCCTCTTGAGATGCGACGGGAAGGCCGGGAACTCTTTCCCGATGAAGCAGGGAAAGGATCCTTCATCTCGAGCTACGAGGCGGAAACGGGGCGCCTCTGGATGTGGGCGGGACCCTGGTGTTTCCTCTCGAGTGGAGACGGGAATGTCGGGGAACATCTTGATTTTCACCAAGGGTGTGAAGGACCCTTTCGAAGTTCCAGAGGTGAGGTGTGATCAGCCTCGAGATGCCTCAGCGGAAATGAGCCTCATCTCTCCTGGAGGGGAGAACCTCCTGGATTTTCTCGATTTGCGGCAGGTCTTCTTGAGTTACGACGGGGACCTCAGGGACCCGCTCTGGTGGCCTCACGAAAGGCCAGGCCCAAGGCTAGTTTCTAGGGGACCACTAGGGATTCCTCTCCGGTCCATGGCGGGGCCTCAGACCTTGTGTGGAGTCGGGGCCGGAACCTGAGGATTCCTCTCCAGTGTTGCTATGGATCTTGGGGTGCTTCTGAGTCTCCCCAGGGGAGTCAGGCCTCGTCTCGAGTGGGGGCAGACACGTGCGCATTCCTCCCGAGCTGCAGCAGTAGTGTCACGCTTCCTGTCACGTGAATCAAGGGATCTGTGGCTTTCCCTCGAGGCTGTCTCACGAGGCTATCCCACAGGGCTGTGCCACGTGCCACCTTGGTGTGAGTCTATCCGTGGCGTAAAAGGCTAGCCGGTGAAGGTAAAAGAGGTTCCTCTGGAATGTACTGAAATATCTGGGCGACACTTGGAGTGGTGGCACGGCCCTGGAGTTCCTCTCACCGTTTCTGTTGAGAGGGCCTCCTCTTTAGATGCGACGGGAACGCCGGGATCTCTTTCCCGACGAAGCAGGGAAAGGATCCCTCATATCGAGATACGTCGCGGAAACGGGGCTCCCTGGATGTGGGCGGGACCCTCGTGTTTCCTCTCGAGTGGAGACGGGTATGTCGGGGAACTTCTTGATTTGCACCAAGGGTGTAAAGGACCCTTTCGAAGTCCAGAGGTGAGGTGTTATCAGTCTCGAGACGCCTCAGCACAAATGGGCCTCATCTCTCCTGGAGGGGAGAACCTCCAGGATTTTCTCGAGTTGCGGCAGGTCTTCTCGAGTTACGACGGGGACCTCAGGGACCCGCTCTGGTGGCCTCAGGAAAGGCCAGTCCCCATGCGAGGTGCTAGGGGCCCTCTCGGGATTCCTCTCCCGTCCATGCCGGGGCCTAAGTCCTTGTGTGGAGTTGGGGCCGGAACCTGAGGATTCCTCTCCAGTGTTGCCATGGATCTTGGGGTGCCTCTCAGTTTCCCCAGAGGAGTCAGGCCTCGTCTCGTGTGGGGGCATGCACGTGCGCTTCCTTCCCGAGCTGCAGCAGCAGGTTCACGCTTCCTGTCACGTGGATCAAGGGATCTGTGTCTTTCTCTTGATGCTTTCCCTCAATGCTTTCCCACGAGGCTTTCCCACAGAGCTGTGCCAAGTGCCACCTTGGTGTGAGTCGATCCTCGGCGTGAAAGACGAGCCGGTGAAGGGAAAAGAGGTTCCTCTGGAATGGACTGAGACATCTGGGGGACTCTTGGAATGGTGGCACGACCCTGGAGTTCCTCTCGCCGTTCCTGTTAAGAGGGCCTCCTCTTGAGATGCGATGGGAACGCCCGGAATTCTTTCCCGACGATGCAGGGAAAGGATCCCTCACCTCGAGCTAAGAGGCGGAAACGGGGCTCCTCTGGATGTGGGCGGGACCCTCGTGTTTCCTCTCGAGTGGAGACGGGTATGTCGGGGAACTTCTTGAGTTGCCCCAAGGGTGGGAAAGACCCTTTCGACGTTCCAGAGGTGAGGTGTGATTAGCCCCGAGAAGCCTCTACGGAAATGGGCCTCCTCTCGCCTGTAGGGAAGAACCGGCTGGATTTTCTCGAGTTGCGGCAGGTCTTCTCGAGTTACGACGGGGACCTCAGGGACCCGCTCTGGTGGCCTCAGGAAGGGCCAGTCCCCATGCGAGTTGCTAGGGTCCATCTCGGGATTCCACTCCCGACGATCCCGGGGCCTAAGACCTTGTGTGGAGTCGGTTCCCGAACCTGAGGATTCCTCTCCAGTGTTGACATGGATCTTGTGGTGCCTCTCAGTCTCCCCAGGGGAGTCAGGCCTCGTCTCGAGTGGGGGCATGCACGTGCGCTTCCCTCCCGAGCTGCAGCAGTAGGGTCACGCTTCCTGTCACGTGGATCAAGGGATCTGTGGCTTTCCCTCGAGGCTTTCCCTCGAGGCTTTCCCACGAGGCTTTCCCACAGGGCTGTGCCAAGTGCCACCTTGGCGTGAGTCGATCCTCGGCGTGAAAGACGAGCCGGTGAAGGGAAAAGAGGTTCCTCTGGAATGAACTGAGACAACTGGGGGACTCTTGGAACGGTGGCACGACCCTGGAGTTCCTCTCGCTGTTCCTGTTGAGAGGGCCTCCTGTTGAGATGCGACGGGAAAGCCCGGAATTCTTTCCCGACGAAGAAGGGAAAGGATCCCTCACCTCGAGCTACGAGGCGGAAACGGGTCTCCTCTGGATGTGGGCGGGACCCTCGTGTTTCCTCTCGAGTGGAGACGGGTATGTCGGGGAAATTCTTGAGTTGCACCAAGGGTGGGAAAGACCCTTTCGACGTTCCAGAGGTGAGGTGTGATTAGCCCCGAGAAGCCTCTGCGGAAATGAGCCTCATCTCGCCTGCAGGGGAGAACCTCCTGGATATTCTCGAGTTGCGGCAGGTCTTCTCGAGTTACGACGGGGCCCTCAGGGACCCGCTCTGGTGGCCTCAGGAAGGGCCAGTCCCCATACGAGTTGCTAGGGGCCATCTCGGGATACCTCTCCAGTCGATGCCGGGGCCTTAGACCTTGTGTGGAGTCGGGGCCGGAACCTGAGCATTCCTCTCCAGTGTTGACATGGATCTTGGGGTGCCTCTGAGTCTCCACAGGGGAGTCAGGCCTCGTCTCGATTTGGGGCATGCGCGTGCGATTCTCTCCCGAGCTGCAGCAGTAGGGTCACGCTTCCTGTCACGTGGATCAAGGGATCTGTGGCTTTCCCTCGAGGCTTTCCCTCGAGGCTTTCCCACGAGGCTTTCCCACAGGGCTATGCCAAGAGCCACCTTGGTGTGAGTCGATCCTCGGCGTGAAAGACGAGCCGGTGAAGGTAAAAGAGGTTCCTCTGGAATGGACTGAGACATCTGGGCGACTCCTGGATTGGTGGCACGGCCCTGGAGTTCCTCTCACCGTTTCTGTTGAGAGGGCCTCCTCTTTAGATGCGACGGGAACGCCGGGATCTCTTTCCCGACGAAGCAGGGAAAGGATCCCTCATCTCGAGATACGTCGCGGAAACGGGGCTCCCTGGATGTGGGCGGGACGCTCGTGTTTACTCTCGAGTGGAGACGGGTATGTCGGGGAACTTCTTGATTTGCACCAAGGGTGTGAAGGACCCTTTCAAAGTCCAGAGGTGAGGTGTTATCAGTCTCGAGACGCTTCAGCACAAATGGGCCTCATCTCTCCTGGAGGGGAGAACCTCCAGGATTTTCTCGAGTTGCGGCAGGTCTTCTCGAGTTACGACGGGGACCTCAGGGACCCGCTCTGGTGGCCTCAGGAAAGGCCAGTCCCCATGCGAGGTGTTAGGGGCCATCTCGGGATTCCTCTCCCGTCCATGCCGGGGCCTAAGTCCTTGTGTGGAGTTGGGGCCGGAAATGAGGATTCCTCTCCAGTGTTGCCATGGATCTTGGGGTGCCTTTCAGTTTCCCCAGAGGAGTCAGGCCTCGTCTCGTGTGGGGGCATGCACGTGGGCTTCCTTCCCGAGCTGCAGCAGCAGGTTCACGCTTCCTGTCATGTGGATAAAGGGATCTGTGTCTTTCTCTCGATGCTTTCCCTCAAGACTTTCCCACGAGGCTTTCCCACAGAGCTGTGCCAAGTGCCACCTTGGTGTGAGTCGATCCTCGGCGAGAAAGACGAGCCGGTGAAGGGAAAAGAGGTTCCTCTGGAATGGACTGAGACATCTGGCGGACTCTTGGAATGGTGGCACGACCCTGGAGTTCCTCTCGCCGTTCCTGTTAAGAGGGCCTCCTCTTGAGATGCGATGGGAACGCCCGGAATTCTTTCCCGACGATGCAGGGAAATGAGCCCTCACCTCGAGCTAAGAGGCGGAAACGGGGCTCCTCTGGATGTGGGCGGGACCCTCGTGTTTCCTCTCGAGTGGAGACGGGTATGTCGGGGAACTTCTTGAGTTGCCCCAAGGGTGGGAAAGACCCTTTCGACGTTCCAGAGGTGAGGTGTGATTAGCCCCGAGAAGCCTCTGCGGAAATGGGCCTCCTCTCGCCTGTAGGGGAGAACCGGCTGGATTTTCTCGAGTTGCGGCAGGTCTTCTCGAGTTACGACGGGGACCTCAGGGACCCGCTCTGGTGGCCTCAGGAAGGGCCAGTCCCCATGCGAGGTGCTAGGGGCCCTCTCGGGATTCCTCTCCCGTCCATGCCGGGGCCTAAGTCCTTGTGTGGAGTCGGGGCCGGAACCTGAGGATTCCTCTCCAGTGTTGCCATGGATCTTGGGGTGCCTCTCAGTCTCCCCAGGGGAGTCAGGCCTCGTCTCGTGTGGGGGCATGCACGTGCGCTTCCTTCCCGAGCTGCAGCAGCAGGTTCACGCTTCCTGTCACGTGGATCAAGGGATCTGTGTCTTTCTCTCGATGCTTTCCCTCAAGGCTTTCCCACGAGGCTTTCCCACAGGGCTGTGCCACGTGTCATCTTGGTGTGAGTCGATCCTCGGCGTGAAAGACGAGCCGGTGAAGGGAAAAGAGGTTCCTCTTGAATGGACTGAGACATCTGGGGGACTCTTGGAATGGTGGCACGACCCTGGAGTTCCTCTCGCCGTTCCTGTTGAGAGGGCCTCCTCTTGATATGCGACGGGAACGCCGGGAACTCTTTCCCGACGAAGCAGGGTAAGGATCCCTCATCTCGAGCTACGAGGCGGAAACGGGGCGCCTCTGGATGTGGGCGGGACCCTCGTGTTTCCTCTCGAGTGGAGACGGGTATGTGGGGAACTTCTTGTTTTGCACCAATGGTGTGAAGGACCCTTTCGAAGTTCCAGAGGTGAGGTGTGCTCAGCCTCGAGACGCCTCAGAGGAAATCGGCCTCATCTCGCCTGGAGCGGAGAACCTCCTGGATTTTCTCGAGTTGCGGCAGGTCTTCACGAGTTATGACGGGGACCTCAGGGACCCGCTCTGGTGGCCTCAGGAAGGGCCAGTCCCCATGCGCGTTGTTAGGGGCCATCTCGGGATTCCTCTCCCAGCGATGCCGGGGCCTAAGCCCTTGTGTGGAATCGGGGCCGGAACCTGAGGATTCCTCTCCAGTGTTGCCATGGATCTTGGGGTGCCTCTGAGTCTCCCCAGGGGAGTCAGGCTTCGTCTCCAGTGGGGGCAAGCGGGTGCGCTTCCCTCCCGAGCTGCAGATGTAGGGTCAGGCTTCCTGTCACGTGGATCAAGGGATCTGTGGCTTTCCCTCGAGGCTTTCCCTCGAGGCTTTCCCACGAGGCTTTCCTACAGGGCTGTGCCACGTGCCACCTTGTTGTGAGTCGATCCTCGGCGTGAAAGACGAGCCGGTGAAGGGAAAGGAGGTTCCTCTGGAATGTACTGAAACATCTGGGCGACTCTTGGAGTGGTGGCACGGCCCTGGAGTTCCTCTCACCGTTTCTGTTGAGAGGGCCTCCTCTTTAGATGCGACGGGAACGCCGGGATCTCTTTCCCGACGAAGCAGGGAAACGATCCCTCATCTCGAGCTACGTCGCGGAAACGGGGCTCCCTGGATGAGGGCGGGACCCTCGTGTTTCCTCTCGAGTGGAGACGGGTATGTCGGGGAACTTCTTGATTTGAACCAAGGGAGTAAAGGACCCTTTCGAAGTCCAGAGGTGAGGTGTGATCAGTCTCGAGACGCCTCAGCACAAATGGGCCTCATCTCTCCTGGAGGGGAGAACCTCCAGGATTTTCTCGAGTTGCGGCAGGTCTTCTCGAGTTACGACGGGGACCTCAGGGACCCGCTCTGGTGGCCTCAGGAAAGGCCAGTCCCCATGCGAGGTGCTAGGGGCCCTCTCGGGATTCCTCTCCCGTCCATGCCGGGGCCTAAGTCCTTGTGTGGAGTCGGGGCCGGAACCTGAGGATTCCTCTCCAGTGTTGCCATGGATCTTGGGGTGCCTCTGAGTCTCCCCAGGGGAGTCAGGCTTCGTCTCCAGTGGGGGCAAGCGGGTGCGCTTCCCTCCCGAGCTGCAGATGTACGGTCAGGCTTCCTGTCACGTGGATCAAGGGATCTGTGGCTTTCCCTCGAGGCTTTCCCTCGAGGCTTTCCCACGACGCTTTCCCACAGGGCTTTGCCAAGTGCCACCTTGGTGTGAGTCGATCCTCGGCGTGAAAGACGAGCAGGTGAAGGGAAAAGAGGTTCCTCTGGAATGGACTGAGACATCTGGGGGACTCTTGGAATGGTGGAACGACCCTGGAGTTCCTCTCGCCGTTCCTGTTGAGAGGGCCTCCTCTTGAGATGCGACGGGAACGCCGGGAATTCTTTCCCGACGAAGCAGGGAAAGGATCCCTCACCTCAAGCTACGAGGCGGAAACGGGGCTCCTCTGGATGTGGGCGGACCCTCAGGTTTCCTCTCGAGTGGAGACGGGTATGTCGGGGAACTTCTTGAGTTGCCCCAAGGGTGGGAAAGACCCTTTCGACGTTCCAGAGGTGAGGTGTGATTAGCCCCGAGAAGCCTCTGCGGAAATGGGCCTCCTCTCGCCTGTAGGGGAGAACCGGCTGGATTTTCTCGAGTTGCGGCAGGTCTTCTCGAGTTACGACGGGGACCTCAGGGACCCGCTCTGGTGGCCTCAGGAAGGACCAGTCCCCATGCGAGGTGCTAGGGGCCCTCTCGGGATTCCTCTCCCGTCCATGCCGGGGCCTAAGTCCTTGTGTGGAGTCGGGGCCGGAACCTGAGGATTCCTCTCCAGTGTTGCCATGGATCTTGGGGTGCCTCTCAGTCTCCCCAGGGGAGTCAGGCCTCGTCTCGTGTGGGGGCATGCACGTGCGCTTCCTTCCCGAGCTGCAGCAGCAGGTTCACGCTTCCTGTCACGTGGATCAAGGGATCTGTGTCTTTCTCTCGATGCTTTCCCTCAAGGCTTTCCCACGAGGCTTTCCCACAGGGCTGTGCCACGTGCCACCTTAGTGTGAGTCCATCCTCGGCGAGAAAGTCGAGCCGGTGAAGAGAAAAGAGGTTGCTTTGGAATGGACTGAGACATCTGGGGGACTCTTGGAATGGCGGCACGACCCTGGAGTTCCTCTCGCCGTTCCTGTTGAGAGGCCCTCCTCTTGAGATGCGACGGGAATGCCCGGAATTCTTTCCCGACGAAGCAGGGAAAGGATCCCTCACCTCGAACTACGAGGCGGAAACGGGGCTCCTCTGAATGTGGGCGGGACCCTCGTGTTTCCTCTCGAGTGGAGACGGGTATGTCGGGGAACTTCTTCAGTTGCCCCAAGGGTGTGAAGGACCCTTTCGACGTTCCAGAGGTGAGGTGTGATTAGCCCCGAGAAGCCTCTGCGGAAATGGGCCTCATCTCGCCTGCAGGGGAGAACCTCCTGGATATTCTCGAGTTGCGGCAGGTCTTCTCGAGTTACGACGGGGACATCAGGGATCCGCTCTGGTGGCCTCAGGAAGGGCCAGTCCCCAAGCGAGGTGCTAGGGTCCATCTTGGGATACCACTCCAGTCTATGCCGGGGCCTAAGACCTTGTGTGGAGTCGGGGCCGGAACCTGAGCATTCCTCTCCAGTGTTGACATGGATCTTGGGGTGCCTCTGAATCTCCCCAGGGGAGTCAGGCTTCGTCTCGAATGGGGGCAAGCGGGTGCGCTTCCCTCCCGAGCTGCAGAAGCAGGGTCAGGCTTCCTGTCACGTGGATCAAGGGATCTCTGGCTTTCCCTCGAGGCTTTCCCTCGAGGCTTTCCCACGACGCTTTCCCACAGGGCTGTGCCAAGTGCCACCTTGGTGTGAGTCGATCCTCGGCGTGAAAGACGAAACGGTGAAGGGAAAAGAGTTTCCTCTGGAATGGACTGAGACATCTGGGGGACTCTTGGAATGGTGGAACGACCCAGGAGTTCCTCTCGCCGTTCCTGTTGAGAGGGCCTCCTCTTGAGATGCAACGGGAACGCCTGGAATTCTTTCCCGATGAAGCAGGGAAAGGATCCCTCACCTCGAGCTACGAGGCGGAAACGGGGCTCCTCTGGATGTGGGCGGACCCTCAGGTTTCCTCTCGAGTGGAGACGGGTATGTCGGGGAACTTCTTGAGTTGCCCCAAGGGTGGGAAGGACCCTTTCGACGTTCCAGAGGTGAGGTGTGATTAGCCCCGAGAAGCCTCTGCGGAAATGGGCCTCCTCTCGCCTGTAGGGGAGAACCTCCTGGATATTCTCGAGTTGCGGCAGGTCTTCTCGAGTTACGACGGGGACCTGATGGACCCGCTCTGGTGGCCTCAGGAAGGGCCAGTCCCCATGCTAGTTGTTATGGTCCATCTCGGGATTCCTCTCCCGTCGATGCCGGGGCCTAAGACCTTGTGTGGAGTCGGGGCCCGAACCTGAGGATTCCTCTCCAGTGTTGACATGGATCTTGTGGTGCCAGACAGTCTCCCCTGGGGAGTCAGGCCTTGTCTCGAGTGGGGGCAAGCACATGCGCTTCCCTCCCGAGCTGCAGCAGTAGGGTCACGCTTCCTGTCACGTGGATCAAGGGATCTGTGGCTTTCCCTCGAGGCTTTCCCTCGAGGCTTTCCCACGAGGCTTTCCCACAGGGCTGTGCCAAGTGCCACCTTGGTGTGAGTCGATCCTCGGCGTGAAAGACGAGCCGGTGAAGGGAAAAGAGGTTCCTCTGGAATGGACTGAGACATCTCGGGGACTCTTGGAATGGTGGCACGACCCTGGAGTTCCTCTCGCCGTTCCTGTTGAGAGGGCCTCCTCTTGAGATGCGACGGGTACGCCGGGAATTCTTTCCCGATGAAGCAGGGAAAGGATCCCTCACCTCGAGCTACGAGGCGGAAACGGGGCTCCTCTGGATGTGGGCGGGACCCTCGTGATTCCTCTCGATCGGAGAAGGGTATGTCGGGGAACTTCTTGAGTTGCACCAAGGGTGTGAAGGACCCTTTCGACGTTCCAGAGGTGAGGTGTGATTAGCCCCGAGAAGCCTCTGCGGAAATGAGCCTTATCTCGCCTGCAGGTGAGAACCTCCTGGATATTCTCGAGTTGCGGCAGGTCTTCTCGAGTTACGACGGGGCCGTCAGGGACCCGCTCTGGTGGCCTCAGGAAGGGCCAGTCCCCATACGAGTTGCTAGGGGCCATCTCGGGATACCTCTCCAGTCGATGCCGGGGCCTTAGACCTTGTGTGGAGTCGGGGCGGAACCTGAGCATTCCTCTCCAGTGTTGACATGGATCTTGGGGTGCCTCTGAGTCTCCACAGGAGAGTCAGGCCTCGTCTCGAGTTGGGGCATGCGCATGCGATTCCCTCCCGAGCTGCAGCAGTAGGGTCACGCTTCCTGTCACGTGGATCAAGGGATCTGTGGCTTTCCCTCGAGGCTTTCCCTCGAGGCTTTCCCACGAGGCTTTCCCACAGGGCTATGCCAAGAGCCACCTTGGTGTGAGTCGATCCTCGGCGTGAAAGACGAGCCGGTGAAGGGAAAAGAGGTTCCTCTGGAATGGACTGAGACATCTGGGGGACACTTGGAACGGTGGCACGACCCTGGAGTTCCTCTCGCCGTTCCTGTTCAGAGGGCCTCCTCTTGAGATGCGACGGGAAGGCCGGGAACTCTTTCCCGACGAAGCAGGGAAAGGATCCTTCATCTCGAGCTACGAGGCGGAAACGGGGCGCCTCTGGATGTGGGCGGGACCCTGGTGTTTCCTCTCGAGTGGAGACGGGAATGTCGGGGAACATCTTGATTTTCACCAAGGGTGTGACGGACCCTTTCGAAGTTCCAGAGGTGAGGTGTGATCAGCCTCGAGATGCCTCTGCGGAAATGAGCCTCATCTCTCCTGGAGGGGAGAACCTCCTGAATTTTCTCGATTTGCGGCAGGTCTTCTTGAGTTACGACGGGGACCTCAGGGACCCGCTCTGGTGGCCTCACGAAAGGCCAGGCCCAAGGCTAGTTTCTAGGGGCCCACTAGGGATTCCTCTCCCGTCCATGGCGGGGCCTCAGACCTTGTGTGGAGTCGGGGCCGGAAGCTGAGGATTCCTCTCCAGTGTTACCATGGATCTTGGGGTGCTTCTGAGTCTCCCCAGGGGAGTCAGGCCTCGTCTCCAGTTGGGGCAGACACGTGCGCTTTCCTCCCGAGCTGCAGCAGTAGTGTCACGATTCCTGTCACGTGAATCTAGGGATCTGTGGCTTTCCCTCAAGGCTGTCCCACGACGCTATCCCACAGGGCTGTGCCACGTGCCACCTTGGTGTGAGTCTATCCGTGGCGTAAAAGGCTAGCCGGTGAAGGGAAAAGAGGTTCCTCTGGAATGTACTGAAATATCTGGGCGACTCTTGGAATGGTGGCACGACCCTGGAGTTCCTCTCGCCGTTCCTGTTGAGAGGGCCTCCTCTTGAGATGCGACGGGAACGCCGGGAACTCTTTCCCGAAGAAGCAGGGAAAGGATCCCTCACCTCGAGCTACGAGGCGGAAACGGGGCTCCTTTGTATGTGGGCGGGACCCTCGTGTTTCCTCTCTAGTGGAGACGGTATGTCGGGGAACTTCTTGAGTTGTACCAAGGGTGGGAAGGAACCTTTTGACGTTCCAGAGGTGAAGTGTGATTAGCCCCGAGAAGACTCTGCTGAAATGGGCCTCATCTCGCCTGCAGGGGAGAACGTCCTGGATATTCTAGAGTTGCAGTAGGTCTTCCCGAGTTACGACGGGGACCTCAGGGACCCGCTCTGGTGGCCTCAGGAAGGGCCAGTCCCCATGCGAGTTGCTATGGTCCATCTCGGGATTCCTCTCCCGTCGATGCCGGGGCCTAAGACCTTGTGTGGAGTCGGGGCCCGAACCTGAGGATTCCTCTGCAGTGTTGACATGGATCTTGTGGTGCCTCTCAGTCTCCCCAGGGGAGTCAAGCCTCGTCTCGAGTGGGGGCATGCACGTGCGCTTCCCTCCCGAGCTGCAGCAGTAGGGTCACGCTTCCTGTCACGTGGATCAAGGGATCTGTGGCTTTCCCTCGAGGCTTTCCCTCGAGGCTTTCCCACGGGGCTTTCCCACAGGGCTGTGCCAAGTGCCACCTTGGTGTGAGTCGAACCTCGGCGTGAAAGACGAGCAGGTGAAGGGAAAAGAGGTTCCTCTGGAATGGACTGAGACATCTGGGGGACTCTTGGAATGCTGGCACGACCCTGGAGTTCCTCTCGCCGTTCCTGTTGAGAGGGCCTCCTCTTGAGATGCGACGGGAACGCCGGGATCTCTTTCCCGACGAAGCAGGGAAAGGATCCCTCATCTCGAGCTATGTCGCGGAAACGGGGCTTCCTGGATGTGGGCGGGACACTCGTGTTTCCTCTCGAGTGGAGACGGGTATGTCGGGGAACTTCTTGAGTTGCACCAAGGGTGTGAAGGACCCTTTCGAAGTCCAGAGGTGAGGTGTGATCAGTCCCGAGACGCCTCAGCACAAATGGGCCTCATCTGTCCTGGAGGGGAGAACCTCCAGGATTTTCTCGAGTTGCGGCAGGTCTTCTCGAGTTACGACGGGGACCTCAGGGACCCGCTCTGGTGGCCTCAGGAAAGGCCAGTCCCCATGCGAGGTGCTAGGGGCCCTCTCGGGATTCCTCTCCCGTCCATGCCGGGGCCTAAGTCCTTGTGTGGAGTCGGGGCCGGAACCTGAGGATTCCTCTCCAGTGTTGCCATGGATCTTGGGGTGCCTCTCAGTCTCCCCAGGGGAGTCAGGCCTCGTCTCGTGTGGGGGCATGCACGTGCGCTTCCCTCCCGAGCTGCAGCAGTAGGGTCACGCTTCCTGTCACTTGGATCAAGGGATCTGTGGCTTTCCCTCGAGGCTTTCCCTCGAGGCTTTCCCACGAGGCTTTCCCACAGGGCTGTGCCAAGTGCCACCTTGGTGTGAGTCGATCCTTGGCGTGAAAGACGAGCCAGTGAAGGGAAAAGAGGTTCCTCTGGAATGGACTGAGACATCTGGGGGACTCTTGGAATGGCGGCACGACCCTGGAGTTCCTCTCGCCGTTCCTGTTGAGAGGGCCTCCTCTTGAGATGCGACGGGAACGCCGGGCATTCTTTCCCGACGAAGCAGGGAAAGGATCCCTCACCTCGAGCTACGAGGCGGAAACGGGGCTCCTCTGGATGTGGGCGGGACCCTCGTGATTCCTCTCGATCGGAGAAGGGTATGTCGGGGAACTTCTTGAGTTGCTCCAAGGGTGTGAAGGACCCTTTCGACGTTCCAGAGGTGAGGTGTGATTAGCCCCGAGAAGCCTCTGCGGAAATGGGCCTCATCTCGCCTGCAGGGGAGAACCTCCTGGAAATTCTCGAGTTGCGGCAGGTCTTCTCGAGTAACGACGGGGACCTCAGGTACCCGCTCTGGTGGCCTCTGGAAGGGCCAGTCCCCATGCGAGTTGCTAGTGGCCCTCTTGGGATACCACTCCAGTCTATGCCGGGGCCTAAGACCTTGTGTGGAGTCGGGGCCGGAACCTCAGGATTCCTCTCCAGTGTTGTCATGGATTTTGGGGTGCCTCTGAGTCGCCCCAGGGGAGTCAGGCCTCGTCTCGAGTGGGGGCATGCACGTGCGCTTCCCTCCCGAGCTGCAGCAGTAGGGTCACGCTTCCTGTCACGTGGATCAAGGGATCTGTGGCTTTCCCTCGAGGCTTTCCCTCGAGGCTTTCCCACGAGGCTTTCCCACAGGGCTATGCCAAGAGCCACCTTGGTGTGAGTCGATCCTCGGCGTGAAAGACGAGCCGGTGAAGGGAAAAGAGGTTCCTCTGGAATGGACTGAGACATCTGGGGACACTTGGAACGGTGGCACGACCCTGGAGTTCCTCTCGCCGTTCCTGTTCAGACGGCCTCCTCTTGAGATGCGACGGGAAGGCCGGGAACTCTTTCCCGACGAAGCAGGGAAAGGATCCTTCATCTCGAGCTACGAGGCGGAAACGGGGCGCCTCTGGATGTGGGCGGGACCCTGGTGTTTCCTCTCGAGTGGAGACGGGAATGTCGGGGAACATCTTGATTTTCACCAAGGGTGTGACGGACCCTTTCGAAGTTCCAGAGGTGAGGTGTGATCAGCCTCGAGATGCCTCTGCGGAAATGAGCCTTATCTCTCCTGGAGGGGAGAACCTCCTGGATTTTCTCGATTTGCGGCAGGTCTTCTTGAGTTACGACGGGGACCTCAGGGACCCGCTCTGGTGGCCTCACGAAAGGCCAGGCCCAAGGCTAGTTTCTAGGGGCCCACTAGGGATTCCTCTCCCGTCCATGGCGGGGCCTCAGACCTTGTGTGGAGTCGGGGCCGGAAGCTGAGGATTCCTCTCCAGTGTTACCATGGATCTTGGGGTGCTTCTGAGTCTCCCCAGGGGAGTCAGGCCTCGTCTCCAGTTGGGGCAGACACGTGCGCTTTCCTCCCGAGCTGCAGCAGTAGTGTCACGATTCCTGTCACGTGAATCTAGGGATCTGTGGCTTTCCCTCAAGGCTGTCCCACGACGCTATCCCACAGGGCTGTGCCACGTGCCACCTTGGTGTGAGTCTATCCGTGGCGTAAAAGGCTAGCCGGTGAAGGGAAAAGAGGTTCCTCTGGAATGTACTGAAATATCTGGGCGACTCTTGGAATGGTGGCACGACCCTGGAGTTCCTCTCGCCGTTCCTGTTGAGAGGGCCTCCTCTTGAGATGCGACGGGAACGCCGGGAACTCTTTCCCGAAGAAGCAGGGAAAGGATCCCTCACCTCGAGCTACGAGGCGGAAACGGGGCTCCTTTGTATGTGGGCGGGACCCTCGTGTTTCCTCTCTAGTGGAGACGGTATGTCGGGGAACTTCTTGAGTTGTACCAAGGGTGGGAAGGAACCTTTTGACGTTCCAGAGGTGAAGTGTGATTAGCCCCGAGAAGACTCTGCTGAAATGGGCCTCATCTCGCCTGCAGGGGAGAACGTCCTGGATATTCTAGAGTTGCAGTAGGTCTTCCCGAGTTACGACGGGGACCTCAGGGACCCGCTCTGGTGGCCTCAGGAAGGGCCAGTCCCCATGCGAGTTGCTATGGTCCATCTCGGGATTCCTCTCCCGTCGATGCCGGGGCCTAAGACCTTGTGTGGAGTCGGGGCCCGAACCTGAGGATTCCTCTGCAGTGTTGACATGGATCTTGTGGTGCCTCTCAGTCTCCCCAGGGGAGTCAAGCCTCGTCTCGAGTGGGGGCATGCACGTGCGCTTCCCTCCCGAGCTGCAGCAGTAGGGTCACGCTTCCTGTCACGTGGATCAAGGGATCTGTGGCTTTCCCTCGAGGCTTTCCCTCGAGGCTTTCCCACGGGGCTTTCCCACAGGGCTGTGCCAAGTGCCACCTTGGTGTGAGTCGAACCTCGGCGTGAAAGACGAGCAGGTGAAGGGAAAAGAGGTTCCTCTGGAATGGACTGAGACATCTGGGGGACTCTTGGAATGCTGGCACGACCCTGGAGTTCCTCTCGCCGTTCCTGTTGAGAGGGCCTCCTCTTGAGATGCGACGGGAACGCCGGGATCTCTTTCCCGACGAAGCAGGGAAAGGATCCCTCATCTCGAGCTACGTCGCGGAAACGGGGCTTCCTGGATGTGGGCGGGACACTCGTGTTTCCTCTCGAGTGGAGACGGGTATGTCGGGGAACTTCTTGAGTTGCACCAAGGGTGTGAAGGACCCTTTCGAAGTCCAGAGGTGAGGTGTGATCAGTCCCGAGACGCCTCAGCACAAATGGGCCTCATCTGTCCTGGAGGGGAGAACCTCCAGGATTTTCTCGAGTTGCGGCAGGTCTTCTCGAGTTACGACGGGGACCTCAGGGACCCGCTCTGGTGGCCTCAGGAAAGGCCAGTCCCCATGCGAGGTGCTAGGGGCCCTCTCGGGATTCCTCTCCCGTCCATGCCGGGGCCTAAGTCCTTGTGTGGAGTCGGGGCCGGAACCTGAGGATTCCTCTCCAGTGTTGCCATGGATCTTGGGGTGCCTCTCAGTCTCCCCAGGGGAGTCAGGCCTCGTCTCGTGTGGGGGCATGCACGTGCGCTTCCCTCCCGAGCTGCAGCAGTAGGGTCACGCTTCCTGTCACTTGGATCAAGGGATCTGTGGCTTTCCCTCGAGGCTTTCCCTCGAGGCTTTCCCACGAGGCTTTCCCACAGGGCTGTGCCAAGTGCCACCTTTGTGTGAGTCGATCCTTGGCGTGAAAGACGAGCCAGTGAAGGGAAAAGAGGTTCCTCTGGAATGGACTGAGACATCTGGGGGACTCTTGGAATGGCGGCACGACCCTGGAGTTCCTCTCGCCGTTCCTGTTGAGAGGGCCTCCTCTTGAGATGCGACGGGAACGCCGGGCATTCTTTCCCGACGAAGCAGGGAAAGGATCCCTCACCTCGAGCTACGAGGCGGAAACGGGGCTCCTCTGGATGTGGGCGGGACCCTCGTGATTCCTCTCGATCGGAGAAGGGTATGTCGGGGAACTTCTTGAGTTGCTCCAAGGGTGTGAAGGACCCTTTCGACGTTCCAGAGGTGAGGTGTGATTAGCCCCGAGAAGCCTCTGCGGAAATGGGCCTCATCTCGCCTGCAGGGGAGAACCTCCTGGAAATTCTCGAGTTGCGGCAGGTCTTCTCGAGTAACGACGGGGACCTCAGGGACCCGCTCTGGTGGCCTCTGGAAGGGCCAGTCCCCATGCGAGTTGCTAGTGGCCCTCTTGGGATACCACTCCAGTCTATGCCGGGGCCTAAGACCTTGTGTGGAGTCGGGGCCGGAACCTCAGGATTCCTCTCCAGTGTTGACATGGATTTTGGGGTGCCTCTGAGTCGCCCCAGGGGAGTCAGGCCTCGTCTCGAGTGGGGGCATGCACGTGCGCTTCCCTCCCGAGCTGCAGCAGTAGGGTCACGCTTCGTGTCACGTGGATCAAGGGATCTGTGGCTTTCCCTCGAGGCTTTCCCTCGAGGCTTTCCCACGAGGCTTTCCCACAGTGTTGTGCCAAGTGCCACCTTGGTGTGAGTCGATCCTCGGGGTGAAAGACGAGCCGGTGAAGGGAAAAGAGGTTCCTCTGGAATGGACTGAGACATCTGGGGGACTCTTGGAATGGTGACACGACCCTGGAGTTCCTCTCGACTTTCCTGTTGATAGGGCCTCCTCTTGAGATGCGACGGGAACGCCGGGAATTCTTTCCCGACGAAGCAGGGAAAGGATCCCTCACCTCGAGCTACGAGGCGGAAACGGGGCTCCTCTGGATGTGGGCGGGACCCTAGTGTTCCCTCTCGAGTGGAGAAGGGTATGTCAGGGAACTTCTTGTGTTGCACCAAGGGTGTGAAGGACCCTTTCGACCTTCCAGAGGTGAGGTGTGATTAGCCCCGAGAAGCCTCTGCGGAAATGGGCCTCATCTCGCCTGCAGGGAAGAACCTCCTGGATATTCTCGAGTTGCGGCAGGTCTTCTCGAGTTACGACGGGGACCTCAGGGACCCGCTCTGGTGGCCTCAGGAAGGGCCAGTTCCCATGCGAGTTGCTAGGGGCCATCTCGGGATTCCTCTCCCGTCGATGCCGGGGCCTAAGACCTTGTGTGGAGTAGGGGCCCGAAACTGAGGATTCCTCTCCAGTGTTGCCATGGATCTTGGGGTGCCTCTCAGTCTCCCCAGGGGAGTCAGGCCTCGTCTCGAGTGGGGGCATGCACGTGCGCTTCCTTCCCGAGCTGCAGCAGTAGGGTCACGCTTCCTGTCACGTGGATCAAGGGATCTGTGGCTTTCCCTCGAGGCTTTCCCTCGAGGCTTTCCCACGAGGCTTTCCCACAGGGCTGTGCCAAGTGCCACCTTGGTGTGAGTCGATCCTCGGCGTGAAAGACGAGCCGGTGAAGGGAAAAGAGGTTCCTCTGGAATGGACTGAGACATCTGGGGGACTCTTGGAATGGTGGCACGACCCTGGATTTCCTCTCGCCGTTCCTGTTGAGAGGGCCTCCTCTTGAGATGCGACGGGAACGCCGGGAATTCTTTCCCGACGAAGCAGGGAAAGGATCCCTCACCTCGAGCTACGAGGCGGAAACGTGGCTCCTCTGGATGTGGGCGGGACCCTCGTGTTTCCTCTCGAGTGGAGACGGGTATGTCGGGGAACTTCTTGAGTTGCACCAAGGGTGGGAAAGACCCTCTCGACGTTCCAGAGGTGACGTGTGATTAGCCCCGAGAAGCCTCTGCGGAAATGGGCCTCATCTCGCCTGCAGGGGAGAACCTCCTGGATATTCTCGAGTTGCGGCAGGTCTTCTGGAGTTACGACGGGGACCTCAGGGACCCGCTCTGGTGGCCTCAGGAAGGGCCAGTCCCCATGCGAGTTGCTAGTGGCCCTCTTGGGATACCACTCCAGTCTATGCCGGGGACTAAGACCTTGTGTGGAGTCGGGGCCGGAACCTGAGGATTCCTCTCCAGTGTTGACATGGATTTTGGGGTGCCTCTGAGTCTCCCCAGGCGAGTCAGGCCTAGTCTCGAGTGGGGGCATGCACGTGCGCTTCCCTCCCGAGCTGCAGCAGTAGGGTCACGCTTCGTGTCACGTGGATCAAGGGATCTGTGGCTTTCCCTCGAGGCTTTCCCTCGAGGCTTTCCCACGACGCTTTCCCACAGTGCTGTGCCAAGTGCCACCTTGGTGTGAGTCGATCCTCGGCGTGAAAGACGAGCCGGTGAAGGGAAAACAGGTTCCTCTGGAATGGACTGAGACATCTGGGCGACTCTTGGAATGGTTACACGACCCTGGAGTTCCTCTCGACTTTCCTGTTGATAGGGCCTCCTCTTGAGATGCGACGGGAACGCCGGGAATTCTTTCCCGACGAAGCAGGGAAAGGATCCCTCACCTCGAGCTACGAAGCGGAAACGGGGCTCCTCTGGATGTGGGCGGACCCTCAGGTTTCCTCTCGAGTGGAGACGGGTATGTCGGGGAACTTCTTGAGTTGCCCCAAGGGTGGGAAGGACCCTTTCGACGTTCCAGAGGTGAGGTGTGATTAGCCCCGAGAAGCCTCTGCGGAAATGGGCCTCCTCTCGTCAGTAGGGGAGATCCGGCTGGATTTTCTCGAGTTGCGGCAGGTCTTCTCGAGTTACGACGGGGACCTCAGGGACCCGATCTGGTGGCCTCAGGAAGGGCCAGTCCCCATGCGAGTTGCTAGGGGCCATCTCGGGATTCCTCTCCCGTCGATGCCGGGGCCTAAGACCTTGTGTGGAGTCGGGGCCCGAAACTGAGGATTCCTCTCCAGTGTTGCCATGGATCTTGGGGTGCCTCTCAGTCTCCCCAGGGGAGTCAGGCCTCCTCTCGAGTGGGGGCATGCACGTGCGCTTCCTTCCCGAGCTGCAGCAGTAGGGTCACGCTTCCTGTCACGTGGATCAAGGGATCTGTGGCTTTCCCTCGAGGCTTTCCCTGGAGGCTTTCCCACGAGGCTTTCCCACAGGGCTGTGCCAAGTGCCACCTTGGTGTGAGTCGATCCTCGGCGTGAAAGACGAGCCGGTGAAGGGAAAACAGGTTCCTCTGGAATGGACTGAGACATCTGGGGGACTCTTGGAATGGTGGCACGACCCTGGAGTTCCTCTCGCCGTTCCTGTTGAGAGGGCCTCCTCTTGAGATGCGACGGGAACGCCGGGAATTCTTTCCCGACGAAGCAGGGAAAGGATCCCTCACCTCGAGCTACGAGGCGGAAACGGGGCTCCTCTGGATGTGGGCGGGACCCTCGTGATTCCTCTCGATTGGAGAAGAGTATGTCGGGGAACTTCTTGAGTTGCACCAAGGGTGTGAAGGACCCTTTCGACGTTCCAGAGGTGAGGTGTGATTAGCCCCGAGAAGCCTCTGTGGAAATGGGCCTCATCTCGCCTGCAGGGGAGAACCTCCTGGATATTCTCGAGTTGCGGCAGGTCTTCTCGAGTTACGACGGGGACCTCAGGGACCCGCTCTGGTGGCCTCAGGAAGGTCCAGTCCCCATGCGAGTTGCTAGTGGCCCTCTTGGGATACCACTCCAGTCTATGCCGGGGCCTAAGACCTTGTGTGGAGTCGGGGCCGGAACCTGAGGATTCATCTCCAGTGTTGACATGGATTTTGGGGTGCCTCTCAGTCGCCCCAGGGGAGTCAGGCCTAGTCTCGAGTGGGGGCATGCACGTGCGCTTCCCTCCAGAGCTGCAGCAGTAGGGTCACGCTTCGTGTCACGTGGATCAAGGGATCTGTGGCTTTCCCTCGAGGCTTTCCCTCGAGGCTTTCCCACGAGGCTTTCCCACAGTGCTGTGCCAAGTGCCACCTTGGTGTGAGTCGATCCTCGGGGTGAAAAACGAGCCGGTGAAGGGAAAAGAGGTTCCTCTGGAATGGACTGAGACATCTGGGGGACTCTTGGAATGGTGACACGACCCTGGAGTTCCTCTCGACTTTCCTGTTGATAGGGCCTCCTCTTGAGATGCGACGGGAACGCCGGGAATTCTTTCCCGACGAAGCAGGGAAAGGATCCCTCACCTCGAGCTACGAGGCGTAAACGGGGCTCCTCTGGATGTGGGCGGGACCCTAGTGTTTCCTCTCGAGTGGAGAAGGGTATGTCAGGGAACTTCTTGAGTTGCACCAAGTGTGTGAAGGACCCTTTCGACGTTCCAGAGGTGAGGTGTGATTAGCCCCAAGAAGCCTCTGCGGAAATGGGCCTCATCTCGCCTGCAGGGAAGAACCTCCTGGATATTCTCGAGTTGCGGCAGGTCTTCTTGAGTTACGACGGGGACCTCAGGGACCCGCTCTGGTGGCCTCAGGAAGGGCCAGACCCCATGCGCGTTGCTAGTGGCCATCTCGGGATTCCTCTCCCATCGATGCCGGGGCCTAAGACCTTGTGTGGAGTCGGGGCCTGAACCTGAGCATTCCTCTCCAGTGTTGACATGGATCTTGGGGTGCCTCTGAGTCTCCCCAGGGGAGACAGGCCTCGTCTTGAGTGGGGGCATGCAGGTGCGCTTCCCTCCCGAGCTGCAGCAGTAGGGTCAAGCTTCGTGTCACGTGGATCAAGGGATCTGTGGCTTTCCCTCGAGGCTTTCCCTCGAGGCTTTCCCACGAGGCTTTCCCACAGGGCTGTGCCACGTGCCACCTTGGTGTGAGTCGATCCTCGGCGTGAAAGACGAGCCGGTGAAGGGAAAAGAGGTTCCTCTGGAATGGACTGAGACAACTGGGGGACTCTTGGAATGGTGGCACGACCCTGGATTTCCTCTCGCCGTTCCGGTTGAGAGGGCCTCCTCTTGAGATGCGACGGGAACGCCGGGAATTCTTTCCCGACGAAGCAGGGAAAGGATCCCTCACCTCGAGCTACGAGGCGGAAACGGGGCTCCTCTGGATGTGGGCGGGACCCTCGTGTTTCCTCTCGAGTGGAGACGGGTATGTCGGGGAACTTCTTGAGTTGCACCAAGGGTGGGAAAGACCCTCTCGACGTTCCAGAGGTGAGGTGTGATTAGCCCCGAGAAGCCTCTGCGGAAATGGGCCTCATCTCGCCTGCAGGGGAGAACCTCCTGGATATTCTCGAGTTGCGGCAGGTCTTCTGGAGTTACGACGGGGACCTCAGGGACCCGCTCTGGTGGCCTCAGGAAGGGCCAGTCCCCATGCGAGTTGCTAGTGGCCCTCTTGGGATACCACTCCAGTCTATGCCGGGGCCTAAGACCTTGTGTGGAGGCGGGGCCGGAACCTGAGGATTCCTCTCCAGTGTTGACATGGATTTTGGGGTGCCTCTGAGTCTCCCCAGGCGAGTCAGGCCTAGTCTCGAGTGGGGGCATGCACGTGCGCTTCCCTCCCGAGCTGCAGCAGTAGGGTCACGCTTCCTGTCACGTGGATCAAGGGATCTGTGGCTTTCCCTCGTGGCTTTCCCTCGAGGCTTTCCCACGAGGCTTTCCCACAGTGCTGTGCCAAGTGCCACCTTGGTGTGAGTCGATCCTCGGCGTGAAAGACGAGCCGGTGAAGGGAAAAGAGGTTCCTCTGGAATGGACTGAGACATCTGGGGGACTCTTGGAATGGTGGCACGACCCTGGAGTTCCTCTCGACTTTCCTGTTGATAGGGCCTCCTCTTGAGATGCGACGGGAATGCCGGGAATTCTTTCCCGACGAAGCAGGGAAAGGATCCCTCACCTCGAGCTACGAGGCGGAAACGGGGCTCCTCTGGATGTGGGCGGACCCTCAGGTTTCCTCTCGAGTGGAGACGGGTATGTCGGGGAACTTCTTGAGTTGCCCCAAGGGTGGGAAGGACCCTTTCGACGTTCCAGAGGTGAGGTGTGATTAGCCCCGAGAAGCCTCTGCGGAAATGGGCCTCCTCTCGCCTGTAGGGGAGATCCGGCTGGATTTTCTCGAGTTGCGGCAGGTCTTCTCGAGTTACGACGGGGACCTCAGGGACCCGCTCTGGTGGCCTCAGGAAGGGCCAGTCCCCATGCGAGTTGCTAGGGGCCATCTCGGGATTCCTCTCCCGTCGATGCCGGGGCTTAAGACCTTGTGTGGAGTCGTGGCCTGAACCTGAGCATTCCTCTCCAGTGTTGACATGGATCTTGGGGTGCCTCTGAGTCTTCCCAGGGGAGTCAGGTCTCGTCTTGAGTGGGGGCATGCAGGTGCGCTTCCCTCCCGAGCTGCAGCAGTAGGGTCACGCTTCCTGTCACGTGGATCAAGGGATCTGTGGCTTTCCCTCGAGGCTTTCCCTCGAGGCTTTCCCACGAGGCTTTCCCACAGGGCTGTGCCACGTGCCACCTTGGTGTGAGTCGATCCTCGGCGTGAAAGACGAGCCGGTGAAGGGAAAAGAGGTTCCTCTGGAATGGACTGAGACAACTGGGGGACTCTTGGAATGGTGGCACGACCCTGGAGTTCCTCTCGCCGTTCCTGTTGAGAGGGCCTCCTCTTGAGATGCGACGGGAACGCCGGGAATTCTTTCCCGACGAAGCAGGGAAAGGATCCCTCACCTCGAGCTAAGAGGCGGAAACGGGGCTCCTCTGGATGTGGGCGGGACCCTCGTGTTTCCTCTCGAGTGGAGACGGGTATGTCGGGGAACTTCTTGAGTTGCACCAAGGGTGGGAAAGACCCTCTCGACGTTCCAGAGGTGACGTGTGATTAGCCCCGAGAAGCCTCTGCGGAAATGGGCCTCATCTCGCCTGCAGGGGAGAACCTCCTGGATATTCTCGAGTTGCGGAAGGTCTTCTCGAGTTACGACGGGGACCTCAGGGACCCGCTCTGGTGGCCTCAGGAAGGGCCAGTCCCCATGCGAGTTGCTAGGGGCCATCTCGGGATTCCTCTCCCGTCGATGCCGGGGCCTAAGACCTTGTGTGGAGTCGGGGCCCGAAACTGAGGATTCCTCTCCAGTGTTGCCATGGATCTTGGGGTGCCTCTCAGTCTCCCCAGGGGAGTCAGGCCTCCTCTCGAGTGGGGGCATGCACGTGCGCTTCCTTCCCGAGCTGCAGCAGTAGGGTCACGCTTCCTGTCACGTGGATCAAGGGATCTGTGGCTTTCCCTCGAGGCTTTCCCTCGAGGCTTTCCCACGAGGCTTTCCCACAGGGCTGTGCCAAGTGCCACCTTGGTGTGAGTCGATCCTCGGCGTGAAAGACGAGCCTTTGAAGGGAAAAGAGGTTCCTCTGGAATGGACTGAGACATCTGGGGGACTCTTGGAATGGTGGCACGACCCTGGAGTTCCTCTCTCTGTTCCTGTTGAGAGGGCCTCCTCTTGAGATGCGACGGGAACGCCGGGAATTCTTTCCCGACGAAGCAGGGAAAGTATCCCTAACCTCGAGCTACGAGGCGGAAACGGGGCTCCTCTGGATGTGGGCGGGACCCTCGTGATTCCTCTCGATCGGAGAAGGGTATGTCGGGGAACTTCTTGAGTTGCACCAAGGGTGTGAAGGACCCTTTCGACGTTCCAGAGGTGAGGTGTGATTTGCCCCGAGAAGCCTCTGTGGAAATGGGCCTCATCTCGCCTGCAGGGGAGAACCTCCTGGATATTCTCGAGTTGCGGCAGGTCTTCTCGAGTTACGACGGGGACCTCAGGGACCCGCTCTGGTGGCCTCAGGAAGGGCCAGTCCCCATGCGAGTTGCTAGTGGCCCTCTTGGGATACCACTCCAGTCTATGCCGGGGCCTAAGACCTTGTGTGGAGTCGGGGCCGGAACCTGAGGATTCCTCTCCAGTGTTGACATGGATTTTGGGGTGCCTCTCAGTCGCCCCAGGGGAGTCAGGCCTAGTCCCGAGTGGGGGCATGCACGTGCGCTTCCCTCCCGAGCTGCAGCAGTAGGGTCACGCTTCGTGTCACGTGGATCAAGGGATCTGTGGCTTTCCCTCGAGGCTTTCCCTCGAGGCTTTCCCACGAGGCTTTCCCACAGTGATGTGCCAAGTGCCACCTTGGTGTGAGTCGATCCTCGGGGTGAAAAACGAGCCGGTGAAGGGAAAAGAGGTTCCTCTGGAATGGACTGAGACATCTGGGGGACTCTTGGAATGGTGACACGACCCTGGAGTTCCTCTCGACTTTCCTGTTGATAGGGCCTCCTCTTGAGATGCGACGGGAACGCCGGGAATTCTTTCCCGACGAAGCAGGGAAAGGATCCCTCACCTCGAGCTACGAGGCGTAAACGGGGCTCCTCTGGATGTGGGCGGGACCCTAGTGTTTCCTCTCGAGTGGAGAAGGGTATGTCAGGGAACTTCTTGAGTTGCACCAAGGGTGTGAAGGACCCTTTCGACGTTCCAGAGGTGAGGTGTGATTAGCCCCAAGAAGCCTCTGCGGAAATGGGCCTCATCTCGCCTGCAGGGAAGAACCTCCTGGATATTCTCGAGTTGCGGCAGGTCTTCTTGAGTTACGACGGGGACCTCAGGGACCCGCTCTGGTGGCCTCAGGAAGGGCCAGACCCCATGCGAGTTGCTAGGGGCCATCTCGGGATTCCTCTCCCATCAATGCCGGGGCCTAAGACCTTGTGTGGAGTCGGGGCCTGAACCTGAGCATTCCTCTCCAGTGTTGACATGGATCTTGGGGTGCCTCTGAGTCTCCCCAGGGGAGACAGGCCTCGTCTTGAGTGGGGGCATGCAGGTGCGCTTCCCTCCCGAGCTGCAGCAGTAGGGTCACGCTTCCTGTCACGTGGATCAAGGGATCTGTGGCTTTCGCTCGAGGCTTTCCCTCGAGGCTTTCCCACGAGGCTTTCCCACAGGGCTGTGCCACGTGCCACCTTGGTGTGAGTCGATCCTCGGCGTGAAAGACGAGCCGGTGAAGGGAAAAGAGGTTCCTCTGGAATGGCCTGAGACAACTGGGGGACTCTTGGAATGGTGGCACGACCCTGGATTTCCTCTCGCCGTTCCGGTTGAGAGGGCCTCCTCTTGAGATGCGACGGGAACGCCGGGAATTCTTTCCCGACGAAGCAGGGAAAGGATCCCTCACCTCGAGCTACGAGGCGGAAACGGGGCTCCTCTGGATGTGGGCGGGACCCTCGTGTTTCCTCTCGAGTGGAGACGGGTATGTCGGGGAACTTCTTGAGTTGCACCAAGGGTGGGAAAGACCCTCTCGACGTTCCAGAGGTGACGTGTGATTAGCCCCGAGAAGCATCTGCGGAAATGGGCTTCATCTCGCCTGCAGGGGAGAACCTCCTGGATATTCTCGAGTTGCGGCAGGTCTTCTGGAGTTACGACGGGGACCTCAGGGACCCGCTCTGGTGGCCTCAGGAAGGGCCAGTCCCCATGCGAGTTGCTAGTGGCCCTCTTGGGATACCACTCCAGTCTATGCCGGGGCCTAAGACCTTGTGTGGAGTCGGGGCCGGAACCTGAGGATTCCTCTCCAGTGTTGACATGGATTTTGGGGTGCCTCTGAGTCTCCCCAGGCGAGTCAGGCCTAGTCTCGAGTGGGGGTATGCACGTGCGCTTCCCTCCCGAGCTGCAGCAGTAGGGTCACGCTTCCTGTCACGTGGATCAAGGGATCTGTGGCTTTCCCTCGAGGCTTTCCCTCGAGGCTTTCCCACGAGGCTTTCCCACAGTGCTGTGCCAAGTGCCACCTTGGTGTGAGTCGATCCTCGGCGTGAAAGACGAGCCGGTGAAGGGAAAAGAGGTTCCTCTTGAATGGACTGAGACATCTGGGGGACTCTTGGAATGGTGACACGACCCTGGAGTTCCTCTCGACTTTCCTGTTGATAGGGCCTCCTCTTGAGATGCGACGGGAACGCCGGGAATTCTTTCCCGACGAAGCAGGGAAAGGATCCCTCACCTCGAGCTACGAAGCGGAAACGGGGCTCCTCTGGATGTGGGCGGATCCTCAGGTTTCCTCTCGAGTGGAGACGGGTATGTCGGGGAACTTCTTGAGTTGCCCCAAGGGTGGGAAGGACCCTTTCGACGTTCCAGAGGTGAGGTGTGATTAGCCCCGAGAAGCCTCTGCGGAAATGGGCCTCCTCTCGCCTGTAGGGGAGATCCGGCTGGATTTTCTCGAGTTGCGGCAGGTCTTCTCGAGTTACGACGGGGACCTCAGGGACCCGCTCTGGTGGCCTCAGGAAGGGCCAGTCCCCATGCGAGTTGCTAGGGGCCATCTCGGGATTCCTCTCCCGTCGATGCCGGGGCCTAAGACCTTGTGTGGAGTCGGGGCCCGAAACTGAGGATTCCTCTCCAGTGTTACCATGGATCTTGGGGTGCCTCTCAGTCTCCCCAGGGGAGTCAGGCCTCGACTCGAGTGGGGGCATGCACGTGCGCTTCCTTCCCGAGCTGCAGCAGTAGGGTCACGCTTCCTGTCACGTGGATCAAGGGATCTGTGGCTTTCCCTCGAGGCTTTCCCTCGAGGCTTTCCCACGAGGCTTTCCCACAGGGCTGTGCCAAGTGCCACCTTGGTGTGAGTCGATCCTCGGCGTGAAAGACGAGCCGGTGAAGGGAAAAGAGGTTCCTCTGGAATGGACTGAGACATCTGGGGGACTCTTGGAATGGTGGCACGACCCTGGAGTTCCTCTCGCCGTTCCTGTTGAGAGGGCCTCCTCTTGAGATGCGACGGGAACGCCGGGAATTCTTTCCCGACGAAGCAGGGAAAGGATCACTCACCTCGAGCTACGAGGCGGAAACGGGGCTCCTCTGGATGTGGGCGGGACCCTCGTGATTCCTCTCGATCGGAGAAGGGTATGTCGGGGAACTTCTTGAGTTGCACCAAGGGTGTGGAGGACCCTTTCGACGTTCCAGAGGTGAGGTGTGATTAGCCCCGAGAAGCCTCTGTGGAAATGGGCCTCATCTCGCCTGCAGGGGAGAACCTCCTGGATATTCTCGAGTTGCGGCAGGTCTTCTCGAGTTACGACGGGGACCTCAGGGACCCGCTCTGGTGGCCTCAGGAAGGGCCAGTCCCCATGCGAGTTGCTAGTGGCCCTCTTGGGATACCACTCCAGTCTATGCCGGGGCCTAAGACCATGTGTGGAGTCGGGGCAGGAACCTGAGGATTCCTCTCCAGTGTTGACATGGATTTTGGGGTGCCTCTCAGTCGCCCCAGGGGAGTCAGGCCTAGTCTCGAGTGGGGGCATGCACGTGTGCTTCCCTCCAGAGCTGCAGCAGTAGGGTCACGCTTCGTGTCACGTGGATCAAGGGATCTGTGGCTTTCCCTCGAGGCTTTCCCTCGAGGCTTTCCCACGAGGCTTTCCCACAGTGCTGTGCCAAGTGCCACCTTGGTGTGAGTCGATCCTCGGGGTGAAAAACGAGCCGGTGAAGGGAAAAGAGGTTCCTCTGGAATGGACTGAGACATCTGGGGGACTCTTGGAATGGTGACACGACCCTGGAGTTCCTCTCGACTTTCCTGTTGATAGGGCCTCCTCTTGAGATGCGACGGGAACGCCGGGAATTCTTTCCCGACGAAGCAGGGAAAGGATCCCTCACCTCGAGCTACGAGGCGTAAACGGGGCTCCTCTGGATGTGGGCGGGACCCTAGTGTTTCCTCTCGAGTGGAGAAGGGTATGTCAGGGAACTTCTTGAGTTGCACCAAGGGTGTGAAGGACCCTTTCGACGTTCCAGAGGTGAGGTGTGATTAGCCCCAAGAAGCCTCTGCGGAAATGAGCCTCATCTCGCCTGCAGGGAAGAACCTCCTGGATATTCTCGAGTTGCGGCAGGTCTTCTTGAGTTACGACGGGGACCTCGGGGATCCGCTCTGGTGGCCTCAGGAAGGGCCAGACCCCATGCGCGTTGCTAGGGGCCATCTCGGGATTCCTCTCCCGTCGATGCCGGGGCATAAGACCTTGTGTGGAGTCGGGGCCTGAACCTGAGCATTCCTCTCCAGTGTTGACATGGATCTTGGGGTGCCTCTGAGTCTCCCCAGGGGAGACAGGCCTCGTCTTGAGTGGGGGCATGCAGGTGCGCTTCCCTCCCGAGCTGCAGCAGTAGGGTCACGCTTCCTGTCACGTGGATCAAGGGATCTGTGGCTTTCCCTCGAGGCTTTCCCTCGAGGCTTTCCCACGAGGCTTTCCCACAGGGCTGTGCCACGTGCCACCTTGGTGTGAGTCGATCCTCGGCGTGAAAGACGAGCCGGTGAAGGGAAAAGAGGTTCCTCTGGAATGGACTGAGACAACTGGGGGACTCTTGGAATGGTGGCACGACCCTGGATTTCCTCTCGCCGTTCCGGTTGAGAGGGCCTCCTCTTGAGATGCGACGGGAACGCCGGGAATTCTTTCCCGACGAAGCAGGGAAAGGATCCCTCACCTCGAGCTACGAGGCGGAAACGGGGCTCCTCTGGATGTGGGCGGGAACCTCGTGTTTCCTCTCGATCGGAGAAGGGTATGTCGGGGAACTTCTTGAGTTGCACCAAGGGTGGGAAAGACCCTCTCGACGTTCCAGAGGTGACGTGTGATTAGCCCCGAGAAGCCTCTGCGGAAATGGGCCTCATCTCGCCTGCAGGGGAGAACCTCCTGGATATTCTCGAGTTGCGGCAGGTCTTCTGGAGTTACGACGGGGACCTCAGGGACCCGCTCTGGTGGCCTCAGGAAGGGCCAGTCCCCATGCGAGTTGCTAGTGGCCCTCTTGGGATACCACTCCAGTCTATGCCGGGGCCTAAGACCTTGTGTGGAGTCGGGGCCGGAACCTGAGGATTCCTCTCCAGTGTTGACATGGATTTTGGGGTGCCTCTGAGTCTCCCCAGGCGAGTCAGGCCTAGTCTCGAGTGGGGGCATGCACGTGCGCTTCCCTCCCGAGCTGCAGCAGTAGGGTCACGCTTCGTGTCACGTGGATCAAGGGATCTGTGGCTTTCCCTTGTGGCTTTCCCTCGAGCCTTTCCCACGACGCTTTCCCACAGTGCTGTGCCAAGTGCCACCTTGGTGTGAGTCAATCCTCGGCGTGAAAGACGAGCCGGTGAAGGGAAAAGAGGTTCCTCTGGAATGGACTGAGACATCTGGGGGACTCTTGGAATGGTGGCACGACCCTGGAGTTCCTCTCGACTTTCCTGTTGATAGGGCCTCCTCTTGAGATGCGACGGGAACGCCGGGAATTCTTTCCCGACGAAGCAGGGAAAGGATCCCTCACCTCGAGCTACGAGGCGGAAACGGGGCTCCTCTGGATGTGGGCGGACCCTCAGGTTTCCTCTCGAGTGGAGACGGGTATGTCGGGGAACTTCTTGAGTTGCCCCAAGGGTGGGAAGGACCCTTTCGACGTTCCAGAGGTGAGGTGTGATTAGCCCCGAGAAGCCTCTGCGGAAATGGGCCTCCTCTCGCCTGTAGGGGAGATCCGGCTGGATTTTCTCGAGTTGCGGCAGGTCTTCTCGAGTTACGACGGGGACCTCAGGGACCCGCTCTGGTGGCCTCAGGAAGGGCCAGTCCCCATGCGAGTTGCTAGGGGCCATCTCGGGATTCCTCTCCCGTCGATGCCGGGGCCTAAGACCTTGTGTGGAGTCGGGGCCCGAAACTGAGGATTCCTCTCCAGTGTTGCCATGGATCTTGGGGTGCCTCTCAGTCTCCCCAGGGGAGTCAGGCCTCGTCTCGAGTGGGGGCATGCAGGTGCGCTTCCCTCCCGAGCTGCAGCAGTAGGGTCACGCTTCCTGTCACGTGGATCAATGGATCTGTGGCTTTCCCTCGAGGCTTTCCCTCGAGGCTTTCCCACGAGGCTTTCCCACAGGGCTGTGCCAAGTACCACCTTGGTGTGAGTCGATCCTCGGCGTGAAAGACGAGCCGGTGAAGGGAAAACATGTTCCTCTGGAATGGACTGAGACATCTGGGGACTCTTGGAATGGTGGCACGACCCTGGAGTTCCTCTCGCCGTTCCTGTTGAGAGGGCCTCCTCTTGAGATGCGACGGGAACGCCGGGAATTCTTTCCCGACGAAGCAGGGAAAGGATCCCTCACCTCGAGCTACGAGGCGGAAACGGGGCTCCTCTGGATGTGGGCGGGAACCTCGTGTTTCCTCTCGATCGGAGAAGGGTATGTCGGGGAACTTCTTGAGTTGCACCAAGGGTGTGAAGGACCCTTTCGACGTTCCAGAGGTGAGGTGTGATTAGCCCCGAGAAGCCTCTGCGGAAATGGGCCTCATCTCGCCTGCAGGGGAGAACCTCCTGGATATTCTCGAGTTGTGGCAGGTCTTCTCGAGTTACGACGGGGACCTCAGGGACCCGCTCTGGTGGCCTCAGGAAGGGCCAGTCCCCATGCGAGTTGCTAGTGGCCCTCCTGGGATACCACTCCAGTCTATGCCGGGGCCTAAGACCTTGTGTGGAGTCGGGGCCGGAACCTGAGGATTCCTCTCCAGTGTTGACATGGATTTTGGGGTGCCTCTGAGTCGCCACAGGGGAGTCAGGCCTAGTCTCGAGTGGGGGCATGCACGTGCGCTTCCCTCCCGAGCTGCAGCAGTAGGGTCACGCTTCGTGTCACGTGGATCAAGGGATCTGTGGCTTTCCCTCGAGACTTTCCCTCGAGGCTTTCCCACGAGGCTTTCCCACAGTGCTGTGCCAAGTGCCACCTTGGTGTGAGTCGATCCTCGGGGTGAAAGACGAGCCGGTGAAGGGAAAAGAGGTTTCTCTGGAATGGACTGAGACATCTGGGGGACTCTTGGAATGGTGACACGACCCTGGAGTTCCTCTCGAGTTTCCGGTTGAGAGGGCCTCCTCTTGAGATGCGTCGGGAACGCCGGGAATTCTTTCCCGACGAAGCAGGGAAAGGATCCCTCACCTCGAGCTACGAGGCGGAAACGGGGCTCCTCTGGATGTGGGCGGGACCCTCGTGTTTCCTCTCGAGTGGAGACGGGTATGTCGGGGAACTTCTTGAGTTGCACCAAGGGTGGGAAAGACCCTTTCGACGTTCCAGAGGTGACGTGTGATTAGCCCTGAGAAGCCTCTGCGGAAATGGGCCTCATCTCGCCTGCAGGGGAGAACCTCCTGGATATTCTCGAGTTGCGGCAGGTCTTCTGGAGTTACGACGGGGACCTCAGGGACCCGCTCTGGTGGCCTCAGGAAGGGCCAGTCCCCATGCGAGTTGCTAGTGGCCCTCTTGGGATACCACTCCAGTCTATGCCGGGGCCTAAGACCTGGTGTGGAGTCGGGGCCGGAACCTGAGGATTCCTCTTCAGTGTTGACATGGATTTTGGGGTGCCTCTGAGTCTCCCCAGGCGAGTCAGGCCTAGTCTCGAGTGGGGGCATGCACGTGCGCTTCCCTCCCGAGCTGCAGCAGTAGGGTCACGCTTCGTGTCTCGTGGATCAAGGGATCTGTGGCTTTCCCTCGAGGCTTTCCCTCGAGGCTTTCCCACGAGGCTTTCCCACAGTGCTGTGCCAAGTGCCACCTTGGTGTGAGTCGATCCTCGGCGTGAAAGACGAGCCGGTGAAGGGAAAAGAGGTTCCTCTGGAATGGACTGAGACATCTGGGGGACTCTTGGAATGGTGACACGACCCTGGAGTTCCTCTCGACTTTCTTGTTGAGAGGGCCTCCTCTTGAGATGCGACGGGAACGCCGGGAATTCTTTCCCGACGAAGCAGGGAAAGGATCCCTCACCTCGAGGTACGAGGCGGAAACGGGGCTCCTCTGGATGTGGGCGGGACCCTAGTGTTTCCTCTAGAGTGGAGAAGGGTATGTCGGGGAACTTCTTGAGTTGCACCAAGGGTGTGAAGGACCCTTTCGACGTTCCAGAGGTGAGGTGTGATTAGCCCCGAGAAGACTCTTTGGAAATGGGCCTCATCTCGCCTTCAGGGAAGAACCTCCTGGATATTCTCGAGTTGCGGCAGGTCTTCTCGAGTTACGACGGGGACCTCAGGGACCCGCTCTGGTGGCCTCAGGAAGGGCCAGTCCCCATGCGAGTTGCTAGGGGCCATCTCGGGATTCCTCTCCCGTCGATGCCGGGGCCTAAGACCTTGTGTGGAGTCGGGGCCCGAAACTGAGGATTCCTCTCCAGTGTTGCCATGGATCTTGGGGTGCTTCTGAGTCTCCCCAGGTGAGTCAGGCCTCGTCTCGAGTGGGGGCATGCACGTGCGCTTCCCTCCCGAGCTGCAGCAGTAGGGTCACGCTTCCTGTCACGTGGATCAATGGATCTGTTGGCTTTCCCACGAGGCTTTCCCACAGGGCTTTGCCAAGTGCCACCTTGGTGTGAGTCGATCCTCGGCGTGAAAGACGAGCCGGTGAAGGGAAAAGAGGTTCCTCTGGAATGGACTGAGACCTCTGGGGGACTCTTGGAATGGTGGCACGACCCTGGAGTTCCTCTCGCCGTTCCTGTTGAGAGGGCCTCCTCTTGAGATGCGACGGGAACGCCGGGAATTCTTTCCCGACGAAGCAGGGAAAGGATCCCTCACCTCGAGCTACGAGGCGGAAAGGGGCTCCTCTGGATGTTGGCGGGTCCCTCGTGATTCATCTCGATCGGAGAAGGGTATGTTGGGGAACTTCTTGAGTTGCACCAAGGGTGTGAAGGACCCTTTTGACGTTCCAGAGGTGAGGTGTGATTAGCCCCGAGAAGCCTCTGCGGAAATGGGCCTCATCTCGCCTGCAGGGGAGAACCTCCTGGATATTCTCGAGTTGCGGCAGGTCTTCTCGAGTTACGACGGGGACCTCAGGGACCCGCTCTGGTGGCCTCAGGAAAGGCCAGGCCCCATGCGTGTTGCTAGGGCCATCTCGGGATTCCTCTGCCGTCCATGCCGGGGCCTAAGACCCTGTGTGGAGTTTGGGCGGGAACCTGAGGATTCCTCTCCAGTGTTGCCATGGATCTTGGGGTGCTTCTGAGTCTCCCCAGGGGACTCAGGATTCGTCTCGTCTGGGGGCATGCACGTGCGCTTTCCTCCCGAGCTGCAGCAGTAGTGTCACGCTTCCTGTCACGTGGATCAAGGGATCTGTGGCTTTCCCTCGAGGCTTTCCCACGACGCTTTCCCACAGGGCTGTGCCAAGTGCCACCTTGGTGTGATTCGATCCTCGGCGTGAAAGACGAGCCGGAGAAGGGAAAAGAGGTTCCTCTGGAATGGACTGAGACAACTGGGGGACTCTTGGAATGGTGGCACGACGCTGGATTTCCTCTCGCCGTTCCTGTTGAGAGGGCCTCCTCTTGAGATGCGACGGGAACGCCGGGAATTCTTTCCCGACGAAGCAGGGAAAGGATCCCTCTCCTCGAGCTACGAGGCGGAAACGGGGCTCCTCTGGATGTGGGCGGGACCCTCGTGTTTCCTCTCGAGTGGAGACGGGTATGTCGGGGAACTTCTTGAGTTGCACCAAGGGTGTGAAGACCCTTTCGACGTTCCAGAGGTGAGGTGTGATTAGCCCCGAGAAGCCTCTGCGGAAATGGGCCTCCTCTCGCTTGTAAGGGGAGAACCGGCTGGATTTTCTCGAGTTGTGGCAGGTCTTCTCGAGTTACGACGGGGACCTCAGGGACCCGCTCTGGTGGCATCAGGAAGGGCCAGTCTCCATGCGAGTTGCTAGGGGCCATCTCAGGATACCTGTCCCGTCGATGCTGGGGCCTAAGGCATTGTGTGGAGTCGGGGCCGGAACCTGAGGATTCCTCTCCAGTGTTGACATGGATCTTGGGGTGCCTTTGAGTCTCCCCAGGGGAGTCAGGCTTCATCTCGTGTAGGGGCATGCACGTGCGCTTTCCTCCCGAGCTGCAGCAGTAGGGTCACGCTTCCTGTCACGTGGATCAAGGGATCTGTGGCTTTCCCTCGATGCTTTCCCTCGAGGCTTTCCCACGAGGCTTTCCCACGAGGCTTTCCCACCAGGCTGTGCCAAGTGCCACCTTGGTGTCCGTCGATCCTCGGCGTGAAAGACGAGCCGGTGAAGGGAAAAGAGGTTCCTCTGGAATGGACTGAGACATCTGGGGGACTCATGGAATGGTGGCACGACCCTGGAGTTCCTCTCGCCGTTCCTCTTGAGAGGGCCTCCTCTTGAGATGCGACGGGATCGCCGGGAATTCTTTCCCGACGAAGCAGGGAAAGGATCCCTCACCTCGAGCTACGAGGCGGAAACGGGGCTCCTCTGGATGTGGGCGGGACCCACGTGTTTCCTCCCGATCGGAGAAGGGTATTTCGGGGAACTTCTTGAGTTGCACCAAGGGTGTGAAGGACCCTTTCGACGTTCCAGAGGTGAGGTGTGATTAGCCCCGAGAAGCCTCTGCGGAAATGGGCCTCATCTCGCCTGCAGGGGAGAACCTCCTGGATATTCTCGAGTTGCAGCAGGTCTTCTCGAGTTACGACGGGGACCTCAGGGACCCGCTCTGGTGGCCTCAGGAAGGGCCAGTCCCCATGCGAGTTGTTAGGGGCCATCTCGGGATTCCTCTCCCATCGATGCCGGGGCCTAAGACCTTGTGTGGAGTCGGGGCGGGAACCTGAGGATTCCTCTCCAGTGTTGACATGGATCTTGGGGTGCCTCTAAGTCTCCCCAGGGGAGTCAGGCCTCGTCTCGAGTGGGGGCATGCACGTGCACTTCCTTCCCGAGCTGCAGCAGCAGGTTCACGCTTCCTGTCACGTGGATCAAGGGATCTGTGTCTTTCTCTCGATGCTTTCCCTCAAGGCTTTCCCACGAGGCTTTCCCACAGGGCTGTGCCAAGTGCCACCTTGGTGTGAGTCGATCCTCGGCGTGAAAGACGAGCCGGTGAAGGGAAAAGAGGTTCCTCTGGAATGGACTGATACATCTGGGGGCCTCTTGGAACGGTGGCAGGACCCTGGAGTTCCTCTCGCCGTTCCTGTTGAGAGGGCCTCCTCTTGAGATGCGACGGGAACGCCGGGAATTCTTTCCCGACGAAGCAGGGAAAGGATCCCTCACCTCGAGCTACGAGGCGGAAACGGGGCTCCTCTGGATGTGGGCGGGACCCTCGTGTTTCCTCTCGAGTGGACACGGGTATGTCGGGGAACTTCTTGAGTTGCACCAAGGGTGGGAAAGACCCTCTCGACGTTCCAGAGGTGACGTGTGATTAGCCCCGAGAAGCCTCTGCGGAAATGGGCCTCATCTCGCCTGCAGGGGAGAACCTCCTGGATATTCTCGAGTTGCGGCAGGTCTTCTGGAGTTACGACTGGGACCTCAGGGACCCGCTCTGGTGGCCTCAGGAACGGCCAGTCCCCATGCGAGTTGCTAGTGGTCCTCTTGGGATACCACTCCAGTCTATGCCGGGGCCTAAGAACTTGTGTGGAGTCGGGGCCTGAACCTGAGCATTCCTCTCCAGTGTTGACATGGATCTTGGGGTGCCTCTCAGTCTCCCCAGGGGAGACAGGCCTCGTCTTGAGTGGGGGCATGCAGGTGCGCTTCCCTCCCGAGCTGCAGCAGTAGGGTCACGCTTCCTGTCACGTGGATCAAGGGATCTGTGGCTTTCCCTCGAGGCTTTCCCTCGAGGCTTTCCCACGAGGCTTTCCCACAGGGCTGTGCCACGTGCCACCTTGGTGTGAGTCGATCCTCGGCGTGAAAGACGAGCCGGTGAAGGGAAAAGAGGTTCCTCTGGAATGGACTGAGACAACTGGGGGACTCTTGGAATGGTGGCACGACCCTGGATTTCCTCTCGCCGTTCCGGTTGAGAGGGCCTCCTCTTGAGATGCGACGGGAACGCCGGGAATTCTTTCCCGACGAAGCAGGGAAAGGATCCCTCACCTCGAGCTACGAGGCGGAAACGGGGCTCCTCTGGATGTGGGCGGGAACCTCGTGTTTCCTCTCGATCGGAGAAGGGTATGTCGGGGAACTTCTTGAGTTGCACCAAGGGTGGGAAAGACCCTCTCGACGTTCCAGAGGTGACGTGTGATTAGCCCCGAGAAGCCTCTGCGGAAATGGGCCTCATCTCGCCTGCAGGGGAGAACCTCCTGGATATTCTCGAGTTGCGGCAGGTCTTCTGGAGTTACGACGGGGACCTCAGGGACCCGCTCTGGTGGCCTCAGGAAGGGCCAGTCCCCATGCGAGTTGCTAGTGGCCCTCTTGGGATACCACTCCAGTCTATGCCGGGGCCTAAGACCTTGTGTGGAGTCGGGGCCGGAACCTGAGGATTCCTCTCCAGTGTTGACATGGATTTTGGGGTGCCTCTGAGTCTCCCCAGGCGAGTCAGGCCTAGTCTCGAGTGGGGGCATGCACGTGCGCTTCCCTCCCGAGCTGCAGCAGTAGGGTCACGCTTCGTGTCACGTGGATCAAGGGATCTGTGGCTTTCCCTTGTGGCTTTCCCTCGAGGCTTTCCCACGACGCTTTCCCACAGTGCTGTGCCAAGTGCCACCTTGGTGTGAGTCAATCCTCGGCGTGAAAGACGAGCCGGTGAAGGGAAAAGAGGTTCCTCTGGAATGGACTGAGACATCTGGGGGACTCTTGGAATGGTGGCACGACCCTGGAGTTCCTCTCGACTTTCCTGTTGATAGGGCCTCCTCTTGAGATGCGACGGGAACGCCGGGAATTCTTTCCCGACGAAGCAGGGAAAGGATCCCTCACCTCGAGCTACGAGGCGGAAACGGGGCTCCTCTGGATGTGGGCGGACCCTCAGGTTTCCTCTCGAGTGGAGACGGGTATGTCGGGGAACTTCTTGAGTTGCCCCAAGGGTGGGAAGGACCCTTTCGACGTTCCAGAGGTGAGGTGTGATTAGCCCCGAGAAGCCTCTGCGGAAATGGGCCTCCTCTCGCCTGTAGGGGAGATCCGGCTGGATTTTCTCGAGTTGCGGCAGGTCTTCTCGAGTTACGACGGGGACCTCAGGGACCCGCTCTGGTGGCCTCAGGAAGGGCCAGTCCCCATGCGAGTTGCTAGGGGCCATCTCGGGATTCCTCTCCCGTCGATGCCGGGGCCTAAGACCTTGTGTGGAGTCGGGGCCCGAAACTGAGGATTCCTCTCCAGTGTTGCCATGGATCTTGGGGTGCCTCTCAGTCTCCCCAGGGGAGTCAGGCCTCGTCTCGAGTGGGGGCATGCAGGTGCGCTTCCCTCCCGAGCTGCAGCAGTAGGGTCACGCTTCCTGTCACGTGGATCAATGGATCTGTGGCTTTCCCTCGAGGCTTTCCCTCGAGGCTTTCCCACGAGGCTTTCCCACAGGGCTGTGCCAAGTACCACCTTGGTGTGAGTCGATCCTCGGCGTGAAAGACGAGCCGGTGAAGGGAAAACATGTTCCTCTGGAATGGACTGAGACATCTGGGGACTCTTGGAATGGTGGCACGACCCTGGAGTTCCTCTCGCCGTTCCTGTTGAGAGGGCCTCCTCTTGAGATGCGACGGGAACGCCGGGAATTCTTTCCCGACGAAGCAGGGAAAGGATCCCTCACCTCGAGCTACGAGGCGGAAACGGGGCTCCTCTGGATGTGGGCGGGAACCTCGTGTTTCCTCTCGATCGGAGAAGGGTATGTCGGGGAACTTCTTGAGTTGCACCCAGGGTGTGAAGGACCCTTTCGACGTTCCAGAGGTGAGGTGTGATTAGCCCCGAGAAGCCTCTGCGGAAATGGGCCTCATCTCGCCTGCAGGGGAGAACCTCCTGGATATTCTCGAGTTGTGGCAGGTCTTCTCGAGTTACGACGGGGACCTCAGGGACCCGCTCTGGTGGCCTCAGGAAGGGCCAGTCCCCATGCGAGTTGCTAGTGGCCCTCCTGGGATACCACTCCAGTCTATGCCGGGGCCTAAGACCTTGTGTGGAGTCGGGGCCGGAACCTGAGGATTCCTCTCCAGTGTTGACATGGATTTTGGGGTGCCTCTGAGTCGCCACAGGGGAGTCAGGCCTAGTCTCGAGTGGGGGCATGCACGTGCGCTTCCCTCCCGAGCTGCAGCAGTAGGGTCACGCTTCGTGTCACGTGGATCAAGGGATCTGTGGCTTTCCCTTGTGGCTTTCCCTCGAGGCTTTCCCACGACGCTTTCCCACAGTGCTGTGCCAAGTGCCACCTTGGTGTGAGTCAATCCTCGGCGTGAAAGACGAGCCGGTGAAGGGAAAAGAGGTTCCTCTGGAATGGACTGAGACATCTGGGGGACTCTTGGAATGGTGGCACGACCCTGGAGTTCCTCTCGACTTTCCTGTTGATAGGGCCTCCTCTTGAGATGCGACGGGAACGCCGGGAATTCTTTCCCGACGAAGCAGGGAAAGGATCCCTCACCTCGAGCTACGAGGCGGAAACGGGGCTCCTCTGGATGTGGGCGGACCCTCAGGTTTCCTCTCGAGTGGAGACGGGTATGTCGGGGAACTTCTTGAGTTGCCCCAAGGGTGGGAAGGACCCTTTCGACGTTCCAGAGGTGAGGTGTGATTAGCCCCGAGAAGCCTCTGCGGAAATGGGCCTCCTCTCGCCTGTAGGGGAGATCCGGCTGGATTTTCTCGAGTTGCGGCAGGTCTTCTCGAGTTACGACGGGGACCTCAGGGACCCGCTCTGGTGGCCTCAGGAAGGGCCAGTCCCCATGCGAGTTGCTAGGGGCCATCTCGGGATTCCTCTCCCGTCGATGCCGGGGCCTAAGACCTTGTGTGGAGTCGGGGCCCGAAACTGAGGATTCCTCTCCAGTGTTGCCATGGATCTTGGGGTGCCTCTCAGTCTCCCCAGGGGAGTCAGGCCTCGTCTCGAGTGGGGGCATGCAGGTGCGCTTCCCTCCCGAGCTGCAGCAGTAGGGTCACGCTTCCTGTCACGTGGATCAATGGATCTGTGGCTTTCCCTCGAGGCTTTCCCTCGAGGCTTTCCCACGAGGCTTTCCCACAGGGCTGTGCCAAGTACCACCTTGGTGTGAGTCGATCCTCGGCGTGAAAGACGAGCCGGTGAAGGGAAAACATGTTCCTCTGGAATGGACTGAGACATCTGGGGACTCTTGGAATGGTGGCACGACCCTGGAGTTCCTCTCGCCGTTCCTGTTGAGAGGGCCTCCTCTTGAGATGCGACGGGAACGCCGGGAATTCTTTCCCGACGAAGCAGGGAAAGGATCCCTCACCTCGAGCTACGAGGCGGAAACGGGGCTCCTCTGGATGTGGGCGGGAACCTCGTGTTTCCTCTCGATCGGAGAAGGGTATGTCGGGGAACTTCTTGAGTTGCACCCAGGGTGTGAAGGACCCTTTCGACGTTCCAGAGGTGAGGTGTGATTAGCCCCGAGAAGCCTCTGCGGAAATGGGCCTCATCTCGCCTGCAGGGGAGAACCTCCTGGATATTCTCGAGTTGTGGCAGGTCTTCTCGAGTTACGACGGGGACCTCAGGGACCCGCTCTGGTGGCCTCAGGAAGGGCCAGTCCCCATGCGAGTTGCTAGTGGCCCTCCTGGGATACCACTCCAGTCTATGCCGGGGCCTAAGACCTTGTGTGGAGTCGGGGCCGGAACCTGAGGATTCCTCTCCAGTGTTGACATGGATTTTGGGGTGCCTCTGAGTCGCCACAGGGGAGTCAGGCCTAGTCTCGAGTGGGGGCATGCACGTGCGCTTCCCTCCCGAGCTGCAGCAGTAGGGTCACGCTTCGTGTCACGTGGATCAAGGGATCTGTGGCTTTCCCTCGAGACTTTCCCTCGAGGCTTTCCCACGAGGCTTTCCCACAGTGCTGTGCCAAGTGCCACCTTGGTGTGAGTCGATCCTCGGGGTGAAAGACGAGCCGGTGAAGGGAAAAGAGGTTTCTCTGGAATGGACTGAGACATCTGGGGGACTCTTGGAATGGTGACACGACCCTGGAGTTCCTCTCGAGTTTCCGGTTGAGAGGGCCTCCTCTTGAGATGCGTCGGGAACGCCGGGAATTCTTTCCCGACGAAGCAGGGAAAGGATCCCTCACCTCGAGCTACGAGGCGGAAACGGGGCTCCTCTGGATGTGGGCGGGACCCTCGTGTTTCCTCTCGAGTGGAGACGGGTATGTCGGGGAACTTCTTGAGTTGCACCAAGGGTGGGAAAGACCCTTTCGACGTTCCAGAGGTGACGTGTGATTAGCCCTGAGAAGCCTCTGCGGAAATGGGCCTCATCTCGCCTGCAGGGGAGAACCTCCTGGATATTCTCGAGTTGCGGCAGGTCTTCTGGAGTTACGACGGGGACCTCAGGGACCCGCTCTGGTGGCCTCAGGAAGGGCCAGTCCCCATGCGAGTTGCTAGTGGCCCTCTTGGGATACCACTCCAGTCTATGCCGGGGCCTAAGACCTGGTGTGGAGTCGGGGCCGGAACCTGAGGATTCCTCTTCAGTGTTGACATGGATTTTGGGGTGCCTCTGAGTCTCCCCAGGCGAGTCAGGCCTAGTCTCGAGTGGGGGCATGCACGTGCGCTTCCCTCCCGAGCTGCAGCAGTAGGGTCACGCTTCGTGTCTCGTGGATCAAGGGATCTGTGGCTTTCCCTCGAGGCTTTCCCTCGAGGCTTTCCCACGAGGCTTTCCCACAGTGCTGTGCCAAGTGCCACCTTGGTGTGAGTCGATCCTCGGCGTGAAAGACGAGCCGGTGAAGGGAAAAGAGGTTCCTCTGGAATGGACTGAGACATCTGGGGGACTCTTGGAATGGTGACACGACCCTGGAGTTCCTCTCGACTTTCTTGTTGAGAGGGCCTCCTCTTGAGATGCGACGGGAACGCCGGGAATTCTTTCCCGACGAAGCAGGGAAAGGATCCCTCACCTCGAGGTACGAGGCGGAAACGGGGCTCCTCTGGATGTGGGCGGGACCCTAGTGTTTCCTCTAGAGTGGAGAAGGGTATGTCGGGGAACTTCTTGAGTTGCACCAAGGGTGTGAAGGACCCTTTCGACGTTCCAGAGGTGAGGTGTGATTAGCCCCGAGAAGACTCTTTGGAAATGGGCCTCATCTCGCCTTCAGGGAAGAACCTCCTGGATATTCTCGAGTTGCGGCAGGTCTTCTCGAGTTACGACGGGGACCTCAGGGACCCGCTCTGGTGGCCTCAGGAAGGGCCAGTCCCCATGCGAGTTGCTAGGGGCCATCTCGGGATTCCTCTCCCGTCGATGCCGGGGCCTAAGACCTTGTGTGGAGTCGGGGCCCGAAACTGAGGATTCCTCTCCAGTGTTGCCATGGATCTTGGGGTGCTTCTGAGTCTCCCCAGGTGAGTCAGGCCTCGTCTCGAGTGGGGGCATGCACGTGCGCTTCCCTCCCGAGCTGCAGCAGTAGGGTCACGCTTCCTGTCACGTGGATCAATGGATCTGTTGGCTTTCCCACGAGGCTTTCCCACAGGGCTTTGCCAAGTGCCACCTTGGTGTGAGTCGATCCTCGGCGTGAAAGACGAGCCGGTGAAGGGAAAAGAGGTTCCTCTGGAATGGACTGAGACCTCTGGGGGACTCTTGGAATGGTGGCACGACCCTGGAGTTCCTCTCGCCGTTCCTGTTGAGAGGGCCTCCTCTTGAGATGCGACGGGAACGCCGGGAATTCTTTCCCGACGAAGCAGGGAAAGGATCCCTCACCTCGAGCTACGAGGCGGAAAGGGGCTCCTCTGGATGTTGGCGGGTCCCTCGTGATTCATCTCGATCGGAGAAGGGTATGTTGGGGAACTTCTTGAGTTGCACCAAGGGTGTGAAGGACCCTTTTGACGTTCCAGAGGTGAGGTGTGATTAGCCCCGAGAAGCCTCTGCGGAAATGGGCCTCATCTCGCCTGCAGGGGAGAACCTCCTGGATATTCTCGAGTTGCGGCAGGTCTTCTCGAGTTACGACGGGGACCTCAGGGACCCGCTCTGGTGGCCTCAGGAAAGGCCAGGCCCCATGCGTGTTGCTAGGGCCATCTCGGGATTCCTCTGCCGTCCATGCCGGGGCCTAAGACCCTGTGTGGAGTTTGGGCGGGAACCTGAGGATTCCTCTCCAGTGTTGCCATGGATCTTGGGGTGCTTCTGAGTCTCCCCAGGGGACTCAGGATTCGTCTCGTCTGGGGGCATGCACGTGCGCTTTCCTCCCGAGCTGCAGCAGTAGTGTCACGCTTCCTGTCACGTGGATCAAGGGATCTGTGGCTTTCCCTCGAGGCTTTCCCACGACGCTTTCCCACAGGGCTGTGCCAAGTGCCACCTTGGTGTGATTCGATCCTCGGCGTGAAAGACGAGCCGGAGAAGGGAAAAGAGGTTCCTCTGGAATGGACTGAGACAACTGGGGGACTCTTGGAATGGTGGCACGACGCTGGATTTCCTCTCGCCGTTCCTGTTGAGAGGGCCTCCTCTTGAGATGCGACGGGAACGCCGGGAATTCTTTCCCGACGAAGCAGGGAAAGGATCCCTCTCCTCGAGCTACGAGGCGGAAACGGGGCTCCTCTGGATGTGGGCGGGACCCTCGTGTTTCCTCTCGAGTGGAGACGGGTATGTCGGGGAACTTCTTGAGTTGCACCAAGGGTGTGAAGACCCTTTCGACGTTCCAGAGGTGAGGTGTGATTAGCCCCGAGAAGCCTCTGCGGAAATGGGCCTCCTCTCGCTTGTAGGGGAGAACCGGCTGGATTTTCTCGAGTTGTGGCAGGTCTTCTCGAGTTACGACGGGGACCTCAGGGACCCGCTCTGGTGGCATCAGGAAGGGCCAGTCTCCATGCGAGTTGCTAGGGGCCATCTCAGGATACCTGTCCCGTCGATGCTGGGGCCTAAGGCATTGTGTGGAGTCGGGGCCGGAACCTGAGGATTCCTCTCCAGTGTTGACATGGATCTTGGGGTGCCTTTGAGTCTCCCCAGGGGAGTCAGGCTTCATCTCGTGTAGGGGCATGCACGTGCGCTTTCCTCCCGAGCTGCAGCAGTAGGGTCACGCTTCCTGTCACGTGGATCAAGGGATCTGTGGCTTTCCCTCGATGCTTTCCCTCGAGGCTTTCCCACGAGGCTTTCCCACGAGGCTTTCCCACCAGGCTGTGCCAAGTGCCACCTTGGTGTCCGTCGATCCTCGGCGTGAAAGACGAGCCGGTGAAGGGAAAAGAGGTTCCTCTGGAATGGACTGAGACATCTGGGGGACTCATGGAATGGTGGCACGACCCTGGAGTTCCTCTCGCCGTTCCTCTTGAGAGGGCCTCCTCTTGAGATGCGACGGGATCGCCGGGAATTCTTTCCCGACGAAGCAGGGAAAGGATCCCTCACCTCGAGCTACGAGGCGGAAACGGGGCTCCTCTGGATGTGGGCGGGACCCACGTGTTTCCTCCCGATCGGAGAAGGGTATTTCGGGGAACTTCTTGAGTTGCACCAAGGGTGTGAAGGACCCTTTCGACGTTCCAGAGGTGAGGTGTGATTAGCCCCGAGAAGCCTCTGCGGAAATGGGCCTCATCTCGCCTGCAGGGGAGAACCTCCTGGATATTCTCGAGTTGCAGCAGGTCTTCTCGAGTTACGACGGGGACCTCAGGGACCCGCTCTGGTGGCCTCAGGAAGGGCCAGTCCCCATGCGAGTTGTTAGGGGCCATCTCGGGATTCCTCTCCCATCGATGCCGGGGCCTAAGACCTTGTGTGGAGTCGGGGCGGGAACCTGAGGATTCCTCTCCAGTGTTGACATGGATCTTGGGGTGCCTCTAAGTCTCCCCAGGGGAGTCAGGCCTCGTCTCGAGTGGGGGCATGCACGTGCACTTCCTTCCCGAGCTGCAGCAGCAGGTTCACGCTTCCTGTCACGTGGATCAAGGGATCTGTGTCTTTCTCTCGATGCTTTCCCTCAAGGCTTTCCCACGAGGCTTTCCCACAGGGCTGTGCCAAGTGCCACCTTGGTGTGAGTCGATCCTCGGCGTGAAAGACGAGCCGGTGAAGGGAAAAGAGGTTCCTCTGGAATGGACTGATACATCTGGGGGCCTCTTGGAACGGTGGCAGGACCCTGGAGTTCCTCTCGCCGTTCCTGTTGAGAGGGCCTCCTCTTGAGATGCGACGGGAACGCCGGGAATTCTTTCCCGACGAAGCAGGGAAAGGATCCCTCACCTCGAGCTACGAGGCGGAAACGGGGCTCCTCTGGATGTGGGCGGGACCCTCGTGTTTCCTCTCGAGTGGACACGGGTATGTCGGGGAACTTCTTGAGTTGCACCAAGGGTGGGAAAGACCCTCTCGACGTTCCAGAGGTGACGTGTGATTAGCCCCGAGAAGCCTCTGCGGAAATGGGCCTCATCTCGCCTGCAGGGGAGAACCTCCTGGATATTCTCGAGTTGCGGCAGGTCTTCTGGAGTTACGACTGGGACCTCAGGGACCCGCTCTGGTGGCCTCAGGAACGGCCAGTCCCCATGCGAGTTGCTAGTGGCCCTCTTGGGATACCACTCCAGTCTATGCCGGGGCCTAAGACCTTGTGTGGAGTCGGGGCCGGAACCTGAGGATTCCTCTCCTGTGTTGACATGGATTTTGGGGTGCCTCTGAGTCTCCCCAGGCGAGTCAGGCCTAGTCTCGAGTGGGGGCATGCACGTGCGCTTCCCTCCCGAGCTGCAGCAGTAGGGTCACGCTTCGTGTCACGTGGATCAAGGGATCTGTGGCTTTCCCTCGAGGCTTTCCCTCGAGGCTTTCCCACGAGGCTTTCCCACAGTGCTGTGCCAAGTGCCACCTTGGTGTGAGTCGATCCTCGGCGTGAAAGACGAGCCGGTGAAGGGAAAAGAGGTTCCTCTGGAATGGACTGAGACATCTGGGGGACTCTTGGAATGGTGACACGACCCTGGAGTTCCTCTCGACTTTCCTGTTGATAGGGCCTCCTCTTGAGATGCGACGGGAACGCCGGGAATTGTTTCCCGACGAAGCAGGGAAAGGATCCCTCACCTCGAGCTACGAGGCGGAAACGGGGCTCCTCTGGATGTGGGCGGACCCTCAGGTTTCATCTCGAGTGGAGACGGGTATGTCGGGGAACTTCTTGAGTTGCCCCAAGGGTGGGAAGGCCCCTTTCGACGTTCCAGAGGTGAGGTGTGATGAGCCCCGAGAAGCCTCTGCGGAAATGGGCCTCCTCTCGCCTGTAGGGGAGATCCGGCTGGAGTTTCTCGTGTTGCGGCAGGTCTTCTCGAGTTACGACGGGGACCTCAGGGACCCGCTCTGGTGGCCTCAGGAAGGGCCAGTCCCCATGCAAGTTGCTAGGGGCCATCTCGGGATTCCTCTCCCGTCGATGCCGGGGCCTAAGACCTTGTGTGGAGTCGGGGCCCAAAACTGAGGATTCCTCTCCAGTGTTGACATGGATTTTGGGGAGCCTCTGAGTCGCCCCACGGGAGTCAGGCCTAGTCTCGAGTGGGGGCATGCACGTGCGCTTCCCTCCCGAGCTGCAGCAGTAGGGTCACGCTTCCTGTCACGTGGATCAAGGGATCTGTGGCTTTCCCTCGAGGCTTTCCCTCGAGGCTTTCCCACGAGGCTTTCCCATAGGGCTGTGCCACGTGCCACCTTGGTGTGAGTCGATCCTCGGCGTGAAAGACGAGCCGGTGAAGGGAAAAGAGGTTCCTCTGGAATGGACTGAGACAACTGGGGGACTCTTGGAATGGTGGCACGACCCTGGATTTCCTCTCGCCGTTCCTGTTGAGAGGGCCTCCTCTTGAGATGCGACGAGAACGCCGGGAATTCTTTCCCGACGAAGTAGGGAAAGGATCCCTCACCTCGAGCTACGAGGCGGAAACGGTGCTCCTCTGGATGTGGGCGGGACCCTCGTGTTTCCTCTCGAGTGGAGACGGGTATGTCGGTGAACTTCTTGAGTTGCACCAAGGGTGGGAAAGACCCTTTCGACGTTCCAGAGGTGAGGTGTGATTAGCCCCGAGAAGCCTCTGCGGAAATGGGCCTCATCTCGCCTGCAGGGGAGAACCTCCTGGATATTCTCGAGTTGCGGCAGGTCTTCTCGAGTTACGACGGGGACCTCAGGGACCCGCTCTGGTGGCCTCAGGAAAGGCCAGGCCCCATGCGTGTTGCTAGGGCCATCTCGGGATTCCTCTGCCGTCCATGCTGGGGCCTAAGACCCTGTGTGGAGTTTGGGCGGGAACCTGAGGATTCCTCTCCAGTGTTGCCATGGATCTTGGGGTGCTTCTGAGTCTCCCCAGGGGACTCAGGATTCGTCTCGTCTGGGGGCATGCACGTGCGCTTTCCTCCCGAGCTGCAGCAGTAGTGTCACGCTTCCTGTCACGTGGATCAAGGGTTCTGTGGCTTTCCCTCGAGGCTTTCCCACGAGGCTTTCCCACAGGGCTGTGCCAAGTGCCACCTAGGTGTGAGTCGATCCTCGGCGTGAAAGACGAGCAGGTGAAGGGAAAAGAGGTTCCTCTGGAATGGACTGAGACATCTGGGGGACTCTTGGAATGGCGAAACGACCCTGGAGTTCCTCTCTCCGTTCCTGTTGAGAGGGCCTCCTCTTGAGTTGCGACGGGAACGCCGGGAATTCTTTCCCGATGAAGCAGGGAAAGCATCCCTCACCTCGAGCTACGAGGCGGAAACGGGGCTCCTCTGGATGTGGGCGGACACTCAGGTTTCCTCTCGAGTAGAGACGGGTATGTCGGGGAACTTCTTGAGTTGCCCCAAGGGTGGGAAGGACCCTTTCGTCATTCCAGAGGTGAGGTGTGATTAGCCCCGAGAAGCCTCTGCGGAAATGGGCCTCCTCTCGCTTGTAGGGGAGAACCGGCTGGATTTTCTCGAGTTGCGGCAGGTTTTCTCGAGTTACGACGGGGACCTCAGGGACCCGCTCTGGTGGCCTCAGGAAGGGCCAGTCCCCATGCGAGTTGCTAGGGGCCATCTCGGGATTCCTCTCCCGTCGATGCCGGGGCCTAAGACATTGTGTGGAGTCCGGGCCCGAACCTGAGGATTCCTCTCCAGTGTTGACATGGATCTTGGGGTGCCTCTCAGTCTCCCCAGGGGAGTCAGGCCTCGTCTCGAGTGGGGGCATGCACGCGCGCTTCCCTCCCGAGGTGCAGCAGTAGGGTCACGCTTCCTGTCACGTGGATCAAGGGATCTGTGGCTTTCCCTCGAGGCTTTCCCTCGAGGCTTTCCCACGAGGCTTTCCCACAGGGCTGTGCCACGTGCCACCTTGGTGTGAGTCGATCCTCGGCGTGAAAGACGAGCCGGTGAAGGGAAAAGAGGTTCCTCTGGAATGGACTGAGACAACTGGGGGACTCTTGGAATGGTGGCACGACGCTGGATTTCCTCTCGCCGTTCCTGTTGAGAGGGCCTCCTCTTGAGATGCGACGGGAACGCCGGGAATTCTTTCCCGACGAAGCAGGGAAAGGATCCCTCACCTCGAGCTACGAGGCAGAAACGGGGCTCCTATGGATGTGCGCGGGACCCTCGTGTTTCCTCTCGAGTGGAGACGGGTATGTCGGGGAACTTCTTGAGTTGCACCAAGGGTGGGAAAGACCCTTTCGACGTTCCAGAGGTGACGTGTGATTAGCCCCGAGAAGCCTCTGCGGAAATGGGCCTCATCTCGCCTGCAGGGGAGAACCTCCTGGATATTCTCGAGTTGCGGCAGGTCTTCTCGAGTTACGACGGGGACCTCAGGGACCCGCTCTGGTGGCCTCAGGAAAGGCCAGGCCCCATGCGTGTTGCTAGGGCCATCTCGGGATTCCTCTGCCGTCCATGCCGGGGCCTAAGACCCTGTGTGGAGTTTGGGCGGGAACCTGAGGATTCCTCTCCAGTGTTGCCATGGATCTTGGGGTGCTTCTGAGTCTCCCCAGGGGACTCAGGATTCGTCTCGTCTGGGGGCATGCACGTGCGCTTTCCTCCCGAGCTGCAGCAGTAGTGTCACGCTTCCTGTCACGTGGATCAAGGGTTCTGTGGCTTTCCCTCGAGGCTTTCCCACGAGGCATTCCCACAGGGCTGTGCCAAGTGCCACCTAGGTGTGAGTCGATCCTCGGAGTGAAAGACGAGCAGGTGAAGGGAAAAGAGGTTCCTCTGGAATGGACTGAGACATCTGGGGGACTCTTGGAATGGCGAAACGACCCTGGAGTTCCTCTCTCCGTTCCTGTTGAGAGGGCCTCCTCTTGAGTTGCGACGGGAACGCCGGGAATTCTTTCCCGATGAAGCAGGGAAAGGATCCCTCACCTCGAGCTACGAGGCGGAAACGGGGCTCCTCTGGATGTGGGCGGACACTCAGGTTTCCTCTCGAGTGGAGACAGGTATGTCGGGGAACTTCTTGAGTTGCCCCAAGGGTGGGAAGTACCCTTTCGTCATTCCAGAGGTGAGGTGTGATTAGCCCCGAGAAGCCTCTGCGGAAATGGGCCTCCTCTCGCTTGTAGGGGAGAACCGGCTGGATTTTCTCGAGTTGCGGCAGGTTTTCTCGAGTTACGATGGGGACCTCAGGGACCCGCTCTGGTGGCCTCAGGAAGGGCCAGTCCCCATGCGAGTTGCTAGGGGCCATCTCGGGATTCCTCTCCCGTCGATGCCGGGGCCTAAGACCTTGTGTGGAGTCGGGGCCCGAAAGTGAGGATTCCTCTCCAGTGTTGACATGGATCTTGGGGTGCCTCTCAGTCTCCCCAGGTGAGTCAGGCCTCGTCTCGAGTGGGGGCATGCACGTGCGCTTCCCTCCCGAGCTGCAGCAGTAGGGTCACGCTTCCTGTCACGTGGATCAATGGATCTGTGGCTTTCCCTCGAGGCTTTCCCTCGAGGCTTTCCCACGAGGCTTTCCCACAGGGCTTTGCCAAGTGCCACCTTGGTGTGAGTCGATCCTCGGCGTGAAAGACGAGCCGGTGAAGGGAAAAGAGGTTCCTCTGGAATGGACTGAGACATCTGGGGGACTCTTGGAATGGTGGCACCACCCTGGAGTTCCTCTCGCCGATCCTGTTGAGAGGGCCTCCTCTTGAGATGCGACGGGAACGCCGGGAACTCTTTCCAGACGAAGCAGGGAAAGGATCCCTCACCTCGAGCTACGAGGCGGAAACGGGGCTCCTCTGGATGTGGGCGGGACCCTCGTGTTTCCTCTCGAGTGGAGACGGGTTTGTCGGGGAACTTCTTGAGTTGCACCAAGGGTGGGAAAGACCCTTTCGACGTTCCAGAGGTGACGTGTGATTAGACCCGAGAAGCCTCTGCGGAAATGGGCCTCATCTCGCCTGCAGGGGAGAACCTCCTGGATATTCTCGAGTTGCGGCAGGTCTTCTCGAGTTACGACGGGGACCTCAGGGACCCGCTCTGGTGGCCTCAGGAAAGGCCAGGCCCCATGCGTGTTGCTAGGGCCATCTCGGGATTCCTCTGCCGTCCATGCCGGGGCCTAAGACCTTGTGTGGAGTTTGGGCGGGAACCTGAGGATTCCTCTCCAGTGTTGCCATGGATCTTGGGATGCTTCTGAGTCTCCCCAGGGGACTCAGGATTCGTCTCGTCTGGGGGCATGCACGTGCGCTTTCCTCCCGAGCTGCAGCAGTAGTGTCACGCTTCCTGTCACGTGGATCAAGGGATCTGTGGCTTTCCCTCGAGGCTTTCCCACGACGCTTTCCCACAGGGCTGTGCCAAGTGCCACCTAGGTGTGAGTCGATCCTCGGCGTGAAAGACGAGCAGGTGAAGGGAAAAGAGGTTCCTCTGGAATGGACTGAGACATCTGGGGGACTCTTGGAATGGCGAAACGACCCTGGAGTTCCTCTCTCCGTTCCTGTTGAGAGGGCCTCCTCTTGAGTTGCGACGGGAACGCCGGGAATTCTTTCCCGATGAAGCAGGGAAAGGATCCCTCACCTCGAGCTACGAGGCGGAAACGGGGCTCCTCTGGATGTGGGCGGACACTCAGGTTTCCTCTCGAGTGGAGACGGGTATGTCGGGGAACTTCTTGAGTTGCCCCAAGGGTGGGAAGGACCCTTTCGTCATTCCAGAGGTGAGGTGTGATTAGCCCCGAGAAGCCTCTGCGGAAATGGGCCTCATCTCGCCTGCAGGGGAGAACCTCCTGGATATTCTCGAGTTGCGGCAGGTCTTCTCGAGTTACGACGGGGACCTCAGGGACCCGCTCTGGTGGCCTCAGGAAGGGCCAGTCCCCATGCGAGTTGCTAGTGGCCCTCTTGGGATACCACTCCAGTCTATGCCGGGGCCTAAGACCTTGTGTGGAGTCGGGGCCGGAACCTGAGGATTCCTCTCCAGTGTTGACATGGATTTTGGGGAGCCTCTGAGTCGCCCCAGGGGAGTCAGGCCTAGTCTCGAGTGGGGGCATGCACGTGCGCTTCCCTCCCGAGCTGCAGCAGTAGGGTCACGCTTCCTGTCACGTGGATCAAGGGATCTGTGGCTTTACCTCGAGGCTTTCCCTCGAGGCTTTCCCACGAGGCTTTCCCACAGGGCTGTGCCACGTGCAACCTTGGTGTGATTCGATCCTCGGCGTGAAAGACGAGCCGGTGAAGGGAAAAGAGGTTCCTCTGGAATGGACTGAGACATCTGGGGGACTCTTGGAATGGTGGCACGACCCTGGAGTTCCTCTCGCCGATCCTGTTGAGAGGGCCTCCTCTTGAGATGCGACGGGAACGCCGGGAACTCTTTCCCGACGAAGCAGGGAAAGGATCCCTCACCTCGAGCTATGAGGCGGAAACGGGGCTCCTCTGGATGTGGGCGGGACCCTCGTGTTTCCTCTCGAGTGGAGACGGGTATGTCGGGGAACTTCTTGAGTTGCACCAAGGGTGTGAAAGCCCTTTCGACGTTCCAGAGGTGAGGTGTGATTAGCCCCGAGAAGCCTCTGCGGAAATGGGCCTCCGCTCGCCTGTAGGGGAGAACCGGCTGGATTTTCTCGAGTTGCGGCAGGTCTTCTCGAGTTACGACGGGGACCTCAGGGACCCGCTCTGGTGGCATCAGGAAGGGCCAGTCTCCATGCGAGTTGCTAGGGGCCATCTCGGGATACCTGTCCCGTCGATGCTGGGGCCTAAGGCATTGTGTGGAGTCGGGGCCGGAACCTGAGGATTCCTCTCCAGTGTTGACATGGATCTTGGGGTGCCTTTGAGTCTCCCCAGGGGAGTCAGGCTTCATCTCGTGTAGGGGCATGCACGTGCGCTTTCCTCCCGAGCTGCAGCAGTAGGGTCACGCTTCCTGTCACGTGGATCAAGGGATCTGTGGCTTTCCCTCGAGGCTTTCCCTCGAGGCTTTCCCACGAGGCTTTCCCACGAGGCTTTCCCACCAGGCTGTGCCAAGTTCCACCTTGGTGTCCGTCGATCCTCGGCGTGAAAGACGAGCCGGTGAAGGGAAAAGAGGTTCCTCTGGAATGGACTGAGACATCTGGGGGACTCATGGAATGGTGGCACGACCCTGGAGTTCCTCTCGCCGTTCCTCTTGAGAGGGCCTCCTCTTGAGATGCGACGGGAACGCCGGGAATTCTTTCCCGACGAAGCAGGGAAAGGATCCCTCACCTCGAGCTACGAGGCGGAAACGGGGCTCCTCTGGATGTGGGCGGGACCCACGTGTTCCCTCCCGATCGGAGAAAGGTATTTCGGGGAACTTCTTGAGTTGCACCAAGGGTGTGAAGGACCCTTTCGACGTTCCAGAGGTGAGGTGTGATTAGCCCCGAGAAGCCTCTGCGGAAATGGGCCTCATCTCGCCTGCAGGGGAGAACCTCCTGGATATTCTCGAGTTGCAGCAGGTCTTCTCGAGTTACGACGGGGACCTCAGGGACCCGCTCTGGTGGCCTCAGGAAGGGCCAGTCCCCATGCGAGTTGCTAGGGGCCATCTCGGGATTCCTCTCCCATCGATGCCGGGGCCTAAGACCTTGTGTGGAGTCGGGGCGGGAACCTGAGGATTCCTCTCCAGTGTTGACATGGATCTTGGGGTGCCTCTCAGTCTCCCCAGGGGAGTCAGGCCTCGTCTCGTGTGGGGGCATGCACGTGCACTTCCTTCCCGACCTGCAGCAGCAGGTTCACGCTTCCTGTCACGTGGATCAAGGGATCTGTGTCTTTCTCTCGATGCTTTCCCTCAAGGCTTTCCCACGAGGCTTTCCCACAGGGCTGTGCCAAGTGCCACCTTGGTGTCAGTCGATCCTCGGCGTGAAAGACGAGCCGGTGAAGGGAAAAGAGGTTCCTCTGGAATGGACTGAGACATCTGGGGGACTCTTGGAACGGTGGCAGGACCCTGGAGTTCCTCTCGCCGTTCCTGTTGAGAGGGCCTCCTCTTTAGATGCGACGGGAACGCCGGGAATTCTTTCCCGACGAAACAGGGAAAGGATCCCTCACTTCGAGCTACGAGGCGGAAACGGGGCTCCTCTGGATGTGGGCGGGACCCTCGTGTTTCCTCTCGAGTGGAGACGGGTATGTCGGGGAACTTCTTCAGTTGCAACAAGTGTGTGAAGGACCCTGTCGACGTTCCAGAGGTGAGGTGTGATTAGCCCCGAGAAGCCTCTGCGGAAATGGGCCTCATCTCGCCTGCAGGGGAGAACCTCCTGGATATTCTCGAGTTGCGGCAGGTCTTCTCGAGTTAAGACGGGGACCTCAGGGACCCGCTCTGGTGGCCTCAGGAAGGGCCAGTCCCCATGGGAGTTGCTAGGGGCCATCTCGGGATTCCTGTCCCGTCGATGCCGGGGCCTAAGACCTTGTGTGGAGTCGGGGCCGGAACCTGAGGGTTCCTCTTCAGTGTTGACATGGATCTTGGAGTGCCTCTGAGTCTCTCCATTGGAGTCAGGCTTCGTCTCGTGTAGGGGCATGCACCTGGGCTTTCCTCCCGAGCTGCAGCAGTAGGGTCACGCTTCCTGTCACGTGGATCAAGGGATCTGTGGCTTTCCCTCGAGGCTTTCCCTCCAGGCTTTCCCACGAGGCTTTCCCACAGGGCTATGCCAAGAGCCACCTTGGTGTGAGTCGATCCTCGGTGTGAAAGACGAGCCGGTGAAGGGAAAAGAGGTTCCTCTGGAATGGACTGAGACATCTGGGGGACTCTTGGAATGGTGGCACGACCCTGGAGTTCCTCTCGCCGATCCTGTTGAGAGGGCCTCCTCTTGAAATGCGACGGGAACGCCGGGAACTCTTTCCGACGAAGCAGGGAAAGGATCCCTCACCTCGAGTTACGAGGCGGAAACGGGGCTCCTCTGTATGTGGACGGGACCCACGTGTTTCCTCTTGAGTGGAGACGGTATGTCCGGGAACTGCTTGAGTTGTACCAAGGGTGCGAAGGAACCTTTTGACGTTCCAGAGGTGAGGTGTGATTAGCCCCGAGAAGCCTCTGCTGAAATGGGCCTCATCTCGCCTGCAGGGGAGAACTTCCTGGATATTCTCGAGTTGCGGCAGGTCTTCTCGAGTTACGACGGGGACCTCAGGGACCCGCTCTCGTGGTCAGCAAGGGCTAGTCCACAAGCGAGGTGCTAGGGTCCATCTCGGTATACCACTCCAGTCTATGCCGGGGCCTAAGACCTTGTGTGGAGTCGGGGCCGGAACCTGAGCATTCCTCTCCAGTGTTGACATGGATCTTGGGGTGCCTCTGAGTCTCCCCAGGGGAGTCAGGTTTCGTCTCATGTGGGGGCATGCGGGTGCGCTTCCCTCCCGAGCTGCAGAAGTAGGGTCACGCTTCCTGTCACGTGGATCAAGGGATCTGTGGCTTTCCCTCGAGGCTTTCCCTCGAGGCTTTCCCACGACGCTTTCCCACAGGGCTGTGCCACGTGCCACCTTGGTGTGAGTCGATCCTCGGCGTGAAAGACGAGCCGGTGAAGGGAAAAGAGGTTCCTCTGGAATGGACTGAGACAACTGGGGGACTCTTGGAATGGTGGCACGACGCTGGATTTCCTCTCGCCGTTCCTGTTGAGAGGGCCTCCTCTTGAGATGCGACGGGAACGCCGGGAATTCTTTCCCGACGAAGCAGGGAAAGGATCCCTCACCTCGAGCTACGAGGCAGAAACGGGGCTCCTATGGATGTGCGCGGGACCCTCGTGTTTCCTCTCGAGTGGAGACGGGTATGTCGGGGAACTTCTTGAGTTGCACCAAGGGTGGGAAAGACCCTTTCGACGTTCCAGAGGTGACGTGTGATTAGCCCCGAGAAGCCTCTGCGGAAATGGGCCTCATCTCGCCTGCAGGGGAGAACCTCCTGGATATTCTCGAGTTGCGGCAGGTCTTCTCGAGTTACGACGGGGACCTCAGGGACCCGCTCTGGTGGCCTCAGGAAAGGCCAGGCCCCATGCGTGTTGCTAGGGCCATCTCGGGATTCCTCTGCCGTCCATGCCGGGGCCTAAGACCCTGTGTGGAGTTTGGGCGGGAACCTGAGGATTCCTCTCCAGTGTTGCCATGGATCTTGGGGTGCTTCTGAGTCTCCCCAGGGGACTCAGGATTCGTCTCGTCTGGGGGCATGCACGTGCGCTTTCCTCCCGAGCTGCAGCAGTAGTGTCACGCTTCCTGTCACGTGGATCAAGTGTTCTGTGGCTTTCCCTCGAGGCTTTCCCACGAGGCATTCCCACAGGGCTGTGCCAAGTGCCACCTAGGTGTGAGTCGATCCTCGGAGTGAAAGACGAGCAGGTGAAGGGAAAAGAGGTTCCTCTGGAATGGACTGAGACATCTGGGGGACTCTTGGAATGGCGAAACGACCCTGGAGTTCCTCTCTCCGTTCCTGTTGAGAGGGCCTCCTCTTGAGTTGCGACGGGAACGCCGGGAATTCTTTCCCGATGAAGCAGGGAAAGGATCCCTCACCTCGAGCTACGAGGCGGAAACGGGGCTCCTCTGGATGTGGGCGGACACTCAGGTTTCCTCTCGAGTGGAGACGGGTATGTCGGGGAACTTCTTGAGTTGCCCCAAGGGTGGGAAGTACCCTTTCGTCATTCCAGAGGTGAGGTGTGATTAGCCCCGAGAAGCCTCTGCGGAAATGGGCCTCCTCTCGCTTGTAGGGGAGAACCGGCTGGATTTTCTCGAGTTGCGGCAGGTTTTCTCGAGTTACGATGGGGACCTCAGGGACCCGCTCTGGTGGCCTCAGGAAGGGCCAGTCCCCATGCGAGTTGCTAGGGGCCATCTCGGGATTCCTCTCCCGTCGATGCCGGGGCCTAAGACCTTGTGTGGAGTCGGGGCCCGAAAGTGAGGATTCCTCTCCAGTGTTGACATGGATCTTGGGGTGCCTCTCAGTCTCCCCAGGTGAGTCAGGCCTCGTCTCGAGTGGGGGCATGCACGTGCGCTTCCCTCCCGAGCTGCAGCAGTAGGGTCACGCTTCCTGTCACGTGGATCAATGGATCTGTGGCTTTCCCTCGAGGCTTTCCCTCGAGGCTTTCCCACGAGGCTTTCCCACAGGGCTTTGCCAAGTGCCACCTTGGTGTGAGTCGATCCTCGGCGTGAAAGACGAGCCGGTGAAGGGAAAAGAGGTTCCTCTGGAATGGACTGAGACATCTGGGGGACTCTTGGAATGGTGGCACCACCCTGGAGTTCCTCTCGCCGATCCTGTTGAGAGGGCCTCCTCTTGAGATGCGACGGGAACGCCGGGAACTCTTTCCAGACGAAGCAGGGAAAGGATCCCTCACCTCGAGCTACGAGGCGGAAACGGGGCTCCTCTGGATGTGGGCGGGACCCTCGTGTTTCCTCTCGAGTGGAGACGGGTTTGTCGGGGAACTTCTTGAGTTGCACCAAGGGTGGGAAAGACCCTTTCGACGTTCCAGAGGTGACGTGTGATTAGACCCGAGAAGCCTCTGCGGAAATGGGCCTCATCTCGCCTGCAGGGGAGAACCTCCTGGATATTCTCGAGTTGCGGCAGGTCTTCTCGAGTTACGACGGGGACCTCAGGGACCCGCTCTGGTGGCCTCAGGAAAGGCCAGGCCCCATGCGTGTTGCTAGGGCCATCTCGGGATTCCTCTGCCGTCCATGCCGGGGCCTAAGACCCTGTGTGGAGTTTGGGCGGGAACCTGAGGATTCCTCTCCAGTGTTGCCATGGATCTTGGGATGCTTCTGAGTCTCCCCAGGGGACTCAGGATTCGTCTCGTCTGGGGGCATGCACGTGCGCTTTCCTCCCGAGCTGCAGCAGTAGTGTCACGCTTCCTGTCACGTGGATCAAGGGATCTGTGGCTTTCCCTCGAGGCTTTCCCACGACGCTTTCCCACAGGGCTGTGCCAAGTGCCACCTAGGTGTGAGTCGATCCTCGGCGTGAAAGACGAGCAGGTGAAGGGAAAAGAGGTTCCTCTGGAATGGACTGAGACATCTGGGGGACTCTTGGAATGGCGAAACGACCCTGGAGTTCCTCTCTCCGTTCCTGTTGAGAGGGCCTCCTCTTGAGTTGCGACGGGAACGCCGGGAATTCTTTCCCGATGAAGCAGGGAAAGGATCCCTCACCTCGAGCTACGAGGCGGAAACGGGGCTCCTCTGGATGTGGGCGGACACTCAGGTTTCCTCTCGAGTGGAGACGGGTATGTCGGGGAACTTCTTGAGTTGCCCCAAGGGTGGGAAGGACCCTTTCGTCATTCCAGAGGTGAGGTGTGATTAGCCCCGAGAAGCCTCTGCGGAAATGGGCCTCATCTCGCCTGCAGGGGAGAACCTCCTGGATATTCTCGAGTTGCGGCAGGTCTTCTCGAGTTACGACGGGGACCTCAGGGACCCGCTCTGGTGGCCTCAGGAAGGGCCAGTCCCCATGCGAGTTGCTAGTGGCCCTCTTGGGATACCACTCCAGTCTATGCCGGGGCCTAAGACCTTGTGTGGAGTCGGGGCCGGAACCTGAGGATTCCTCTCCAGTGTTGACATGGATTTTGGGGAGCCTCTGAGTCGCCCCAGGGGAGTCAGGCCTAGTCTCGAGTGGGGGCATGCACGTGCGCTTCCCTCCCGAGCTGCAGCAGTAGGGTCACGCTTCCTGTCACGTGGATCAAGGGATCTGTGGCTTTACCTCGAGGCTTTCCCTCGAGGCTTTCCCACGAGGCTTTCCCACAGGGCTGTGCCACGTGCCACCTTGGTGTGATTCGATCCTCGGCGTGAAAGACGAGCCGGTGAAGGGAAAAGAGGTTCCTCTGGAATGGACTGAGACATCTGGGGGACTCTTGGAATGGTGGCACGACCCTGGAGTTCCTCTCGCCGATCCTGTTGAGAGGGCCTCCTCTTGAGATGCGACGGGAACGCCGGGAACTCTTTCCCGACGAAGCAGGGAAAGGATCCCTCACCTCGAGCTATGAGGCGGAAACGGGGCTCCTCTGGATGTGGGCGGGACCCTCGTGTTTCCTCTCGAGTGGAGACGGGTATGTCGGGGAACTTCTTGAGTTGCACCAAGGGTGTGAAGACCCTTTCGACGTTCCAGAGGTGAGGTGTGATTAGCCCCGAGAAGCCTCTGCGGAAATGGGCCTCCGCTCGCCTGTAGGGGAGAACCGGCTGGATTTTCTCGAGTTGCGGCAGGTCTTCTCGAGTTACGACGGGGACCTCAGGGACCCGCTCTGGTGGCATCAGGAAGGGCCAGTCTCCATGCGAGTTGCTAGGGGCCATCTCGGGATACCTGTCCCGTCGATGCTGGGGCCTAAGGCATTGTGTGGAGTCGGGGCCGGAACCTGAGGATTCCTCTCCAGTGTTGACATGGATCTTGGGGTGCCTTTGAGTCTCCCCAGGGGAGTCAGGCTTCATCTCGTGTAGGGGCATGCACGTGCGCTTTCCTCCCGAGCTGCAGCAGTAGGGTCACGCTTCCTGTCACGTGGATCAAGGGATCTGTGGCTTTCCCTCGAGGCTTTCCCTCGAGGCTTTCCCACGAGGCTTTCCCACGAGGCTTTCCCACCAGGCTGTGCCAAGTTCCACCTTGGTGTCCGTCGATCCTCGGCGTGAAAGACGAGCCGGTGAAGGGAAAAGAGGTTCCTCTGGAATGGACTGAGACATCTGGGGGACTCATGGAATGGTGGCACGACCCTGGAGTTCCTCTCGCCGTTCCTCTTGAGAGGGCCTCCTCTTGAGATGCGACGGGAACGCCGGGAATTCTTTCCCGACGAAGCAGGGAAAGGATCCCTCACCTCGAGCTACGAGGCGGAAACGGGGCTCCTCTGGATGTGGGCGGGACCCACGTGTTCCCTCCCGATCGGAGAAAGGTATTTCGGGGAACTTCTTGAGTTGCACCAAGGGTGTGAAGGACCCTTTCGACGTTCCAGAGGTGAGGTGTGATTAGCCCCGAGAAGCCTCTGCGGAAATGGGCCTCATCTCGCCTGCAGGGGAGAACCTCCTGGATATTCTCGAGTTGCAGCAGGTCTTCTCGAGTTACGACGGGGACCTCAGGGACCCGCTCTGGTGGCCTCAGGAAGGGCCAGTCCCCATGCGAGTTGCTAGGGGCCATCTCGGGATTCCTCTCCCATCGATGCCGGGGCCTAAGACCTTGTGTGGAGTCGGGGCGGGAACCTGAGGATTCCTCTCCAGTGTTGACATGGATCTTGGGGTGCCTCTCAGTCTCCCCAGGGGAGTCAGGCCTCGTCTCGTGTGGGGGCATGCACGTGCACTTCCTTCCCGACCTGCAGCAGCAGGTTCACGCTTCCTGTCACGTGGATCAAGGGATCTGTGTCTTTCTCTCGATGCTTTCCCTCAAGGCTTTCCCACGAGGCTTTCCCACAGGGCTGTGCCAAGTGCCACCTTGGTGTCAGTCGATCCTCGGCGTGAAAGACGAGCCGGTGAAGGGAAAAGAGGTTCCTCTGGAATGGACTGAGACATCTGGGGGACTCTTGGAACGGTGGCAGGACCCTGGAGTTCCTCTCGCCGTTCCTGTTGAGAGGGCCTCCTCTTTAGATGCGACGGGAACGCCGGGAATTCTTTCCCGACGAAACAGGGAAAGGATCCCTCACTTCGAGCTACGAGGCGGAAACGGGGCTCCTCTGGATGTGGGCGGGACCCTCGTGTTTCCTCTCGAGTGGAGACGGGTATGTCGGGGAACTTCTTCAGTTGCAACAAGTGTGTGAAGGACCCTGTCGACGTTCCAGAGGTGAGGTGTGATTAGCCCCGAGAAGCCTCTGCGGAAATGGGCCTCATCTCGCCTGCAGGGGAGAACCTCCTGGATATTCTCGAGTTGCGGCAGGTCTTCTCGAGTTAAGACGGGGACCTCAGGGACCCGCTCTGGTGGCCTCAGGAAGGGCCAGTCCCCATGGGAGTTGCTAGGGGCCATCTCGGGATTCCTGTCCCGTCGATGCCGGGGCCTAAGACCTTGTGTGGAGTCGGGGCCGGAACCTGAGGGTTCCTCTTCAGTGTTGACATGGATCTTGGAGTGCCTCTGAGTCTCTCCATTGGAGTCAGGCTTCGTCTCGTGTAGGGGCATGCACCTGGGCTTTCCTCCCGAGCTGCAGCAGTAGGGTCACGCTTCCTGTCACGTGGATCAAGGGATCTGTGGCTTTCCCTCGAGGCTTTCCCTCCAGGCTTTCCCACGAGGCTTTCCCACAGGGCTATGCCAAGAGCCACCTTGGTGTGAGTCGATCCTCGGTGTGAAAGACGAGCCGGTGAAGGGAAAAGAGGTTCCTCTGGAATGGACTGAGACATCTGGGGGACTCTTGGAATGGTGGCACGACCCTGGAGTTCCTCTCGCCGATCCTGTTGAGAGGGCCTCCTCTTGAAATGCGACGGGAACGCCGGGAACTCTTTCCGACGAAGCAGGGAATGGATCCCTCACCTCGAGTTACGAGGCGGAAACGGGGCTCCTCTGTATGTGGACGGGACCCACGTGTTTCCTCTTGAGTGGAGACGGTATGTCGGGGAACTTCTTGAGTTGTACCAAGGGTGCGAAGGAACCTTTTGACGTTCCAGAGGTGAGGTGTGATTAGCCCCGAGAAGCCTCTGCTGAAATGGGCCTCATCTCGCCTGCAGGGGAGAACTTCCTGGATATTCTCGAGTTGCGGCAGGTCTTCTCGAGTTACGACGGGGACCTCAGGGACCCGCTCTCGTGGTCAGCAAGGGCTAGTCCACAAGCGAGGTGCTAGGGTCCATCTCGGTATACCACTCCAGTCTATGCCGGGGCCTAAGACCTTGTGTGGAGTCGGGGCCGGAACCTGAGCATTCCTCTCCAGTGTTGACATGGATCTTGGGGTGCCTCTGAGTCTCCCCAGGGGAGTCAGGTTTCGTCTCGTGTGGGGGCATGCGGGTGCGCCTCCCTCCCGAGCTGCAGAAGTAGGGTCACGCTTCCTGTCACGTGGATCAAGGGATCTGTGGCTTTCCCTCGAGGCTTTCCCTCGAGGCTTTCCCACGACGCTTTCCCACAGGGCTGTGCCAAGTGCCACCTTAGTGTGAGTCGATCCTCGGCGTGAAAGACGAGCAGGTGAAGGGAAAAGAGGTTCCTCTGGAATGGACTGAGACATCTGGGGGACTCTTGGAATGGTGGAACGACCCTGGAGTTCCTCTCTCCGTTCCTGTTGAGAGGGCCTCCTCTTGAGTTGCGACGGGAACGCCGGGGATTCTTTCCCGACGAAGCAGGGAAAGGATCCCTCACCTCGAGCTACGAGGCGGAAACGGGGCTCTTCTGGATGTGGGCGGACCGTCAGGTTTCCTCTCGAGTGGAGACGGGTATGTCGGGGAACTTCTTGAGTTGCCCCAAGGGTGGGAAGGACCCTTTCGACATTACAGAGGTGAGGTGTGATTAGCCCCGAGAAACCTCTGCGGAAATGGGCCTCCTCTCGCCTGTAGGGGAGAACCGGCTGGATTTTCTCGAGTTGTGGCAGGTTTTCACGAGTTACGACGGGGACCTCAGGGACCCGCTCTGGTGGCCTCAGGAAGGGTCAGTCCCCATGCGAGTTGCTAGGGGCCATCTCGGGATTCCTCTCCCGTCGATGCAGGGGCCTAAGACATTGTGTGGAGTCGGGGCCCGAACCTGAGGATTCCTCTCCAGTGTTGACATGAATCTTGGGGTGCCTCTCAGTCTCCCCAGGGGAGTCAGGCCTCGTCACGCGTGGGGGCATGCACGTGCGATTCCCTCCCGAGCTACAGCAGTAGGGTCACGCTTCCTGTCACGTGGATCAAGGGATCTGTGGCTTTCCCTCGAGGCTTTCCCACGAGGCTTTCCCACAGGGCTGTGCCAAGTGCCACCTTGGTGTGATTCGATCCTCGGCGTGAAAGACGAGCCGGTGAAGGGAAAAGAGGTTCCTCTGGAATGGACTGAGACATCTGGGGGACTCTTGGAATGGTGGCACGACCCTGGAGTTCCTCTCGCCGATCCTGTTGAGAGGGCCTCGTCTTGAGATGCGACGGGAACGCCGGGAACTCTTTCCAGACGAAGCAGGGAAAGGATCCCTCACCTCGAGCTACGAGGCGGAAACGGGGCTCCTCTGTATGTGGACGGGACCCTCGTGTTTCCTCTTGAGTGGAGACGGTATGTCGGGGAACTTCTTGAGTTGTACCAAGGGTGGGAAGGAACCTTTTGACGTTCCAGAGGTGAGGTGTGATTAGCCCCGAGAAGCCTCTGCTGAAATGGGCCTCATCTCGCCTGCAGGGGAAAACCTCCTGGATATTCTCGAGTTGCGGCAGGTCTTCTCGAGTTACGACGGGGACCTCAGGGACCCGCTCTCGTGTCCTCAGGAAGGGCCAGTCCCCATGCGAGTTGCTAGGGGCCATCTTGGGATTCCTGTCCCGTCGATGCCGGGGCCTAGATCTTCTGTGGAGACGGGGCCGCAACCTGAGGGTTCCTCTCCAGTGTTGACATGGATCTTGGGGTGCCTCTGAGTCTCCCCAGGGGAGTCAGGCCTCGTCTCGAGTGGGGGCATGCACGTGCGCTTCCCTCCCGAGCTGCAGCAGTCGGGTGACGCTTCCTGTCACGTGGATCAAGGGATCTGTGGCTTTCCCTCTAGGCTTTCCCTTGAGGCTTTCCCACGAGGCTTTCCCACAGTGCTGTGCCACGTGCCACCTTGGTGTGAGTCAATCCTCGGCGTGAAAGACGGGCCGGTGAACGGAAAAGAGTATCCTCTGGAATGGACTGAGACATCTGGGGGACTTTCGGAACCGTGGCAGGACCCTGGAGTTCCTCTCGACGTTCCTGTTGAGAGGGCCTCCTCTTGAGTTGCGACGGGAACGCCGGGAATTCTTTCCCGACGAAGCAGGGAAAGGATCCCTCACCTCGAGCTACGAGGCGGAAACGGGGCTCCTCTGATTGTGGGCGGACCCTCAGGTTTCCTCTCGAGTGGAGACGGGTATGTCGGGGAACTTCTTGAGTTGCCCCAAGGGTGGGAAGGACCCTTTCGACATTCCAGAGGTGAGGTGTGATTAGCCCCGAGAAGCCTCTTTGGAAATGGGCCTCCTCTCGCCTGTAGGGGAGAACCGGCTGGATTTTCTCGAGTTGCGGCAGGTTTTCTCGAGTTACGACGGGGACCTCAGGGACCCGCTCTGTTGGCCTCAGGAAGGGCCAGTCCCAAAGCTAGGTGCTGGGATCCATCTCGGTATACCACTCCAGTCTATGCCGGGGCATAAGACCTTGTGTGGAGTCGGGGCCGGAACCTGAGCATTCCTCTCCAGTGTTGACATGGATCTTGGGGTGCCTCTGAATCTCCCCAGGGGAGTCAGGCTTCGTCTCGAGTGGGAGCATGCAGGTGCGCTTCCCTCCCGAGCTGCAGAAGTAGGGTCACGCTTCCTGTCACCTGGATCAAGGGATCTGTGGCTTTCCCTCGAGGCTTTCCCACGAGCCTTTCCCACAGGGCTGTGCCAAGTGCCACCTTGGTGTGAGTCGATCCTCGGCGTGAAAGACGAGCAGGTGAAGGGAAAAGAGGTTCCTCTGGAATGGACTGAGACATCTGCGGGACTCTTGGAATTGTGGAACGACCCTGGAGTTCCTCTCTCCGTTCCTGTTGAGAGGGCCTCCTCTTGAGTTGCGACGGGAACGCCGGGGATTCTTTCCCGACGAAGCAGGGAAAGGATCCCTCACCTCGAGCTACGAGTGGGAAACGGGGCTCTTCTGGATGTGGGCGGACCCTCAGGTTTCCTCTCGAGTGGAGACGGGTATGTCGGGGAACTTCTTGAGTTGCCCCAAGGGTGGGAAGGACCCTTTCGACATTACAGAGGTGAGGTGTGATTAGCCCCGAGAACCTCTGCGGAAATGGGCCTCCTCTCGCCTGTAGGGGAGAACCGGCTGGATTTTCTCGAGTTGCGGCAGGTTTTCTCGAGTTACGACGGGGACCTCAGGGACCCGCTCTGGTGGCCTCAGGAAGGGTCAGTCCCCATGCGAGTTGCTAGGGGCCATCTCGGGATTCCTCTCCCGTCGATGCAGGGGCCTAAGACATTGTGTGGAGTCGGGGCCCGAACCTGAGGATTCCTCTCCAGTGTTGACATGGATCTTGGGGTGCCTCTCAGTCTCCCCAGGGGAGTCAGGCCTCGTCACGCGTGGGGGCATGCACGTGCGATTCCCTCCCGAGCTGCAGCAGTAGGGTCACGCTTCCTGTCACGTGGATCAAGGGATCTGTGGCTTTCCCTCAAGGCTTTCCCACGAGCCTTTCCCACAGGGCTGTGCCAAGTGCCACCTTGGTGTGATTCGATCCTCGGCGTGAAAGACGAGCCGGTGAAGGGAAAAGAGGTTCCTCTGGAATGGACTGAGACATCTGGGGGACTCTTGGAATGGTGGCACGACCCTGGAGTTCCTCTCGCCGATCCTGTTGAGAGGGCCCCGTCTTGAGATGCGACGGGATCGCCGGGAACTCTTTCCCGACGAAGCAGGGAAAGGATCCCTCACCTCGAGCTACGAGGCGGAAACGGGGCTCCTCTGTATGTGGACGGGACCCTCGTGTTTCCTCTTGAGTGGAGACGGTATGTTGGGGAACTTCTTGAGTTGTACCAAGGGTGGGAAGGAACCTTTTGACGTTCCAGAGGTGAGGTGTGATTAGCCCCGAGAAGCCTCTGCGGAAATGGGCCTCATCTCGCCTGCAGGGGAGAACCTCCTGGATATTCTCGAGTTGTGGCAGGTCTTCTCGAGTTACGACGGGGACCGCAGGGACCCGCTCTGGTGGCCTCAGGAAGGGCCCGTCCCCATGCGAGTTGCTAGGGGCCATCTCGGGATTCCTGTCCCGTCGATGCCGGGGCCTAAGACCTTGTGTGGAGACGGGGGCCGGAACCTGAGGGTTCCTCTCCAGTGTTGACATGGATCTTGGGGTGCCTCTGAGTCTCCCCAGGGGAGTCAGGCTTCGTCTCGAGTGGGGGAATGCGGGTGCGCTTCCCTCCCGAGCTGCAGCAATAGGGTAACGCTTCCTGTCACGTGGATCAAGGGATCTGTGGCTTTTCCTCGAGGCTTTCCCTCGAGGCTTTCCCACGACGCTTTCCCACAGGGCTGTGCCAAGTGCCACCTTGGTGTGAGTCGATCCTCGGCGTGAAAGACGAGCAGGTTAAGGGAAAAGAGGTTCCTCTGGAATGGACTGAGACATCTGGGGGACTCTTGGAATGGTGGAACGACCCCTGGAGTTCCTCTCTCCGTTCCTGTTGAGAGGGCCTCCTCTTGAGTTGCGACGGGAACGCCGGGAATTTTTTCCCGACGAAGCAGGGGAAAGGATCC